>NC_057805.1:139793524-140093524 GCF_018294505.1 Triticum aestivum
TGGTTGGGTTAAGGATGGTGTCGATGATGCGGATCTGCGGCTGTGGACGGGGCATCAGAAGCTGCTCTGGTGGTTGGGTTAAGGGTGGTGTCGACGATGCAGATCTGCCGCCATGGACGGGGCGTCAGAAGCTGCTCTGGTAGGTTGGATGAGGGTGCGAGGAAGCGGATCTGAGGCCGTGGACTTGTGAGTTGGCAAAGCGGCCCCGGTAGGGTTGAGAATGGTATAGGCGAAGCTACTCCGGTAGGGTTGACGATGGTGTCGGCGAAGCGGCTCCGGTAGGGTTGAGGAAGGTGTCGGCGAAGCGGCTCCGGTAGGGTTGAGGAAGGTGTCGGCGAAGAGGATCAGAGGCCGTCGACGGGGGCATCGGTGGGGCGGCTCCGGGGGGTGTGGACGAAGCGTCTCTGGTGGGGAGTACGAATGAGCCGCTGCAGATGCGCGGCGGTTGACGAGAGTACCGGCGAAGCAGATCCGGCGCCGTGGACAAGGCCGGCACTGAATGGGCTGTGGTACAGTGGTGGATGAGTAGTCTACTTGTTTCTAGGGGAGGTGGGAGGGGTAGATGCGGCCACAAAAGCAGATCCGGCGAGGTGGACGCCGCTGGCAGTGAATGGGCTATGGTACGCCGGTGGATGAGCAGTCTAGGGTCTCGAGAGGGGAGGGGAGAAAGGGCGATGAAGTACGGACGGCGTGATGTAAGATGCTCTGGTTCTGTGGAGTTAGTCGTTTTTGCGGGAGGGGGAGAGGAAATGGGGGTGCCGTGTAGTGGGGGAACCGGAAGTTACCAAAGCAGCCCCGACCTATCATGTAGATCAGGGCGGTATTGTAACTGTTGGTCTCCGTGCACCAAGGACAAAAGGGGGATTTCGCATGCTAAAGACTAAGGTGGCGGAAATTTTAGAAGGAGGCGGGAGATTTTGCCGCCCGCGGGATCGTTCGTATCCAGTTTCAACTAATTTTTGACCGTGCTAGCGGGAAGGTCATGCTAGACTGTGTACACGGGGCACGCGTTAGCAGTTAATAACTGGTGTGAAGTCCACCCCAGAAAAATAGACAATAACTCGGGATGATGCGCCGATAACTTGGACGTTCACACGAGCGCGGCCAATCGTACGGGTGTAGTGGCGCGTTCACAAAAAAGGGATCAAACGCTCAGCCTATGTATTTCTCGTGTAAATAGATAATTTAGTGCCATTGGTTATTTACTTTAAACATAATGCATTGACGTGTTAGTGTAGAGGCGTACAAAAAGAAATGGATATTGTAGTCAGCTACTTAAAAGTGTTACCTCATATGATTACATAGCCTCCATTTCATAAATTGCGTACCCGTTGAATTCATATATGAATATTACATATATTACTTCAAAATAGAAACTTAAATCATCCAAGACTAATGAATTTGAATGCAAGAGTAACAATGGTGCATATACATGATAGCTACATTGGTTGTTTGGAGAAACATGACTGTAACTTTGGCATGCACAACTAAAAAGGTTTATTTAAATAGAAAAAATGTGATATTGTACCTTTGGCCACGATACGAAGTAGATATTGACTTATGTTCAAGTGATGCACGTCCACGATCGCTAGATAGTGATACGTGAATGAATTGTGCAATCTCTCTCACACGCATACATATCTCATTTCCCTGTGGGCATCAGAATCACACACGCACACTTCGTGTATTTCTCTCCCTCCGTGAGGGTTAAATTCGTCTTTCTACCCCGTCCTACAAGTCTCTCACACAGAAACACACACGCTCTCTATGTCTAACACGCCCACCCCTTTAATTCCGCCCACCCACAACCACTAATGTCTCAAAGTATAATAATGTCTCTCACACATATGCTATCTACCTATCCCTTAATATAGCTAGATATGTGTCACACAAACTCCTTCTCCCTACTAGCAAGATGCCCATGCGTTGCACGGAACATCAAGATGCATTTGTATGAGAAGTTTATCTTGTGGGAGAAAAGGATGAACGAGGGAATGCCTTATTTGCAAATGCGGAGAGGGGTGTGGGTATCTTTTTGCAAAATTGCCATAGTTTCCTTCCTGTCCATCGGATATAAATCGGATGGCCTATATTGCAGGATGGAAGGAACACCATCATCACCAACTCTGTTTTTTATAAGAGTAGAGATATGTGAGTGTCACTGCCCCCCCCCACACACACCCACACTTCCCAACACCGAAGGAGTAGGGTGACACCTCGATCTTGATACTAATCTATCGACTGGTTTCTCTCTCAAACATACACACACACACACTACCCGATACCGAAGGAGTAGGGTGGCACATCGATCTTGATAATAATCTATCTACTCCTCTTTCAAACACACACACACACACTCGCTAGTTGCACCTTTGTGCCTACCGCGCACACTCCCGATACGTCTTTATCTCCCCCCCAACAATGACAGCAGAAGGGTGACAACTCGATCTGGTCATAATCTGTCAATTGGTTTCTCTCTCAAACATTGTGTCTCGGTGCCTCGCTCGGTAGCCCCCTCGATATGTAGACTTCTCGCGCGCGCACAGCTGTAGTGACGATGACGCTGAACCCAGTGTGCCTTGTTTTTACCGGCCTCATGTGATAGTTTTCACCCTGATTTCCGTTAATTAACAAGGAAACCTTTTCTTTGTTACTACTAGTGAATCTGAAATCATTCGGGGCAGACATAAAATATATCACTTCAACCCAATTATCGCAGCAACTATTTTAAAAGAAATTATCTAGCTGCCCGTGCGTTGCACGGAACATCAAGATGCATTTGTATGAGTAGTTTATCTTGTGAGAGAAAAGGTTGAACGAGGGAAGGCCTTATTTGCGAACGTGGAGAGACGTGTGGGTATATTTTTGCAAAATTGCCATAGTTTCTTTCTTATCCGTTAGATATAAATCCGACGGCCTATATTGCAGGATGGCACACACACCATCATCACCAACTCTGTTTCTACTCCCTCCGTCCGAAAATACTTGTCATCAAAATGGATAAAAAGAGATGTATCTAGAACTAAAATACGTCTAGATACATTTCCTTTTATCCATTTGGATGACAAGTATTTTCGGACGGAGGGAGTATTTGTCTTTTTAGAGATTTCAACAAGTGACTATGACCGGACCTTACCAACAGACTCAAAAAAGTAGTCCATAATTTTGATGTTACCCTCTTTTCTTGGCGGTGCAGTGCCATCTGGATACCTCATGAATAAATCAAGGACAAATCTGACCCCTTCCGGAAAAGACATACGGAGCAAAATGAGTGAATCTACACTCTAAAATATGTCTACATACACATCCGTATGTGGTAGTCCATTTGAAATCTGAAAAAGACAAATATTTAGGAACGAATGTAGTATATATAAGAGTAGACATGGAGATATATCTCCAGCATGGTCTACAACAAAAATGTGCTAGGCTGGTTAGCGCCGGATGCTCGCAATGCGATGACATGAGTTCGAATTCTGTCTTTTAACTTTATATTTTTATATTATATATTACTCTACTTATTTAATATATACTTCTTACTCTACTGTACTGATAGTGGAACTCACAGAGTACTTAGAATACAAGATTAAGGATGGACTTGTTTCTTTTTAACTTTCTGTACGAAGCTGTAGCCACCCTGCAAGTCACGTGTACACTGTACATGCAATTAACTTTTTATAGAGGGAAAATCATACAGGCAATTAACTCAAAAGGATTGGATGTCACTCTATTATTTCTAGCATAAAGAGCATCTCCAACGGCAGCCGGCAAATTTCCTCCCGCTTCCTTAAGCGGAGGACGACATCAAACGCCAGCGGCATACATTTTTACAACTCTAACCAACCAGATGAAATTCGTGCAAACACGGACTGATTTCATATAAGCATGAAGGATTTCGTATAAAAAAGCCGGATCTTCAAATAAACATGATGGATTTCATTACATTTACATGAACTAAGAGGTGCCAATCCGGCTCTCTTGTATAATTAATACTCCCTCCGTCCGGAAATACTTGTCCTAGAAATGGATGTATCTAGACTTATTTTAGTTCTAAATGGCCGCCCGCGGATCCCTTTGTCTTCCTCATGTCCGTCAGACACTTGCGGGGTCGACGAAGGTCCTCGGAAGAGACGAAGCAGCAAAGAAACCACCTGAATCCGCGGTCGTCCCCTCGGCGGTGGCCTTCATGGGTCCCATGTGGCGGCGGCCTCCCGTGTTCTACTTCTCCTCGATGATGGCGGCGGACACGGAGAAGTTGGCCACCGACTCGTCGCTCTCCACGCACCCGGCTTCTGTCTCTGCCTGCATGGCGCTGCCGCATTCACGGGAGGCGCGCCCACAGACACGGGAGGCACGGCCACCGCAGACACTGGTGGCGCGGTATGACGCGGCAGTGACGGCGCCCGTACCGGCGTGCTAGCCACCGTGCCGGCGTGGAGCAACTCGCCACTCCTCATCGAGCTGAACTGGAGCGGCGAGTTGGTGAACCACGCGCCTGCTTGGGGCGGCAACTGGCTCCGTCGGGCCAAGCGAGGTTGGTGAAGCACCGAGCGGCCTCGCCCGTATCCGGAGGGCTCGGCGGGCCACCTAGCCGGGTAATATGTCGGAGAACGGCTCATCGGAAGCCATCGGAAGAGTGGAGAAAATGGTGAAGGAGGAGATGGGGGAGCAGCAGAGGGGTGCGATTCTTGCCCGCTGTCTATCTGGCCTCGTGTAAATAGAGGGCGGACGGTAGGAGCTTGGCCGGCATCTGGCCTCGTTTAAACTAAGGGCGGACGGGAGGAGCTCGGCCGGTGTTGCGTTTAATTCCGGCCCGCTCATGAACAGGCGTATGGCAGGAGTAGGATTCTCGCTTTGCATGCGGGTTTAACAGAGGGGTTTAATGGAGGCGCCGGGCGTGCAGCGGGCGGCGCAGTACTAGTCGATTTGACAGCAGTAATGAGCCGTCAAATCACAAAGGCCCTCGCCTCTCGTGAAACCGACCGAGCTAGATTGCCCCGCCCTCTAGCCTTTTAAAAAAATGTATATACTCCACTTTTGTACAGTAGTAGTATCGATGGATTGCGCCATGGAGCAAAACTTGAAATTAAAAAAAAGGTGGTACATATAGAGAGCGCTCGTCGCCAAATTATGCATATAGTACTATTAAAAAGGCTTGTCACAATAATGGTGTCTAGCACAAGTGCACAACCCACCCCTCAAATAAAACTAAGCACCCTGGAATTCTTTGACAAAACTAAGCACCCTGAAATTCTTTGACAACTAAACTGCTGGCTATATGATGTTGGCCATATATATTGTACGTATATAATGTGAAGAAACGAGTGGTAGTACTATACCAACTAAAAGATGAAATGTAAGAAATACTAGTATGTACGTACTGAAGAGTTAAAGTAACAAGAAGAAACATAACATAGTTCTGCTGGGGGCTCAGCACAACACACCCCTCAAATCAAATTAAGCACACATGAAATTAAACTTTGCAACTATTCTGGTAGACACTGCATTAGAACTACCATGAGCAACGACACTGCCACCTTACTTGGAGTCCTCGTCCACGTCCTCGACTTCGTCCTTGTCCCTCTTCCTCTTGGCCGATACTTCTTTGCTTGAACCGCACACTTGGCTGTTGCTCTTCATCCAACCCTTGTAGATATTGAAGCAAAGGTAGCCATCCATTGCAGCGTAGTGGGTGTGGTCTATATCTAGTACATTCCGCTGCCATGCATGATGATGAAACGTGTATGGAGGTTTCTCCAGTTTACCGTACGAAGGATGAACCATGGCTCCTGCCAGGGTCAGCATTGAAGGCTGACGAGAGGACACCAGCCGATTCTTCTGGAGGTCGAAGGTGTTGCCTACAACGAGGCCTATCCGACGCAGGACTTCTTTGTCGTTACCAAAGTCTACAGTAACGAATTTGACTAGGTTGCTCTTGAGGAAGTCCTTAAAATCCTAGCACTCAACGTCGGCATGGCATATGTGGTAGAGCAAGCATAAGTCATGCACGCAAACCTGGATCACGGCGGGCTTCTTCCTCTCTTCGTCCTTTAGATCCTTCTCTCGTCCCAGGACTGTGGTGTACTAAACATCTAGCCCAGCGACCCACTCATCATCTGAGTCTTCAAACATGTGTCTGAAGCGAGAAAGGCATCCTTTCACCGTCGCGGAAGAACGGGTGTAGATGACGTCGAACTCATCGCTGGTGATGGTTCTAACCTTGTACTCACCACCGATCGGGGAGATTTGGGACGCCATGGATTTGGGAGGAGGGTTAGGATTAGTGGAACTGCCGTAATGTGAATGGACAAGACGACTAGGAGCGAACTGCCATAGTATTGAAGGACGTGCGAGGACGAGTAGGAGTGAACTGCCAGCGTGCGAACGGCAGGATAGTGGCTTTCCATTCTCCCATGATACGGGCTTCCGAGAGCCCTTGGATCTGAGATCGAATGGTTGCATGGCGTGATTCTAGACCTATGGGTGAATATCTTATCCTGGAGGGTTATTCTACAAATTTTCAGCAACTTAGCATGCGACCGTTTGATCTCAGATCCAAGGGCTAACAGCAGCCCGTATCGTGGTCGCGCCTACCACGACCGTCGCGTCGCTCGTGCGGTTACGCCCTTGGAAATTTAACACGGTGCGTTAGGCTATCTGATGTTGGCATGTCATACATAGTCATCACTTAGTCACTCATACTACAACAAGGTTTTGGCTATAAGGTTGGTTATAAGTGTATTTTTTTACTTCTCTCTATCTCTTTCTTCGTACTCCCTCCGTCCCATAATATAAGAACGTTTTTGACACTAGTGTAGTGCCAAAAACGTTCTTATATTATGGGACACAGGGAGTACTAGTATTTATTGCATTGCCAAGGAGTGACCTCTTCCAATGAAATGGTGTTGCTAAGTTTGCTTCATTTAATTAGCTATAGACTCAAAATTGTCTTTTCACCTAGGTACACGCGCTTAGCACTGTTTCTTCCTTGGGTCACCAAACTAGTCTCTCTCTTCTTGGTTAACTTGCCACATCAGACTTTATGCCTATGTGGCAAGCTTAAGCACCTGTAGGAGCAAGTAAGTACAATAGTGCGCTTTACATGGCATTTTTGCATATGTGGAGGAAAGAGAGGCAAGGAAAAAGTGGAGAAGTGGGCTCTCATGCAAGAGCCAGCCTCTACTACATGGTGGAGCATTGGGAGAGGCACCTGTATGGAGGTGGTCAGGAATCAGGAGACTCACGCCGGTCGTAGCGCCGCAGTTAAAATGATAATGGCAAGTCAAATCACGGGGCCCCACCAGTCCAGTAGTAACTCGCTGTCAAATCACACAGCCCTATGTTTGCAGCAGCCTACTCCCTCGTCTTCTCGGGTCTCTGTCGAACCAACTAGGCGGAACTGCCCCGCCTACCGCGCAGGAAAAGCCCGCGCGGTATACTCCCTCCGTCTAGGTGACCAAGGTGGAGAGGAAAACGAGAGAACTTAATGTTTAGTATTTGCTAAGCCTGGTTGTAATGGTACTAGCCTTAGCAATTTTGATGAGGTGTCATTGAATTAAATGAAGAAAGAGAGAGAGTTGAGTACTATGTGTCATACATGGCAATAAATAAAGTAGTACATGATACTAATATATGATACATGGCGCAGGAGTACTAAGTATTATTAATACAGTTTTGCTAGAACTCATCTAGATGAGATACAATTTGGTCTCATTCATCTTTTATAGCCATTGGATGTGATGCTATATAAGATGCGTGTGAGCTGACGTGGGATGTATTTGTTCTTGTGCAACGAAATGACCACTGCATGTCATGTTTGATAGTCTCAAGTCATTAAAAGCATACAAGCCCCACATATCTTCTTGGTTGATTCCTCTATTTATGTCAAAAAATAAGAAACAATGTGAGAGTTAATGCACCACGCCTATGTGTTTACTATTTGGTTTTCGTAAGATGACTTAATACTCACCTAGACGGAGGGAGTATTCGATTTGACAGCGGGCGGCGCAGTTCCCGATACGGCTTTAATGCAGACGAGGGAGGGAGTAGCGGTTCCCAATATGTTGAACCGCCAATGCATCCTCCTTCAATTAATGCATGAGGGAAGTAATGGGAGGAGGTCCGGGAAAAGAGGTTGCACGATGTGAATGCAACACAGTTTGCCCTCATTGCCCTCATATAAAGGCGCCCCTCCATTCCAATGCATCTACCACATCGTACGCACCTAAGCATTTGCCTAAGCACCTACACTAAGCGCAAAAGGGCTCACTCTAGACCCATGGCGGCGATGCGCGTGAGCGGCCAGCGGCTGCGCCAGATGGTCCACGACGCCGGCCTGCGGCATGGCGCCGAGGATCGTCTCCAGACGGTGTTGGAGACCGGCTGGTGGATGGCCGCCGTCGATGCCAACTACGACTCTCAGTTGGACGAGATGATCGTTGCCACCAGCAACAAGTTCACCGTCCTCAAGAAGCTCGCGGACGACATCGCCGTACTCCTCCAGCCTGCGTGCCCGGGCTCCTCATTGCCTGCCACCCTAATCGGCCTCCATGGCCGGAACCGCTTTCAAGCACTGGTGGCCCTGCGACTGCCCGCCGACGCCATGAAGAATGTCCACCTGGAGGTCGCGCTCGCTGCGAGGCGCCTCGCCCTGCAAGAATTCGTCGACCTACACATCCACGTGTACAAGCAAATCATGTACATATGTATCTACAAGGCCAGTGAGGACACTACGACGTTGACCTTCCTCAACTGGTTGGAAGCCTTGGATGGCTTTGTTGAGAAGCACCTCGACCTCACCACAAAAGCCGCCGCTCCTTAGCCGCCGGTCGGTGGCCCGACGCACTAAGTTGAGGAGGGAGGTCGTACGTTCGTGGATCCATCTTTCTTCTTGCCTTCTGTAACCACCACTGCGATCGCATCATCGTGGCCTTAATTCTTATTGTGTTGTTGCATTCTCGTTCCAGTCAATACCGACATGTGCGATCCCTTTGCTTAATTATATGCATCAGTGTAACTAGTACTCCATCCGTCAATTTATAAGTTGTGCTTACCTTTTCCATCAACTTCGTGCAACGCGCGAGCATCTTGCTAGAAACACTAGAATATGTCTATATAATCCGTATGTGATAGTCCATTTGAAATCTCAAAAAAGACAAATATTTAGGTACGGAGGGAGTAATATATTAGGAGTATGTCAAAACAATAGTGATTTCTTTCAAGTTTGTGAACAAATACTACTATTCTACTACTTTGGATCCGTCGCAACGCACGGGCACATTGCTGGTAAAAGGAAAAGGCCTGCCGCGTTCGCGTCGCACCCCCACACACCCGGGAATCGGGATTACAACACGGCCCGTCCGGCACGACACAGAGCTTAGGGAAGGCGTGTTGCCTAGCATTTTCACTTTCATGTGGGACCGCCGTTGAGCAAACCGACACGCCGCCCGTCGCCGGGTTGGAAAACAGAAACGAGGGGAAGATCTAGTTGTAGCACGGAAGCCAAGAAATTTGGTGTCAGACGGGGCTCGTTGATAGAGTAGGAGCATTCCGTACTAGTACTACTCCTACTAGTACCAAGTTTGTACTCCTAATACTATATTACTAGTACTACCACTATACAACTAGTAGGTACGTGCACGGCACAACATCGTAGGAACCAAATATGGGAAGATCTTGTTTTGGGTGATTTATCTTTTTTTCAATCAACGTAGTATGAATAATATGATGTGGGGGGCACCCATGAAGCTTATGTGGCTTGGTTGCATGGCTACGGAAGGTTAGAGAAAAATAAATAGATAATGTGTTTAGAGTGCACTCCACTAAATAGATATACTTTGGATCCATTGCAACGGACCGGCACATCTATATCTATACCCCCTATATAGTGTGTGAAAAACATTGAAAGTTGGTCGTTGGATGAAGCCAATCCGACGGTACAAAGATGGCAAATCCGAGCACTACTGGTCGTTGGATATCATCCACCAGATTCTGCCACATGTATAATCTAGAAGACTCCATGGTTGAACTTAATTCATGACTAACTTTGCCACAACTAAGCTTAGGCAAAGTTATTAGTTCTTCAAAATGAGAGCCACAAGTTGGCAAGCCTAAGTTAATCTTGCCACATTTTTTGTGTGTATCTCATGTGGGGCCTTAGTGTGGCTTGCCTAAGGTGTGGCTTGAACCAAACACTCACCTAAGTTAATCAAACTTGCCTAACCTTACATTCCACCAGATTTTGCCACATGTTAGAATCTAGAAAGCTCCACATGTGGAAGCATAATGCACAAACCACCAGAATCTCATGCGTGCAATGCACGTGTACCTTACTAGTTCTAGTTGGTAGTAGTAAGAAACAAATTCCAGTTTTGGCACGAGCTCGTACTGCAGGAGCACCACAAGGCCTGCCGCAGGAGTTACATTTCCCTCTCGGGGCCCACGGGACCGAACTTCAGTGGCTTAGTGCCCGGCCTATGAGTCAATGACATGCGGACCTTAAATGCGGCTGGCCCACATGTCATTCTCATGGTGGTGGCGTGGTTCGCGACTCACACGTTCGAGATGAACCGGCCAGTGCTGGCATGGTCGTGGCGAGGGTGCCACAGCTGGGCGTCGGGGCGTTACGAGGCGTAGATGGCCACACCGGCGGGTACTACCTGTAGTACATAACTACTCCAGCTGATGATTGATGACCGGGACAAAATGTGTCACAGCCGCTGGATGAAAATTCGATGGTGCGGGAGTACGGATCGGAGCACAATAGCGGAGCAGGCAAACCACGTCCAATCGGGTGTGTCTGTGGTAGAAAGTTGATGGTCGCCGCAGTTCAGCTGGCCCGCATGTCATGCACACAAAGGCAGAGGAGCGGTGGGGCCGAGAGGGATGAGGGGCACGTCGGGGGGATGAGGATCCCCTGACGCGAACAATCCTACCATTCTGTCACTGACATGTGGGACCCATAAGCGTGGGTCCCACCTGTCAGCGAAGGAAAGGCAGGGCAAGGCAGTGATAGCCACATCAGAGGATCCATGTCCACATCGGGGGACGTCGTGCCGTGGGTTGGAGCGGCATCGTGGGAATCGCGTGTGGGTGTGGCAGTGGTAGAAACAAGAAACGTGATGGTCGCCGTGGTTCAACTTCCATGGACAAGCTGTCATGTCTGCTGACATATGTATATCAAAACTAGAGTGTTTATATTTCAAGCACGTGAACAAGCATTATTCTACTACTTTGGATCCATTGCAACGCACGGGCCAGCACATTGGTAGTAGTAGTGTCCATCTCTATCTCTAGAGGCCTTCCCTCGTTCATCCTTTTGTCTCACAAGATAAACTACTCATACAAATGCATCTTGATGTTCCGTGGAATGCACGAGGATGTTTCCTTGGGGGTCTCTCCAGCACGGCGTGGCCGTAGTTGCAAGTTGACGCCCCTTGAGATGCCGACGTTGAGGGGCACCCGGATTTCCTCCGATGAGCAGGTAAGATGAGTTTGATCACGTAGTAAATGCATTCTAAAGACTACTTCTGTGTCCATTTCCTAATTCTCCCCCTGCCCACTGTTTCATAGGTTAGGCTCGGTGTGAGTGGAGATTGGCTTGCATATGTACGGGAGGGTACCAACATCAATTTGCACAACATTTACAACGGTGACACCGTTCCATAGAACCTTTGTCCAACATTGGGATCAGCCATGCAATGGGCCACCGCATGAATTGGTACGATGGAACCATGGTGAGATTGAATAAGATAGCACGAACCTTGCACATGGCGGTCAAAGGCGGACCATGCTGTCTACGGCCAATTTGTTGCCGTACGAGTAGGAAGACGCTGTGCTCCTTTCTAACCGCATCTTCGCGGTGACAAACCAGGGGACTTATTTTGTATGGGACACATCCTACGATATACTCCCTCTCTCCCAGTTTATTTGTTTGAATCTTTTCGTTTTATAAGTTTCGAATTCAAATTTAGAGCTCCCCATCACATGTTGAGATTACAATGTCCATTAAATCATTACGTGCATGTATAGTAAAGAAACAAATCTCGAGTTTGGCATGAGTTCGTGCTGCGGGAGCACCACAAGCCTTGGCGCAGGAGTTACATTTCCCTCTCAGGGCCGTCAGGACTGAGCTTCAGCGCCTTACTACACCTACCTTTGAGTCAATAACATGTGGACCCGATAGGTGACTGGTCCACATGTAATGCTCCCGTAGGCAGAGGGGTAGTGGGGCCAAGAGGGGTGAGCTGCAGGTCGGGGGACGTGTGGTTTCATGGGTTCGAGCGGCGTTGTGGGAATCGCGGGTGACTGTGGTAGAAACTTGATGCTCGCCACATTTTAGGTGGCCCACATGTCATGCACACAAAGGCAGAGGGGCGGTGCGGCCGAGAGGGGTGAGTCGCACGTCGGGGGGCGTGGTGCCGTGGGTTGGAGAGGCGTCGTGGGAATCGCGAGATGAAACGTGATGGTCGCCGTAGTTGAACTTCCATGGACAAGCTGTCATGTCTACGGACACATGCACTGCGTACCGATCACTAGAAGGAGTAGCAGACAAAGCTATATATGCGGATAAATAGTTCCTTATAGTCAAGCGGACCCACGCTACTACTCTGTTCCAAATACATGCACACCATCGAAATAGTCCATCTATATCAATATACACCGAGAGGGAATATTGTTTTTTACAAGAGAGGAAATAGTTCATCCATCCATAATGCCCTCCTGCTGGTGCAACCTTTTCTTCTTCTTCTTCTTCTTCTTCTTCTTCTTGTTCTCATTCTCTGTGGGAGACGGCTTCGCAACAAGCTCTTTGGACCTTGCAGCTATCTCGAAACTCACACGGGCATCGAGGGCATCATATTTTATCCGCTCGTACGTCAAGGGATAATTCTCCCATCCAGACGACCTTAATGCCACCGTCTCGTCACCCTTTTGAAGATTTGTACCGAGCACAAAATTTGCTACATCGAATAGGGATGGTGTCTGTTTATCACAATCTTCTACAGGAATTCTGATTCTGGTTTGTAGGTCAGCGATGCTTTTCAAATCAAGGTTGTACGGCTCCAACTTCTGTTTGTCCCTTTCGATGGCTGCCCCACAGAAGTATACGTCCTCACGAGACAAGAAATCGTGAAGCTCACCTGGTATGCAGGGCGTGTGTATGATGTGGTACACCAAAACATCATCTTCGAGGCACAGCTGAAGGACGGCGGCGCGCTGGATCTTCCCAGGGGCACGCTCCGTGTACTCTGCGTCGAGACCGATGACCCTCGTCTCTACCTTTTCGAGGGAGTTGGATAAATTTTTGATCCACTGCCGAACAACCCTTGGGTGGACGGTGACGGTGGCAACTATGCGCATCGAGCCTTCGACGAGGACATGTTGGACGCTAAAAATCTGCTTCTCGATCTCTTTCGCCATTTGGAACCGCTGGAATGGAGGGCTATGGTTTGGAGATTAGGATTAGATGGCTAGTCTAACTGAAGTAGTAGATGATTATTTAAAGAGGTTAAAACAATGTGAACGCAGTGGGGTTTGGATGCAAATGAAGACGAAGGGGAGGTGAAGAAGCCGAGGAGAATCGGTTCCCGATGGAGAAGTAAATGGGAGAAGTGGCGTGCAGGCAGTTGATTAGACGGCTAGGAGGCTAAACGAAAAGGCTATGCGGGTAGACTGATGAGTCATACATGTTCGTGTACGTGCCCATCCTTCCTGATAGGTGGCACCTATGCAAACAGATAAAAAATGTGTTGTAGTTTTTTTTTGAGCGCGTGAGTGGGAGACACAACATTCTCTGGTTAAGGAATACTCCCTCCGTTTAGGTGAGTATAAGTCACCTTATGAAAATCAGGTTTTCCCAAAATCTTTAGGCGTGGAGCATTAACTTCCTGCTCGATCCCCTCCCAGCCTCGTTAGCCAGCGTTCTCTTCCTCTGCTGCCGCGTTCTACCTTTCCATTTTTCCTCTTCTCAAGTGTGGAACGATCTGCATGCCGTCCTTGATGCACCAGAACGACCACTGCATGCATCGCGGCAGGGCGTTGATTGGGCATGCATGAGAATTTGGTTCTGCTCGCAATATGGATGATACCTGAACGATGAAGTGAACAGGCATGCTAGCACGGGAGATCTATTTCCGCTATACAATACTGGAGTACTCATGTTCCTACTACTACTACTACTACTAGTAGTAGTAGTAGTAGTAGTAGTAGTAGTAGTAGTAGTAGTAGTAGTAGTAGTAGTAGTAGTAGTAGTAGTAGTAGTAGTAGTACAACTTTGGTACACTTGATGGTCAAAATACTATTCATCCGGTCCTCACAATGAAGTGACAACACCCTATGCCTGACACTAGTCCAGGCAGCGTGTTCGGGTTACCAAAGTCAGCCTCACCCTGTGCACTGTGCAGTCTGCCACCGCCGCTGTACAACACATTGGTGCCTCGCCTCATCTCCGTCTCCGCTCCCATAGCACCACTCCATCTACATCTCCTTCTCCGTCTCCATCTCACTGTTCCCCCGTGTACCGTCGCCTCACTCGCCTCCCCCAGTACCACTATTCCCTCGCTAGCCGCTCTAGCACCGACATCCTTCTCCCCCATAAATCAAGCCCCCTTCCAAACTCCACCATGGCCGAACTTGAACCGCGCAGCATCCATATGAGCCGCGATTGGAGCAATCTCCCCAGTGACATCCTCGACCTCTGTTGTTCGTGTATGGATATGTTGTGCGCCCTGCGGCTGGCTGCATGCTCGAGGGACATGCACATGGCCATCGTCGAAGCGAGGCCTAAGCTTTTCAAGACACCCTGCTTGCTGCTATCTGGTCTTGCGAGATTGGCTCACCATGATACGGAGGTGTGCATGATGCCCCTCGACTTCAATCCGATCTCCATTAGCCGAAACTTCTTTGCAAGTATGTAGTGGGTCGCCGTACATCATTTCCCTCGACATCGATCCGATCACCATCGCCCAAAACTTCTTGGCAGGTATGTACTGGATCGGCATGAACTCCCACTGGATGGCTGCCTTCAGAGAAGACGGTAAAAAGTTGGTGCTCGTGAACTTCAAGACCTCCCATGAGATTATCCTCCCTCCGTTGGATTATATAGAGTATTACCATCGCGGTCCAAGTCATCTAGATTACTACGCCAGTTGGACGGACCTTGTTTTGCAGAAGATTTTAATCGGCCAAGTGCCCACAGGACATGCGAATTACGCAAACTTCAAGCTAATTGCCTTGTTCGACCGCGGACTCGCCTATCTTTACGCCGGTGCCGTCTTTAGCTGGAGACAACTCGGCTCGCAGTGGATCATCGTCAAAGCTGATACACACTTCTGTGGTGCTATTGAACACAATGGCATCATCTACGCGATCGACAAAGCAGATGGCACGACATATTGCTGGGACGGCGCGTGTAAGTTGTTTCCGTCTCATGTTAATGATGAGGCCGTGACACTGTTTGAACTTTTTGTGATGATTGGCATATCCCTGTTTGAGCAGAATTTGAGTAGAACTATGGCAATGTATTAGAGATGCCGTAAATCAGCTATATTTGGAATGAGTTAATTCATGTAATTGTGACCATGTCATTATAGCCAATTTGCACCCTGAATAATCAAACGGTTAGGAATATATGGATATTATCCTTATTTTACAGTAATCTATATACTACTACTAAATATGAGTGTGTATCAATGGCCATGTTAGTTTCCTCATTTTCATGATGTAGAAACATGCACTACACTGTTGGTTTCATCTAACCATACATTAGGGAAGTAAATGTGCATATGGAGAACTCTATATTTGGAAGTAGTGCAATCCTGCAATGCTTACCATGTGTACATACCTATATTCGCCCTTCAGCAATCAATGGCTAGAATAATATCCTCACAAAAAATTTGCCCACAGAATGCGAGTATATAACAATGCATGGTCTGTTAGTTACCTTGAAGAATTTTTTTGTGAGGACAGAACATGATTACTCCTCCGTTCCCAAATATTTGTCTTTCTAGAGATTTTAATAAGTGACTACATACAGAGCAAAATGAGTGAATCTACACTCTAAAATATGTCTACATACATCCGTATGTTGTGTCTATTTGAAATGCCTAGAAAGACAAATATTTGGGAACGGAGGGAGTACATAACATGCATGACATGGTAGTTTCCTCTGAAGAATCGATTGCGAGATAACATGAGTATAACCATGCATGGCACTTCTATATTTTTGAACCCAGTATACATTTCCCTGTATTTTCCTCCCAGTTCCAATAGGGACATATCAATGCTGTTTCTTGCATTATCCAACTCATACTCTGAACAATGCTGATCTTACATTAACAATGCCTGCCCTTTTTATATGATGCAGTGTCCCTATAGTTACTGCCCTTTGTAATCACACCACCTTTGCCAAAAACAGGGAAGCACAACTGGTTCCTCGCTCGATCAGACGACGGCAAAAGACTGATGATCATTCAGACACATGAGCCAGAAAAGTTATATTGCAAAAACCCCACAGTATACAAGCACCGTGTAATACGTGAGTATCCGGACAGTGGCTGTTACGTCTATGAGTAGGATACCAGCTTGTTGGGGCTTTCAGGATTTTTGAGTTGGAGGCGGGTAAACAACCTTGGTTCACACTCTCTGTTTCTCGGACTCAATTATCCGATTAACCAGGAGATCACTGTTGGCAAGGACCTTGATGGCAGGGAGGCTCTGTTTTCTATGGAAAACTGTGTCTACATGGCGAGCCCTAGGAGTTCGGGAGCAAAGTCCCCTGATTGTCAACGATACAGCCTACAGCCAGAAGAAGGTGAGAATGACAAAGGCATCCGGATTAACTTTGATCCTTGGATGTCTCAATTACGACAGACAGTGATGTGGTTCAAGCCTTCAGGTTGATAGGTAATTGGGCTGTTGCATCGAAGAGTACTGGTGTCTCCGGATCACTGGTCGCTGAAGCGGGGCTGCAAATTATGATGGTGTTGGATCATCTCTTCGAATGACTTTGTTGTCTTTGCTGCTGGTTCTGGATGGGTAGTTCTTTCTTTTGTTATGCATATTCCTTATCATTTGGTCATCCTCGTCTATGTCACTCTTACTATGTAATAGTTGCTTCTGTTTAGAATGTCATTCTCGTCTGGATCATGAGAGTCTGAGCGCTGCAGATGGGTGCGTTTTGGTGGTGTAGCAAGACTTCTTATGAACTATCATGTTTTGCTGTTTATGTCAGTAGTAGTCACTAGTCAGTGTTTGAATGTTGTATATATCGTTGTTTCGAACTGTTTATTGTCTCGAACTACTGGTGGGCTAAATGAGGGCATCACCATTCTCCAGTGTTCAGAGTATATCTCCTTTTTTCAAGTTATATAATTTGAGCTCAGTGTTTTTTCGATGATGTACACTTGTTTGGGCCAGTGAGGTGTCGTTGAATATGGGCCGTGTAGTAACGCAATGCCAAACAGGTCAATTATGACTCTCAGGCCGGGCTCTCAAAAGATCCTGAAAAAATGAGGTCGGGCTCTCCAAAAAAGAAAGAATAAGGACTCTTAGGCCGACATGTGGGTGTTGGGTAACGTAGTAATTTCAAAAAATTTCCTGCGCACACGCAAGATCATGGTGATGCATAGCAACGAGAGGGGAGAGTGTTGTCCACGTACCCTCGTAGACCGACAGCGGAAGCGTTATCACAACGCGGTTGATGTAGTCGTACGTCTTCACGATCCGACCGATCAAGTCCCGAACGCACGACTCCTCCGAGTTCTACACACGTTCAGCTCGATGACGTCCCTCGAACTCCGATCCAGCCGAGTGTCGAGGGAGAGTTTCGTCAGCACGACGGCGTGGTGACGATGATGATGTTCCACCGACGCAGGGCTTCGCCTAAGCTCCGCAACTGTATTATCGAGGTGTAATATGGTGGAGGGGGGCACCGCACACGGCTAAAATATCGTATATCAAGTGTGTCTATGGGGTGCCCCTGCCCCCGTATATAAAGAAGCAAGGGGAAGAGGGCCGGCCAAGGGGAGGTGGCGCGCCCAAGGGGGGAGTCCTACTCCCACCGGGAGTAGGACTCCTCCTTTCCTTGTGGGAGTAGGAGAACGGAAGGGGAAAGGAGAAAGAAGGAAGGGGGCGCCCCCCCTCCCTAGTCCATTTCGGACTATCCATGGGGAGGGGTGCGCCACCCTTTGAGGTCTTTCCCTCCTTTCCCGTATGACCCATTAAGGCCCAATACGAATTCCCGTAACTCTCCGGTACTCCGAAAAATATCCGAATCACTCGGAACCTTTCCGAAGTCCGAATATAGTCGTCCAATATATCGATCTTTATGTCTCGGCCATTTCGAGACTCCTCGTCATGTCCCCGATCTCATCTGGGACTCCGAAATCCTTCGGTACATCAAAACTAAATAAAACTGTCATCGTAACGTTAAGCGTGCGGATCCATCGGGTTCGAGAACTATGTAGACATGACCGAGACACCTCTCCGGTCAATAACCAATAGCGGGACCTGGATGCCCATATTGGCTCCCACATATTCTACGAAGATCTTTATCGGTCAGACCGCATAACAACATACGTTGTTCCCTTTGTCATCGGTATGTTACTTGCCCGGGATTCGATCGTCGGTATCTCGATACCTAGTTCAATCTCGTTACTGGCAAGTCTCTTTACTCGTTCCGTAATACATCATCCCGCAAATAACTCATTAGTCACAATGCTTGCAAGGCTTATAGTGATGTGCATTACCGAGTGGGCCCAGAGATACCTCTCCGACAATCGGAGTGACAAATCCTAATCTCGAAATACGCCAACCCAACAAGTACCTTTGGAGACACCTGTAGAGCACCTTTATAATCACCATTTACGTTGTGACGTTTGGTAGCACACAAAGTGTTCCTCCGGTAAACGGGAGTTGCATAATCTCATAGTCAGAGGAACATGTATAAGTCATGAAGAAAGGAATAGCAACATACTAAACGATCGGGTGCTAAGCTAACGGAATGGGTCAAGTCAATCACGTCATTCTCCTAATGAGGTGATCTCGTTAATCAAATGACAACTCATGTCTATGGCTAGGAAACATAACCATCTTTGATTAACGAGCTAGTCAAGTAGAGGCATACTAGTAAGACTCTGTTTGTCTATGTATTCACACATGTATTATGTTTCCGGTTAATACAATTGTAGCATGAATAATAAACATTTATCATGATATAAGGAAATATATAATACTTTATTATTGCCTCTAGGGCATATTTCCTTCAGTGGGCGCCACCGGTGTTTTCGTGCGCTTGCGCGCCGAGAGCATATTGGCGCGTGCTCGAAATTCATGCTACCTTTTCATCCCCAGTCTCCCGCCCCTCCCCCACCTCTGGAATCTCGATTCCTACTCCAGTTCCCCCAAATCCCCTCCTGTACTCCCTGTACTCAAGCGCACTATCATGTCGCCGGTCAACGCGGATCTCCGAGCCGGAGATCCTGAGCTCCGTCCTGCCTTCGATCGCTGCGTGCTGTCGCTCAACAGTGGCATGGCGGCACTTGACGACCAGTTTGCTGGCAAAGTGCTGATGGTAACCACCAACGGCGACCGGCCTCCCGTCTCGCCGGACGACCTTGTCAAAGGTCTTGGCATTGCGCACGGCATCCAAATAAGTTACTTGCTCATTGAAGTCTGTCCGCCACCGGCTGATTTTTTCGTCAGGTTCCGGACAACTTTCGACTGCAGTCGTGTGTTCGAATCTTCTCGGCGTTTGTTCTGCGATGGCGCGCTGGTGAGCTTTGATCGGTGGCACCCAGGATGGGGCTCAGTGCCCTCTGAGCTTGAGTTTTTAACAAAGCTTACCTTCCATGGCATGCTTCGACGTGCTTGGAACAGCGAGTCCATGAACGAGCTTATCAACGACCTTGGAGGTGAGCTCGTAAGTATGTTTGTTCCTCCAGACAGCTGGGCTCTGACGGTTATGGCATGGATGAAGAAGCCGTCCACCATACCGAAGGTGATTGGTGTTGAGATACCGGTGCAGGAACCGGGGTTGTACTATTTGTCGCCACCAAGGCTGCCGCGGACCACGTTAGGGATGTACCTGTATCGAGTGTTCGTGCATGTCGAAGAAGTGGTCAATCCATCAATCAAAGTCCTGCCGCTGCCGCTGGTGCCAGGGTCCATCGACGACGTCCATTACAGGAGTCAACGTCAGACTTTCCCCGTGTTGCTCGGAACGATGGATGGCACAGGGCCTACTCCATCGCGCAACGGAGGCCACTGCTTCTTTGGGAGAAGAGGCAGGGCTGGCTGCCTGGATGTGCTCTAATTTGAGGTAACAACTGAATCTTGTCAGATACTAGTTAAATCCGAGCTATGGGTGTGAACCACTGATATGCCAGTACATTTGATTGTGACCTGTTCTAATTTTGTACCTGAACTTTTTTTAGAACGGGTTGTACGCCAACTTAATGTGCTAGCAGAACTTATTGTGTTGTCTGTCTGTTTTCTTTGCACAACATTCAAGATATTTCCCCGTCATTGATAAAGACGATGAACCGTTATGTACGACTTCGTTGGTTTCAACATTGCCCTTCCCGTAGCGATCCACTTCTTCCATCCTGATTGTGCCGCCTGCGTGAAATTTTTGTATGCATGTTCAGTGTGCTATGATGTTCTATATGATTGTGTCAACTATATAAGTTTTTACTGAGCATCAGCAATGCATATGGCTGAAAGATGTATTTACGAGCATCGACCGATGGGTCTCTCTCTCTCTCACACACACGCACACGCACACACACACGCACACGCACAAGTGGGACCCGTTGAATTATTTATTTGCTCGTGACAGCTTTTAATTAGGTTCCACTGTAATCTAACTTTTTTCTTAAGTTATTAATTGAGTTCAGTGACTTCAAAAAGTTGTACAGAAGTCTTGTTTGGGCCTTTCCGGCGTCGCTGAATGTGGGCTGAGTAACCATGTTAGGTTGTATTGTACTACACAGGCCTTTTTTCAACATCAGCAATGCAACTGGGCCGACAGTTGTACACAATATCCGGGTCAACTTGTTATTCTCCGCCCCGCTGGGCTGCAAACTTTCCTAGGAGGTATGCATTAGGCTTAACAAGAAAATGGACTTTAAGAAATAATAAATGGGATGTAATTATAATAACTGGACAGTTACTATGCACCAAACACGTAATTAGTTTGAAAAATATATTATTTTTGGAATTTGAAAATTTTAATTTCATTACTTGTTGCGCGCGCAATATTTCGTCGAATTTTAACATAATACAACTTTATTTTGAAATTATATTTAACCCGACTAGAAATTTCGGATAAAAATATTTCGGATCCCATCAAAATCTGGGAATTTTTTTTAATTCTGTTTTGGCGGTTGTTTGAAATTATTAATCATTGTCCTAGCTAGAAGTTGGGCTGTACTTTTAAGAAACTGTAAATGGGCCGTAGTAAATTCAATTGGAATTAAAAAATGGGCTGTACATTCTTACAAATCGCAAATGGGCTATATGTTCTCTGCCAAATCCGAGTTGTGGGCCTACTAAGTTGATGCGTACCAAGGGCTTTGTCAACTTAGTCAATATAAACGATTCTAGCTGCAGTGATCGTACGATGTCCATCCAACAGCCGCAGTGCTTCTTCAACCTCTGGTCTTCTTGCTCCAACAGCCCAAAGCAGCGTCGGTCGTGTCGCGTGCTCCTGCCTACCGTGGCTGGCTGTGAAGCCGCGGAGGCCTCACCGCCCCGTACTAATCCCACCACCGGCCAGGCCATCCCTGTACTCACCCACACCCCCTGTTATTCTGCGGCGACGGCAGCCTCACACCGCAGCCGAACCAGTGAACCCTCGTACTCCTCTCCGCGCGGGCTTCCACTGCTACGTCTTCCCCGGCTCCGCGTCGTCCCCTTCCTAGGCCTCGCCGTCGTCCAGACCACCGCCCTGGTGCTCTCGGTGCGGCATGGTCAATGTGGTCAACGACCGACTTCCATCGGAAGAGTACTGTACGTGGAGAGGCTGACAGTTGGGTCCAGGCGGCCGCAAGGCAGTGCCTCCTTATTACGCGCAAAATAATTATTCCTCCACCTGACAGCTGGGACCCACCGGACGGGCCACCTTATTTCACGAAAAAAACGTTTCCCCCTTGACTGCTGGGACCCACCGGACGGGCCAGCGTATTTCATGAAAAAAAACGTTCCCCCCGCTGTCAGCTCGGACCCACCGGAAGTGCCTCCTTATTACGCACAAAAAATGAATACTCCCCCTGCTAGCTGGGACCCACCATGGTGGGAGGCTGACTTGTGGGCCTACTAAGTTGACTGGGACGGGGGCCTTTGTCAACTTTAGTCACTATGAACGATTCTAGCTCCAGTGACCGTACAATGTCCATCCAACGGCCGTAGTGCTTCTTCAACCTCTGGTCTTCTTGCTCCAGCCGCCCAAAGCAGCGCCGGTCATGCCGCATGCTCCTGCCTCCCGTGGCCGGCTGTGCTGCCGCGGAGGCCTCACCGCCCCCTACTATTCCCACCGCTGGCCAGGCCCTACGGCGACGGCAGCCTCACACCGCAGCCGAACCAGTGAACCCTCGTACTCCTCTCCGTGCGGGCTTCCACTGCCGCGTCTTCCCCGGCTCCCCGTCGTCCCCTTCCTAGGCCTCGCCGTCGTCCACCGCCCTGGTGCTCTCGGCGCGGCGTGGTCAACGTGGTCAAGGAACGACTTCCATCGGACGTGGACTGTACGTGGAGAGGCTGATAGCTGGGTCCACAGCCGCAGCAAGGAAGTGCCTCCTTATTACGTGGAAAATAATGATTCCTCCACCTGACAGCTGGGACCCACCGGACGGGCCACTGTATTTCGTGAAAAAACGTTTCCCCCTGACTGCTGGGACCCACCAGCTATATCTTCGCACGCAAGGAAGTGCGTCCGGGCAAAAAAAAAACGATTCGCCCCCCTGACTGCTAGGACCCACCAGCTACATCTTCGCAGGCAAGGAATTGCCTGACAGTCGGGACCAACCTGGTCGAAGCGTACGTAGCGTTGTCATTCTAGTCGCGAATATGTACGTACATATATACTGGTGGATGTAGAGGTGCGCACGTGTCGTAGTAGAGGCGCGCACGTAGCATGTACCCGTACGTACAGCGGCCAGGGTGCAAGAAAGAAAATACGGCCATGTATGTGTACATACGGGCGGGGTCTCGAACGCCTACTCGCGCATACGTACGGCCAGGGATCGTGTACATGGCTGGGTCGGAACGGAGAAACAACGTCGTCGTCGTGTTCATGGGGAGCCAACCGGCTGGGTCGGAACGGAATGCGTCGTCATGTTCATCGGGAGGGCTTGGACGGAACAGCCAATGGAAACGAGGCCTGGCGTACCGCAGAACGGAGGAAACGGGCTTGTGTTCGACCGGCCACGTCTGAAACGGGATCCTGTTCATTGGGAGGGGTGTGGCGTACCGCAAAACGGAGGAAACGGACCTCCTACGGTCGAAATGGGGGTCCTGTTGATCGGGAGGGGTGTGGCGTACCGCAAAATGGAGGAAACGGACTTGTGTTGGAGCGCTACGGTCGAAACGGGGGTCCTGTTCATCGGGAGGGGTGTGGCGTACCGCAAAACGGGACTCCACGAGACACTGTTCATCTCCATCGTCGACCCCCTCCAGCCTCCACAGGCTACTGTTCATCCACCGTCGACCTCCTCCAGCCTCCACCTGCGACTCTTCATCCACGGGCTCCTGTTCATCCAGCCTCCACCACGCGCTACTCCACCGGCTACTGTTCAACCAGCCCTCTCCACGGGCTCCTGTTCAACCACCCCTCCACGGGCTGCTGTTCATCCAGCCCTCCACCGTCTACTATTCATTCTGCCCTCCATGGGGTGGTCCTGTTCATCCTGCCCTCCACGGGGTCCTGTTCATCCAGCCCCAACCGGCTCGATCGATCGGGGTCCTGTTCATCCAGAGGCAACACCACGGGGTCCTGTTCATCCACCCCCACCGGGAACTGTTCATCCAAACCCCCCAGCAACGCTCACTGTTCATCCAGAGGCAGCATCGATCAGCTTCAGTTAGCAGCAATAGCGAAGGAATCGCTCGATCGGGTTCAGTTAACAGCCATAGATCGATCGCTCGGGTTCAGTAACGCGTAGCCTGCAGTGCAATCGCTCGGGTTCAGTTAGAGCCCAACGCCTCGCTCGGGTTCAGTTAGAGCCAACGCCTCGCACACACGTGCGTACGTGTACGAGAGACACGCATCGCTCGGCCCCCGACCTCCCACCGTAACCGGGAACTCCCCGAAATTTTCCTCGACGTCGCTTCTACCACGGTTTTTTCCATCATGGACGGCCCAAAGAATGTCATGCAGCTGCGTCTCCAACCCGCCCAGGATGAAAAGCCCATTTTCTGTCATGATTTTTTGTCATGGAAGTAGGAGCCCACCACATCTATGATGATACCGGGTTTTGTCACAATTATCGTCATAGAAGTGTCATATGTATGACAGAAAAAAATTTCGTTCGGCCCAAAATGTCACGGATGTGTCTTTTTTTGTAGTGACTGCATTTGCTCGATTCAATGTGGTGCCTCATTATGCGCTCCCTCCATACAGAAGAGCACACAGCTGCCTTAGCAGCAGAAGTACAGTGCGGCCTTCTTAAGCAGAACCTTAATTCGGCGACCAAGCTCCCGGACACTGTCAAGAGAGTCCGGACCATCCTGCAGCATGACAGCTTGGCTCGTTAGGAGCTTGATTAGCAATTCGGCCTCCGTCCGAGTCCCGATCAGGTGGCGGCACTAGTACCGCGCATACATAACTACGCACTCAAAATACCATGGGCATAGATGGATGCATAACTAGCCGGTGACCCACAATACGGCTCGATCGCTCCCGGACACATATACTTTAATTGTTTCCTTTTCAGGTTTCTTTTCCGCGGACCTTCCCTGACGACTAGATCACCGGTCCTCTCGAAGGACAAATACGCCAATATGGCAAGAAGCACAAACGTATTGGGAATTTCAAGGTGGTTTCGTTTACAATCACTCTACCTATTTTCAGGACCCACATGCAGCTCTTCCTTGGTTTTTGGCATGTTAGATAGCCTGTTGCTTAACGCACTATCCTTATCAATGCGCTTTGACATATTAATAAAATTACGTATGACCTCCTCCTCCTCCTCAACTTAGTGCGTCGGGCCACCGACCGGTGGCTAAGGAGCGGCGACTTTTGTGGCGAGGTGAAGGTGCTTCTCAGCAAAGGCATCCAAGGCTTCCAGCCGGTTGAGGAAGGCCAAAGTCGTAGCGTCCTCAATGGTCTTATAGGTACCTATGTACATGATTTTCTCGTACATGTGGATGTGTAGGTCGAGGAATTCTTGCAGGGCGAGGCGCCTCATGGCGAGCGCGACCTCCAGGTGGACATTCTTCGTGGCATCGGCGGGCAGTCGCAGGGCCACCAGTGCTTGAAAGAGGTTTCGGCCATGGAGGCCGATTAGGGTGGCAGGCAATGAGGAGCCCGGGCACGCGGGCTGGAGGAGTACGGCAACGTCGTCCCCGAGCTTCTTGAGGACGGTGAACTTGTTGGTGGTGGCAACGATCATCTGGTCCAATTGAGATTCGTAGTTGGCGTCGACGGCAGCCATCCACTAGCCGGCCGCGAACACCGTCTAGAGACGATCCTCGGCGCCATGCCGCATGCCGGCGTCGTGGACCATCTGGCACAGCCGCTTGCTGCTCGCGCGCATCGCTGCCATGGGTCTGGGGTGAGCACTTTTGCGCTTAGTGTAGGTGCTTAGGCAAATGCTTAGGTGCGTACGATGTGGTAGATGCATTGGAATGGAGAGGCACCTTTATAAGAGTGCAAACTGCGTTGCATTCACATTGTGTAGCCTCTTTTCCCGGTCCTCCTCCCATTACTTCCCTCATGCATGCACGATGCTAATTGAAGGAGGATGCATCATGGGCCGTTCAACATTTCGGGAACCACTACCCTCCCTCGTCTGCATTAAAGCCGTATCGGGAACTACGCCGCCCGCTGTCAAAGCGAATAGTACTGCACCGACTGCTGCACGCCCGGCTGAACACACCTCCTCGCCTGCATCAAATCCCTCAGTTAAACCCGCATGCAAATCGAGAAACCTAGTCCAGCCACACGTCCATTCGTGAGCGGGCCGGGATTAAACTCAACACCAGCCGAGCTCCTCCCGTCCGACCTCAGTTTAAACGAGGCCAGATGCCGGCCAAGCTCCTACCATCCGCCCTCTATTTAAACGAGGCCAGACAGACAGCGGGCAGGAATTGCGCCCCTCCGCCAGTCCCCCATCTCCTCCTTCACAATTTTCTCCACTCTTCTGATGGCTTCCGAGGAGCCATTCTCTGGCATACTACCCAGATGGGTGGCCCGCCGAGCCCTCCGGATACGGGCGAGGCCGCTCGGTGCTTCATCAACCTTGCTTGGCCCGACGAAGCCAGTTGCCGCCCCAATCCGGCGTGTGATTCAGCAACTCGTCGCTCCAGTTCAGCTCGATGAGGAGTGGCGAGTTGCTTCACGCCGGCACGGCGGCGAGCATGCCGGTACGGGAGTCGTGGCTGCCGCGTCGTACCGGGCCACCAGTGTCTGCGGTGGCCGTGCCTCCCGTGTCTGTGGGTGCGCCTCCCGTGCCTGCGGCTGCACCTCCCGTGCCTGCGGCAATGCCATGCAGGCAGAGACAGAAGCCGGGTGCATGGAGAGTGACGAGTCGGTGGCCAGCTTCTCCGTGTCCGCGGCCATCATCGAGGAGAAGTAGAACACGGCAGCCCGCCGCCAGTTGGGTCCCATGAAGGCCACCGCTGAGGCGATGACTGCGCATTCAGGTGGTTTCTTTGCTGCTTCGTCTCTTCCGAGGACCTTCGTTGACCCCGCAAGTGTCTGCCGGACATGAGGAAGACAAAGGGATCCGCGGGCGGCCATTTAGATTAGGTACTCCCTCTCCGGCAGGCGGGAAATATTTGTTCTAAGAATGGATAAATTGGATGTATCTATAACTAAAATAAGTCTAGATACATCCATTTCTAGGACAAGTATTTCCGGACGGAGGGAATATTAATTATATCAAGAGAGCCAGATTAACACCGCTTAGTTCATGTAAATGTAATGAAATCCATCATGTTTATATGAAGATCCGGCTTTCTTATACGAAATCCTGCATGCTTATATGAAAATAGTTCGTGTTTGCACAAATTTCATCTGGTTGGTTAGAGTTGTGAAAATGTATGCCGATGGCGTTTGATGTCGTCCTCCGCGGAAGGAAGCGGGAGGAAATTTGCCGGCTGCCGTTGGAGATGCTCTTATGCTGGAAATAATAGGCACATTTTTTTGTAGACCATGCTGGAGATATATCTCCATGTCTACTCTTATAGTCCATCTGTTCCTAAATATTTGTCTTTTTCAGATTTCAAATGGACTACCACATACAGATGTGTATGTAGACATATTTTAGAGTGTAGATTCACTCATTTTGCTCCGTATGTAGTCACTTGTTGAAATCTCTAAAAAAGACAAATATTTAGGAACGGAGGGAGTAGAGAATAGAGTTGGTGATGATGGTGTGTGTACCATCTTGCAATATAGGCTGTCGGATTTATATCTAACGGATAGGAAGGAAACTATGGCAATTTTGCAAAAAGATACCCACACCCCTCTCCACATTTGCAAATTAGGCCTTCCCTCGTTCATCCTTTTCTCTACTCTTACTAGCAATGTGCCCATGCATTGGAACGAATCCAAAATAGAATAATACATGTTCACAAACTTGAAAGAAAAACACTCTAGTTTTGTCTATATATCACTAAAAATATACTCGTATTAGGTTTCACTTAAAATATATTCCTTGTGGTTGTTTTGATGAGGTGGGGGAGGGATGTGGTTGGTTTCAAGATACTAAGGGGTTTCTGCAAATTGGAGCAGAGAAGTGGGGTCTTGTTGCAAAAATGCCATGACTTACATCATAGTCGTTAGATGCAGATCTGATGGTCAGAAATGATGGATGGCAGACACACCATCATCACCAACTAACTCTTTTATAGGAGTAGATATAAAAAAATAGAGTTGGTGATGATGGTCCGCCTGCCATCCTGCAATATAGGCCGTCCGATTGATATCTGACGGATAGGAAGGAAACTATGGCAATTTTGCAAAAAGATACCCACACCCCTCTCCATGCTTGCAAATTAGGCCTTCCCTCATTCATCCTTTTCTCTACTCTTACTAGCAATGTGCCCCGTGCGTTGCAATGGATCTAAAATAGAATAATACATGTTCACAAACTTGAAAGAAAAACACTCTAGTTTGGTGTATATATCACTAAAAATATACTCGTATTAGGTTTTACTCAAAATATATTCCTTGTGGCTGTTTTGATGAGGTGGGGGAGGGATGTGGTTGGTTTCAAGATACTAAGGGGTTTCTGCAAATTAGAGCAGAGAAGTGGGGTCTTGTTGCAAAAATGCCACGACTTACATCATAGTCGTTAGATGCAGATCTGATGGTCAGAAATGATGGATGGCAGACACACCATCATCACCAACTTACTCTTTTATAGGAGTAGAGATAAAAAAATAGAGTTGGTGATGATGGTGTGTCTGCCATCCTGCAATATAGGTCGTCCGATTTATATCTGACAGATAGGAAGGAATCTATGGCAATTTTGCAAAAAGATACCCACACCCCTCTCCACATTTGCAAATAAGGCCTTCCCTCATTCATCCTTTTCACTCACAAGATAAACTACTCATATAAATGCATCTTGATGTTCCGTGCAATGCATGGGCATCTTGCTAGTCTCTCACAAGATAAACCAGTCATACAAATGCATCTTGATGTTTTGTGCAATGCACGGGCATCTAGCTAGTTTCTTTTAAAATAGTTACTACGATAATTGGGTTGAAGTGATATATTTTATGTCTGTCCCGAATGATTTCAGATTCACTAGTAGTAACAAAGAAAAGGTTGTCTTGTTAATTAATAGAAAACTAGGTGAAAACTATCACACGAGGCCGGTAAAAAACAAGGCACATTGGGTTCAGCGTCACCGTCACTACAGCTGTATGCGCGCGAGAAGTCTAC
This sequence comes from Triticum aestivum, assembly GCF_018294505.1. NCBI lineage: Eukaryota > Viridiplantae > Streptophyta > Magnoliopsida > Poales > Poaceae > Triticum > Triticum aestivum. The sequence goes on from NC_057805.1 coordinate 139,822,629, forward strand.
ATATCGAGGGGGCTACGGAGAAAAAGACGTATCGAGTGTGTCTGAGCGAGGCACAGAGACACAATGTTTGAGAGAGAAACCAATTGACAGATTAAGATTAGATCGAGTTGTCACCCTTCTGTTTTCATTGTTGGGGTTGGGGTGGGGAGGGGGAGGGAGAGAAAGACATATCGAGAGTGTGCGCGGTAGGCACAGAGGCACAACTAGCAAGTGTGTGTGTATCTGTGTGTGTTTGAAAGAGGAGTAGATACATTACTATCAAGATCAAGGTGCCACCCTACTCCTTTAGTGTCGGGTATTGAGTGTGTGTGTGAGTGTGTGTTTGAGAGAGAAGACAGTCGATAGATTAGTATCAAGATCGAGGTGTCACCCTACTCCTTCGGTGTCGGGAAGTTTGGGTGGGTGGGTGGGGGGCAGTGACTGTCGGTGTCCAAACTGGCGGATCTCGGGTAGGGGGTCCCGAACTGTGCGTCTAAGGTCGATGGTTGCAGGAGACGGGGGACACGATGTTTACCCAGGTTCGGGCCCTCTCTATGGAGGTAATACCCTACTTCCTGCTTGATTGATCTTGATGAATATGTGTGTTACAAGAGTTGATCTACCGCGAGATCGTAATGGCTACACCCTAGAAGTCTAGCCTGTATGACTATGCTAATGAGTATATCCTTTCCGGACTACACCCTCCGGTTTATATAAACACCAGGGGAATCAAGGGTTACATAGAGTCGGTTACATAAGAAGGAATCTCTATAATTGGTCGCCAAGCTTGCCTTACATGCCAAGGAGAGTCCAATCCGGACACGGGTAGAGTGTTCGGCCTTCATGTCGTCACAACCCACCAGTCCGGCCCATGGATAATAGGCCGGACGCCTGAGGACCCCTTAGTCCCGGACTCCCTCAGTAGCCCCCGAACCAGTCTTCAATAATGAGGTGTTCGACACACAAATTGTCTTCGGCATTGCAAGGCGAGTTCCTCCTCCGATGACCTCCAGGTAATGTATTCGACCGTTGATCCAATGTCGCTCCCCTCGGCTTCTGCGCGTTAAATAACTTTGTCTTCCACGTGTCGAGCGAATGTGAAAGGTCAGGGTATTTTGCAAATAGCACCCCGTCCATGCAAGGAAGAGCGCCTATTTAAAGAGATTGGATCTTAGACCCATTCGGCACCACATAGAGAAAAATCCACGGAGATTGCTAGGAGAAACCATTCCAACATGGTTTGCGTTCCTAGCTCCTCCTCCCGTTCCGGCCCAGAGAAAGGCGAGTGGGAGAGGTGTTCTGTGTCCCACAGTCAATTAGCGAAGCTGCAAACGCAGGGATTTCTTCCCCCTGCAGATCTGGTCCCTGTTCGAGCGGGGCTGACCTCCTTTAATGGTGAGACTCAGGCAGAGGAGTTCCCCAATCCATCCGGGGGGAGCGAGTGTGTTTCGTCCCCTATCTGCTAAGAGGCGTCGGATTTCCAATCCATCCATTCCTCTGAGGGTTGCTGGAATACTATGGCCTCCAGCTACACAACTTCACCTCTGCCTCCATTCTGCACATTGCGGGTTATGTCGCTTTATGTGAATTATTCCTGGGCATTGAGGACCATTTTGAGCTGTGGAGGAAGTTGTTCTGTCTTGTCCCCCGTAACCATGAGGGGTCAATATTTGAAGTGGGCGGAGCCGAAGTATGGCGCATCACCGATACCGGATATCTGTCCGGCACACCAAGGAAGGCCTCTGAAGAATGGCCTTCCGAATGGTTTTACATTGAGGATGTCGCACTTCCCGACCCAGTTCGAAAGGGTCTTCCTGAATTTATGAGCGTTCCGCTAAAGAAACACCACAATTGGCGTCCTCGGAATCTTGAAGAAGGTGATAGCGCGGAAGTCCATCAGCTCGTGAGCAAGATAAATACGCTCGCTCAGTCCAGAGTCTCAATAGTCGAGGTTATGGTGATCTCCGTAGTGCGAGGGGTTCAGCCGCTTCAATACAGAGGGCTTCCAATGTGGCACTATAATGGAGAGGATGACGCCTCCCGCTATGGCCGGAAAGGTTCGGATACCCCCGCCGCTCTGGCCAAGATATTGGCCAAGCTGTTTAAAGCGGAGGAAGAGGAATTTCTTCGCATTAAGCGCAGAGATGGGTATTCTATGTACGATCCTCCTAGTTGTGTAAGCCCCATCCCCTCTGTCTCACTCATTCCAATTCCGGATTGCCTTTGATAAATTTCTAATCCGTTTGTTATGACAGCACTAGCGAAAGGTCACCGAAGGACTTCATAGTCCCGCCCCACAGCCGGGGAACCACAACCGGGAGCTTGATCCATGGTTCGAACAGGATCCGGATATATACGTGGTGCTCGCAGAGGGGGTGTTTTATCAGACGAGCTATGATGGCACAGAAGTGGCCATCACCACCGACTACCCTGGCCTCCTTCCTGCTTCACATGTAAGTAATCAAGAGACACCTCCTCTAAAAGAGTGCTCTTATTCTACCTTACCCACCGCACTGTCTCGGGCTCCACAGGGGAGGTGTTCGGCGATTCCGAAGAGATCGGTTCCCACGCCGGGCAAGCCTTCGAAGAGGAAGGCCGATGAAGACACAGCCAGGCCTTCATCGAAGAGGTACGGATTTATAAATATGTTTTTCAGCGGCCGCATCCAACTGTGACTTGTGCATTTGTCTTGTTACAGGAAAAAGGTTCGCTGAACTGTGTCCGGAGCCTGGCCGGTTGTGCTCCCGACAACCGGGATTTAGGTCCTGTCGGAGAGATGGGGGCCGGTGTGGGTACAACGCCGGACTATCCTTCGGCCGAGGGTTGGGAAGATATGTCCGTCACCAACTCGGAAGTAGAGAGCGCCATGAATCATCGGCGCTGCAGGGCTGTCTTACGAGAGCCCAAGTTCTCGGAAGAGGCATTCAATGCCTTCAGCTCGGGTGACGCATACATCCGAGCTGCTCGAGATGGGCTTAGAAAAGCCACAAAGCAATATTTGATAGATGTGAAGGTAAGTTTTCTTTGTCCAAAAAGGATAACCATATGCCCGTAGCCCCTGAGACTGAAAGCAGTTGGTACAACTGATTTGAGTATCGTTGTATAACCAGGCTCTCACGGAGAAGAACATCCTGCTAACCCAAGAGCTAGAGCGGTGTCGGACACAGCTAAATGATGCTACTGCCGAACTGCAAAAGTCCAAGGAGGCATCCTCTGGTAATATTCCCCTCCATCGAGGAACCATAACTGTGTACCAGTTGTGCTAATGACCGTTGTTGACCTCATAATAAGTTCGTCAGATCAACTCGAAGAGAAGTTGAAAATTGCTCAAGCGGGAGAGAAAGATGCAAAAAAGCTACACACCGCAGGTGAGCGTGTTCTAACCCGAGTCATAGGGGAGAAAAACAAGCTCCAGGATGCAAACACTTCATTGGGCGAAGAACTGAAAGATGTGCGGACCCAGCTTGCCGACGCCGTAAAGGAGAATAAAAAGCTGCGAGGCGGCATATTCAGTATGTGGCCGAACTGACCTTATAGTAGTTCGGAGAGAAATGGAACTGATATAGTTATGATTGCAGGTATATTGACGGGCCGTCCCGGCGAGGAGGTGTTCGGATCATCGAGTGATCTGCTGCAAAGGCTGTCGCAAGTGCACGAGCAGGCTCGGCTGGCAATGCAGAGTGTTGCCAAGGCCCTATGGCCATCCGCCTCCCCTCCAGGAAGTATGGAGGAGCTCGTAGAGCAGTTCAAAGGAGCGCGGCGGCATATCCGACTATGGAAGATATCGGCCTGCCGAGAGGGTGTGTGAGAGGCCTGGGCCATGGTGAAAACGCGATATACCAAGCTGGATCCTAATCACATGGCCCTGGTCGGACCGCTAGGGTCAAATGGGGAAGAAATTCCCATTAGTTTAGTATATGACCAAGTAGAGGTGGCCACCAAATATTCCCAACAGGATTGTAAGTTAGACCGCCTGTTGGACGGTATAGAGGAGGAAGTGTTTGAGTCCAAGTGACTATGTACTTTCCTTAACATTTGTAATTCTAGCTGAATTGTATAGCATTTGTCATGGCAGACCTTTTCGCTTCAACCTCCGGACCCGAGGGTGCGGAGTATTTCCGAATACCCTTGCGGCCGAATAGACCGGGGTATGCCTGGAAAACTAGGCGTAGGGGTCATAGTTGCTTGAGCAGACAAGTTGTATCCTGCTAGTTATGTTATATTACATTGAGATTGTAAGAAACATCTTCTAGAGAGAATAGTTCCGTTAAGGGTTCCTTTCCCTGGGTGTGCATGTGTTAATGTACATGTCTGAATTGTGATGGAAAAATCACAGTGTATGTAACTTCTGGGGGTTCGCAATGGAGTAAATGCAAAAATGTCTTTAATTCACCGACCGAATATTTCCTTAAGAACGCTAGCTTTCGGCTTCACCCAGTCTGAGGTACACATCCGGATGACCCGACAGTAACAATCGCAGAGGTGCTCCCTTTATGCCCTAGCCGAACTAACGGGAATGTAGGGCATAAGAACAGGAGCCAGGCAACCCAGCTTGGCCAAAACTTAAGTCATATCGATGCATATAATGGCGAAGAAAAGGTACATATGGAAAAACACATATGTGAAGAGCTTGATGCTCGAGGAATAATAATAAAAAGCTTCTGTCCAAGAAGCCCCCAGGTATAATGGACATACATATTTAAAGATGTATGTGTCAGGGGTGTGCGGTCTAGCCGTACCAAAGCTTTAAAGCAAGAAAGAAAAAAGTAATCAGAAGAGGTAGAAAAAATAATGGAAACTTAAGGGGAGGAGGAGACGAACAAGGAGTTCGGCGCTAGGCATAGAATCTTCCGAGTCTGGCTGCGATCCAGGGGTTCAGCTCGAGGCGATTGTCTGATGCATCACGAAGACGGTACGCTCCTCCGGTGAGAACTTCATCAATTATGAAGGGACCCTCCCATTTGGGCTTGAGTTTGTCCTTTTTTCTTCTCCGGCAGACGTAGAACGAGTTCGCCAATGTTGTAGGTCTTGGCCCGTACTTCTTTGCTTTGGTATCGTCGAGCCTGCTGTTGGTAAAATGCTGAACGGGCTTTTGCGACATCGCGCTCCTCCTCCAGGTCATCTAGGCTATCCTGCCAATCAAGCTCGGCTTCTCTCTCTTCGTACATACGCACTCGAGGTGAGTCGTGAATAATATCACAGGGCAACACGGCCTCCGCGCCATACACCATGAAGAAAGGTGTGTATCAGGTAGTACGGTTGGGCGTGGTCCGTAGCCCCCAGAGTACGGAGTCGAGCTCCTCAACCCAGTGCTTGTCTGATTCTTTCAAAGACCACACTAGTCTGGGCTTGATGCCGCTCATAATAAGACCATTGACTCGTTCGACTTGAATGTTGGTTTGCGGGTGGTAGACAGAGGCGTAATCGAGTTTAATGCCAAGATTAGTACACCAGGTTTTTACCTCGTCGGCTGTGAAATTAGAGCCGTTGTCGGTGATGATGCTGTGTGGGACACCATAACGGTGCACAACACCGGATATGAATTCTATCACCGGGCCGGACTCAGCCGTTTTCACCGGTTTAGCATCTATCCACTTAGTGAATTTGTCCACCATAACCAGCAGATATTTTTTCTTATGGCTTCCCCCTTTAAGGGGTCCAACCATGTCCAGTCCCCAGACCGCGAAAGGCCAAGTGATGGGGTAGTTTGTATGGCAGTTGGCGGCATGTGGCTTTGGTTGGCGAAGAGTTGGCATCCGACGCAGCATTGGACAAGGTCCTGCGCGTCTGCTCAGGCCGTTGGCCAATAAAACCCTATACGGAAGGCCTTGCTAACAAGGGCCCGGGCTGCGGCGTGGTGTCCGCCTGGACCAACATGAATTTCTGCCAAAAGCTGCCGCCCCTCCTCCTCGGAGATACATCTTTGAAGTACTTCGGTAGTACTTTTCTTGTAGAGCTCTCCGCCGTGGACCTTGTAGGCCTTCGAGTGCCGGACAATGCGGCGGGCCTCATTCTGGTCTTCGGGCAGCTCCTTCCTATTAATGTAGGCCAAGAAGTGTTCGGTCCATGGGGCAATGACTGCCATAATGAGATGGGCCGACGGTGTAATTTCGGTGGCTGAGCCCCCGATGATATCAGTGTGTTTATAATCTGGGGTTGTGTTCGGATCTGGACTGTTGTTGCCGCCCTCCCCTTTCCACACCACGGATGGCTTGAAAAGCCTTTCCAGGAAGATGTTAGGTGGGACGGGGTCGCGCTTAGCACCAATGCGAGCAAGGACGTCCGCCGCCTGGTTACTTTCTCGGGCGACGTGATGAAATTCAAGCCCCTCGAACCGAGCCGACATTTTTAGGACGGCATTACGGTAAGCTGCCATCTTTGGATCTTTGGCATCAAAGTCTCCGTTTATTTGAGATATTGCGAGGTTTGAGTCCCCGCGCACCTCCAGGCGTTTTATGCCCATGGATACGGCCATCCGAAGACCATGCAATAAGGCCTCGTATTCGGTTGCGTTGTTGGAGTCTGTGTATAATATTTGGAGCACATACTGGACGACATCTCCAGTGGGCGACATTAACACGACACCCGCTCCCAGCCCCGCCAACATTTTGCAGCCGTCAAAATACATAAACCAATTGGAATATGCGCCGTACTCTTTGGGGAGTCCGGCCTCTGTCCATTCGGCGACGAAGTTAGCCAGCACTTGGGATTTGATGGCTCGACGTGGCTTGTATGTTATGTCAAATGGAAGTAGCTCTATGGCCCATTTGGCGATCCGTCCCGTGGCATCGCGGTTGTTTATTATGTCATTGAGTGGGACTTCGGAAGCCACCGTGATTGAACACTCCTGGAAGTAGTGTCGTAGCTTTTGGGATGCCATGAAGACCGTGTATGCTATCTTTTGGTAATGGGGGCACCGGGATTTGCATGGTGTGAGGACAGTAGATATGTAGTATCACTACTGGAATTAGCTTATTTGCCGTCTGCCAGTTCTTTGCCGTCTGCTGGCTGACGGCAAAGAAGGTCTTTGCCGTCCGCTTCAGGAAAATGGACGGCAACGAACTAGCTGATGGCAAAGAAGGTCTTTCCCATCAGCCAATTCTTGTCGTCCGCTAGTGGACAGCAAAGAGAGAGGTGGCCCCCGCTAACGAGCTGATCATAAAAAACTTAACGGGCCCCCTTCTTTGCCGTTTGCCAGCAGACGGCAAAGAGAAAAAAACCGGACGGCAAAGGTGGGGCGGACGGCAAAGAGCTAACATAACTAACGGCCGAGCCCCACCCCGCCCCTCCATCTCTCTGTTTCTGTCTCCTCCCCGACAACCACCGCCACCCGCCGCCGCCCCCTTGCCCCGCCACCCGCCCCCGCCGCCGCCCCCTTGCCCCGCCACCCGCCCACCCATCGCCCCTCGCTCCGTGGCCCTGACCACCCGCCGCCCCCTTGCCCCACCACCCGCCGCCGCCGCCTTGCCCCGTCGCCCCGTCGCCCCCTTGCCCCGTCGCCCCGTCGCCCGAACGGCCCACAGCCGTGGCGCCTCGCCGCCCCACCACCCTAACAGCCCACCGCCGCGGCGCCCCGCCGCCCCCACCACCTGCCCAGCGCCCCGGCGCCACCGTCGCCCCCGGCGCCACCGCCCCGAAGCCCTGCGGTCCCCTCCGCCACCGCCACCCTGTCGCTGCGAAGCCCCGGCCAACGCCATCTCCGGTGAGTTTTTTTCTGTTGTTTTCTTTTTTGCTGTTTAATTGTTAGATTAGACTAGATATGTGTTAGTGTTAGATTTCGTGCTAGATTATATTAGATTAGACTAGTGCATGGGTTTTAGTTAATTAGTTATATAATTATAAGAAGTATAAAAAAGATGAAAAATGAAGAAGAAGAAAAGAAGAATATGTAGAAGGGGAAGAAGAAGAAGAAGAAGAAGAAGAGGAGGAGGAGGAGAAGAAGAAGAAGAAGAAAAAGAGGAGAAGATGAGAAGAACAGGAAAAAGGAAAATAAGGAAGAAATAAAGAAGAAGAAGAAGAGAAGGAAAAAAGAAAAAGAAGAAAGGAAAGAAGAAGAAGAAGAAGAAGAAGAAGAAGAAGAAGAAGAAGAAGAAGAAAGAAGGAAAGAAGAAGAAGGAGAGAAGAAAACACCCCGACCCCGTGACCCCTGACCCCGATCCCGACACCACACCCCGACACCCCGACCCCCTGACCCCGACACCCTGACCCCGACAACACACCCCGACACCATGACCCCCTGACCCCGACACCCCGACCCCGACACCACACCCCGACACCCCGACCCCCTGACCCCGACACCCTGACCCCGACACCACACCCCGACACCCCGACCCCCTGACCCCGACACCCCGACCCCGACACCAAACCCCGACACCCCGACCCCGACACGACACCCCGACCCAGAAATAGCACCCCCACCCCGACACGGAACCCCGACACCGACACGACACCCCGACCCCCGACACCCAGACTCCAAAACAGCACCCCGACCCCGACACGGCACCCCGACCCCGACATGCCACCCCGACACCCCGGCACGACACCCCGACCCAGACCCCCGACACACTGAGATCATATATTTTTCGATTTTGTTATGAGAAACATCATATATAATTGTGTTGATCGGGTAGATTTAAACATCATATATATTTTTTGATTTTGTTATGAAAAACATCATATATTATTATTCATGTCGGTATTTTTTTTATGTTGTACTAATTTCGTTTACTCTTTGTCATGGCAGGTGTTGAAAGATGGTGGGCGCTGGTCGGGAGCGCTCCGAGGCCCCTTCTTCATCGGCGCATGGTGGGAGGTCTTCCATTCCACACGCACCTCTCCGCCGAGCGTTGCTGGATAGTATGGCGACACTGCCGGGCCCTTCTTCGTCGACAGCGGTGCCCAGCAGGGGACGAGGTAAGGGAGGGAAGAAGAGAGGAGCACGTGGTCGCGGGAGAGGAGGTAGGGTGACTGCTAGGGCGCCTTCCTCGCCGCCACCCCCAGCTGTTTCACCCGAGCACGTGACTGCTAGGGTGGACTCGTCCGAGGAGGAGGCCACACGGACTCCGGTCCATGAGCCTTCGGCCCACGAGCCTCGGGTCGACGGGCCTTCGGCCCACGAGACCCCGGAGGAGCACACGTCTGGATGGGGTACCTGGCCGGATGAGCCTGAGGGGCCGAGTGGCCATGCTGATGATGGCGGGGAGCCGACTGATATTGAGGAGGAGGGGGCACCGTCTACCAGCGTGGTTGTACACGGCTCCCGTCCGTGCCGGCGACCCGCGAGCAGAGGTGGTTGATTTACCCTGATTGGGAGAGGTAAGTGCATTTAATCTTTTTGTACCTTCTGCATTCACGTTTCTTCAAATATCTAATGCGTTGGCCTTGTCATGCTGTAGGGGATGGGACCACCATCATAGTGTCCGCCGGCCCAACTCCGCCCTTGGAGTGCTTTGCCGGCAAAACTTCCCGGGGTTTGTCACGTTGCCTGGTGAGGGTCGGCTTCCAGAGCTTGGATTGAGCTGGGAGCACTACTTGGCTGCCCCTGCCCCGCCGGGTGGGATTATCGACAATGTCTTGTGCGACACGAGGGCAGACGTGGTGATCAGAAAGTTCTGGGTAATTTCTCCTTGACACATTTAAAAATCTTCAACTAGCTAGTTATTAATTGTACTAATCAATATTGTCTCATTTGATTGCAGACATTCTACAGGGGTGAGGAGGGATACGAGGAGGAGGCGGCAAATGTTATCGAGAACGTCTGCAAGCGCCTACTACAGAACTTATGGCACGAGGCTCGGGTGCAGGCTGTTCGAGACTACTACGCCTTGCGTGGTATCAAGAAGCCCAAGCCGGCGTGCCGCGATAAGTTCTTAAGTAAGGAGCAGTACATGAAGGTAATTCTTAAGGCCTTGTACTTACTTCCTTGATTTAGTAATTCATAGCCGTAGCGCTCAAGTTTCTATTTGCTAACTTAGGCGCCTCCGAGATGGTGTGCGGATAGGATGGATTGTTGGGAGGTGTTGGTCAATGAGTGGTGCTCGAAAGAATGGCTAGCCACCCACAACGCAGCCAAGGACAAACGTGCCCAAATGGAAGGTGTGCCACAACATCAACGCAGCTCCAACTTATATCAGGTCGGGCGGAACTGGGTATGTGGTTTGCTTCATGATTCATGCAATTCATTCATCATGCTAGCTTGAGCCCTTTAATTACTAATTTACTTTGTTTCTCTCTTTCAGGCACGCTACAATAAGGCGGATAAGGTGCCAGAGGTGTACGACCTGTATGCCATGGCCCACACTGCCTCTTTCAAGAAAGTCAAGGCATTCTCTCCGTCTGACCTCGATGATGCAAACAACTTCACCAACATCTCCTCCCACGACAAGCTCGTGAAATATAGAGATGAGGGGAAGGCGAGGAAAGGGGAGGACTTTAACCCGAGCCAGGGTCCCATTGATCCAGAGCTGGTGATGATATCTGGTGGCGGGAGGTCCCATGGCTCCATAGCCATTGGAGATGGACTTATCCGTTGTCCTAGCACTCTCCCGGAGATCAAGGCGCGCCAGTCGAGCTCCGCTCCTGAGATAAGGCCTCGTGAACGGCCAGTCCAACTCGCCATCAAGGTTAGTTATACGTACTCAGCTATCTTTCTCCATTACATTGTGTGTGCTTCCATCAATGATTACAAATGGTAACGAGGAGTGGTGTTGCAGGCTGCTATACAGAGTGAGAGAGATAGAACGGAGAATCTTCTGGCGGAGGCGGCGGAGAGGCAGCGGGAGTTGGAGGAGAGGACGACAAAGATGTTGGAGGAGGAGAGGGCACGGAATGACATGCAGGCAAGGGCCATGTACGAGCTCCTTGTGGTAAGTTTCTTCTGCAGATTAGCCAAAACATTCATGTAGTGTTTGTCTCATTACTAACTAGTATGACTGAGTCGTCAAAACCAAATGTGCAGTCTGTGTGCGAGAAGACCGGTCAGACCGCTCCGCCGATGCCAGTGATTGCTCCTGGGACCACGGTGAGTTTAATTTGAATGGACATTACTTGCTAGTCTTAACATTTGAGTGTCATCATGCTAACGAGACATTGGAAATGATCTTTGGTGCAGCGTAACTCCAGACAAGCATCGCACGATCCTTCTCCAGCTACCGGCACGAGCCTGCCCGCTCCTACACCTCCATGATCATGGTAAGTTTCTCTAGTGTTTTGCTTAACAAATGCATAAAGACCTAGACTTAGCCTTATTTCCTCCAATATGCTTACCACAATGACCTAGACTTAGCATAATTAGCTTAGTTAGCTCATAAACAATCCATTTTACCCAAGTTAGCTCTAAAATGACCCATTTTACCTTAGTTAGCTCATAAATGATCAATTTTACCCAAGTTAGCTCTAAAATGACCCATTTTACCTAGACTAGCTCCAAAATGATCCATTTTACCTATGTTAGCTCTAAAATGACCTATTTTACCTAGGTTAGCTCCAAAATGACCCATCTTACCTAGGTTAGGTCCAAAATGATGCATTTTACCCAAGTTAGCTCTAAAATGGCCCATTTTACCTAGATTAGCTCATAAACGATCCATTTCACCTAGGTTAGCACACAAACGATCAATTTCACCTAAATTAGCTCATAAATGTCATATATTCTTCTTCTTCTTCATTTTCTTCTTCTTCTTCTCCAAAATGACATAAGTTAGCTATAAGTTAGCTCTAATATGCTTAGTTCACTCAAAGATGGCATAATTAGCTAGGTTAGCTCCATTTTACCTAAGTTGGCTCTAATATGCTAAGTTATCTCTACTATGCTTAGTTTCCTATAGGTTAGCTCCAAAATTACTTATGTTAGCACAAAATGACCAAGTTTACATAATAAGCTTAATTATAGTCTTCTTCTTCTCCAAAATGACATAAGTTAGCTATAAGTCAGCTCTAATATGCTTAGTTCACTCAAAGATGGCATAATTAGCTAGGTTGGCTCCTTTTTACCTAAGTTGGCTCTAATATGCTAAGTTATCTCTAATATGCTTAGTTTCCTATAGGTTAACTCCAAAATTACTTATGTTAGCACAAAATGACCAAGTTTACATAATAAGCTTAATTATAGTCTTCTTCTTCTTCTTCTAGTATTCTTCTAGTCTTCTTCAAGTCTTCTTCTAGTCTTCTTCTAGTATTCTTCTAGTCTTCTTCTTCTTCTGTTTCATTTTCTTCTAGGTTAGCTCCACTTTACTTAAGTATGCTTACTTCTTATAGTCTTCTTCTTCTTCATTTGTTCTTCTTTTTCGAACATCTTGTTTATCATTTTGCAGATTTGATTTAATTCACGGAAGCTTGCATGGATGGAGTGCTTCTTTTCCATTTGTGCTTTTATAGAAGGAGTGCTTGTTTGGATGAACTATGTTTCTTTTGTTTCGATGAACTATGCATGTATGGTAGGATGACACTATCGTAATATGTATGGTTGGATGCATGTATGTGGAACTTGCTATGTATGTTGATGGAACTATGCATGTATGATGAAATTATATGTGTTGGATATCTCATATGTTTGCTGTGAACTTGCCATGTGAAAAATATATATGTATCATCTATTTGCTGTGAAAATGGTTGGGTATAAGAAAAAACAGAAAAAAGAGGCAATGCAGGCTCTTTGCCGTCTGCCACCGACAGCAACGGGCTCTTTGCCGTCCGCCGCAGACGGCAAAGAAGCCACGTGGCAACCACCTGTGCTTCCTGGCAGCTGACCCATTTGGTCAGGTTGCCTACAGTGGCAACACGACAAAGGCTTCATGCTCTTTGCCGTCAGCGGTGGACGGCAAAGGCTGCCGTTAGACGCCTAACGGACTAGCAGCGAATTTATTGCCGTCGGCTTTCTTTGTCGTCCACCGCTGATGGAAAAGGCCCCTTTGCCGTCCGCTTCAGAAAGCACACGGCAAAGAAGCTCTTTACCGTATCCTACTTTGCCGGAGCCTTTTGCCGTCCGCGGCAGACGGCAAAGGCCTTTGCCGTCCGCCATCCTTGCCTTTGCCGTCTTCCATCGCAGACGGCAAAGTAGCTGATTCCTGTAGTGTATACTGGTTTTTGAAGTGGGAATTTGTGTCCATCCTGTTCTCATTCGACGACGAGCACGACGCTCACCACCTGAAGTGTTGCCGATATGTATAGCAACATGAATTCGCTGGCGTTCGGTGCGGCCAGGATTGGGTTGCTTGCTAGGAGGGCCTTTATTTCCTCCAGTCTGGCAGTCGCCTTGTCTGTCCATTCGAAGTTATCGGTGTGTTGTAAGAGGCGACAGAGTGGTAGTGCCTTTTCTCCTAATCTGGAGATAAAGCGACTTAACGCTGCCATGCAACCAGCTAGTTTTTGAACTTGTTTGAGGTCTGTTGGCATAGCCAACTATGACAGAGCTCGGATTTTAGCTGGATTTGCTTCTATTGCTCTATTGGAAACGATGAAGCCCGGCAGTTTTCCAATGGGGATGCCGAAGACACATTTTTCCGGGTTGAGCTTAATGTCACACGCACGGAGGTTGTCGAATGTAAGACGTAAGTCGTCTATTAGTGTTTCGACGTGCCTAGTTTTGATGACGACATCATCGACGTAGGCTTCTACTTTCTTGCCGATCTGCTTCTCCAGACATGTTTGAATCATGCGTTGGTATGTGGCGCCGGCGTTCTTGAGCCCGAAGGGCATGGTGTTGAAGCAGAATGGCCCGTATGGGGTAATAAATGCTGTTGCAGCTTGATTGGACTCCTTCATTTTGATTTGATGGTATCCGGAATATGCATCGAGGAAACACAGTGAGTCGTGTCATGTGATGGCGTCAATGATTTGATCAATGCGGGGGAGGGGGAAGGGATCCTTAGGGCAAGCCTTGTTAAGGTCTTTGAAATCGACACACAGGCGCCAGGATTTGTCCTTCTTTGGTACCATCACCAGGTTTGCCAGCCAGTCCGGATGTTTGATTTCTCTAATGAATCCGGCCTTGATAAGCTTGGCCAGCTCCTCCCCCATGGCTTGTCGCTTGGGTTCGGAAAAGCGCCGCAGTGTTTGCTTGACTGGCTTAAATCCCTTTAGTATATTGAGACTATGTTCGGCCAGCTTGCGTGGGATTCCTGGCATATCTGAAGGGTGCCAGGCAAATATGTCCCACTTTTCATGCAGGAATTCTCGTAGTGCGGCGTCAACTGTTGGGTTCAATTGTGCTCAAATAGATGCTGCCTTCTTGGGGTCCGTTGGGTGGACCTGGAATTTGACTATTTCTTCTGCTGGTTTGAAGGAGGTGGATTTGGGGCGTTTGTCGAGGATCACATCGTCCCTGTCCACCATGGAGCGTAGTGCGGTTAATTCTTCGGCCGCGAGGGCTTCGGATAGCGCCTCAAGGGCCAGGGATGCGGTTTTATTTTCAGCGCGGAGTGCTATGTCCGGGTCACTAACGAGAGTGATTATACCATTTGGTCCGGGCATTTTGAGGTTCATATACTCGTAATGAGGTATAGTTAGGAAGCGTGTAAAAGCATCCCGCCCCAACAGGGCGTGGTATCCGCTGCTGAAAGGGGCCACTTGGAAAGTGATTTCTTCGGACCGATAGTTCTCCGGCGTGCCGCATACCACGTCAAGTGTGATTTTACCCGCACACCGCGCCTCCCGACTGGGAATGATTCCTCGGAAAGTTGGGCTACTTTGCTTGATGCGGCTCCTGTCTATTTCCATTTTATGGAGTGTGTCCTCATAAATGAGGTTTGGTCCGCTACCGCCGTCCTTGAGGACCTTAGTAAGTCAAAACCCGTCCACGATGGGACTGAGGACTAATGCGGCTGTCACTCGGACTGTCCTGTACCTTGGTTCATCGTCGACATTAAATGTTATAGCCGTGTCATTCCAAGGGTTTATTGCAGCGATTTCGCACACTTCGGCGAGGTTGTGAAGTGCCCTTTTGCGCTTATTGTTTGACGCGAATGTTTCGAAGACCGTCAATACTCTTGTGTCATCGTTTTCTGGAGGGTGCTGCTCTATGGTGTCCTTGATAAGGATTTCCTCACCGCTCTTGGCTACCTGCCGGAGTATCCAACTTGCTCTAAGGCTGTGGGTTGCCACGGTATCTTGTATCATGTGTATTTTGCATGGGCCGTCAAGCCATCCCTCCAGAACGGTGTCGTGCCGCGTAACGGGTTTATGGTTCTTGACTGTTGGACTGGGCTTGCCACGGGGGTGCACCCTCTTCGCCTGTAGGAGTTGAGTTGGGAGCGACGGTTCCCCGCAAGCTGCCTGGGTTTTCCAGGCGCTTTCCATCGTGCTATACTTCTGTACGATAGTTGCTAAGTCAGCGAGCTTCAGTATGCGGCGGCGATTGATGGCGTTGAGGATTCCTTCATCCGTGCAGTTGTTGCAGAACGCTGATATCGCGTCCTCGTCGCGGCAATCTTTTACCTTGTTTTTTACAAGGAGGAATATGGCCTAGAAGTGGTGGACCGTTTCCTGAGACTGCTGTTTTATGCTCATGAGAGCGTCTATGTCCGGGTGGGTGGGTGGAATTAAATCCGAACCCCAACCTGGCCGATTATCCGGACTCTGAAGACCTTCCAGACTCAACAGTCCGGGCTCTGGAGTATCTTCTGATTGTTTAGGATTGCCGTCCGATTCTATGTTCGGAGGGCTGGTCGCATCCTTTTGCTGGTGAGTATCCGGTTCTTCCTGATCGGTGATCTGAACATAGTCGGTCTTCGATATAGAAGAAGACGCGCCGTCCTGCTCCTCGACTACCGCTATCTGGTGGGTGACTGGTGGAGTTTTGATTTCTCCTAGATCGGTTTTAGGCCCGATCTGATCGTAATCTGTGCCGATTCCCAAAGCGGCAATACGATCTAGGAGCTCATTTAAGGACGAAAATTCTGCCGGATCCATCTGTTTGGAGTTGATGTGAAGGGGTTTTTTGATGGCCCGAGGGGTCATCGTCGGCTCAACGGCCGAACGGGCGATCATGGTAAAGTCGCCCAGCCGGAGGGTTTGGCCTGGGGCCAGCACTCCCCCGGAGGTGATGTTGTCTTTAAAGACAAGGCGAGCCATTGAACCTTTCATCGACGTCACAGTGGAACTCTCAATGAAAGCACCAATGTCGGTGTCAAAACCGGCGGATCTCGGGTAGGGGGTCCCGAACTGTGCGTCTAAGGTCGATGGTTGCAGCAGACGGGGGACACGATGTTTACCCAGGTTCGGGCCCTCTCTATGGAGGTAATACCCTACTTCCTGCTTGATTGATCTTGATGAATATGAGTGTTACAAGATTTGATCTACCATGAGATCGTAATGGCTAAACCCTAGAAGTCTAGCCTGTATGACTATGGTAATGAGTATATCCTTTCCGGACTACACCCTCCGGTTTATGTAAACACTGGGGGAATCTAGGGTTACATAGAGTCGGTTACATAAGAAGGAATCTCTATAATTGGTCGCCAAGCTTGCCTTCCACGCCAAGGAGAGTCCAATCCGGACACGGGTAGAGTCTTCGGCCTTCATGTCTTCACAGCCCACCAGTCTGTCCCATGGATAACAGGCCGGACGCCCGAGGACCCCTTAGTCCAGGACTCCCTCAGTGACACTTACATATCTTGACTCTTATAAAAAACAGAGTTGGTGATGATGGTGTTCCTGCCATCCTGCAATATAGGCCATCTGATTTATATCTGATGGATAGGAAGGAAACTGTGGAAATTTTGCAAAAAGATACCCACACCCCTCTCCACATTTGTAAATAAGGCATTCCCTCGTTCATCCTTTTCTCCCACAAGATAAACTACTCATACAAATGCATCTTGATATTCCGTGTAATGCATGGGCATCTTGCTAGTAGGAGCAGGAGTTTGTGTGACACATATCTATATTAAGGGATATGTAGATAGGATGTGTGCGAGGCATACTTAAAGCATCACATAGATAAACATATCTAGCGATCGTGGACGTGCATCGCTTGAACATAAATCAATATCTACTTCGTATCGTGACCAAAGGTACAATATCAATTAACCGCTATAAAGATTGGACACTCACATATCACATTTTTTTATCTAAATAAACCTTTTCAATTGTGCATGCCAAAGTTACAATGATGTTTCTTCAAACAACCAATGTAGCTATCATGTACATGCACCATTGTTACTCTTGCATTCAAATTCATTAGTCTTGGATGATTTAAGGTTCTATTATGAAGTAATATATGTAATATTCATATATGAATTCAACGGGTACACAATTTATGAAATGGAGGCTATGTAATCATATGAGGTAACCCTTTTAAGTAGCGGACTACAATATCCATTTCTTTTGTGGGACTACAATATCCATTTCTTTTTGTGCGCCTCTACACTAGCACGGCAATGCATTATGTTTAAAGTAAATAACCCATGGCACTAAATTATCTATTTACATGAGAAATACATAGGTTGAGCGTTTGATCCCTTTTTTGTGAACGCGCCTCTACACCCGTACGATTGGCCGCGCCCGTGTGAATGTCCAAGTTATCGGCGCATCATCCCGAGTTATTGTCTATTTTCCGGGGGTGGACTTCACACCAGTTATTAACTGCTGACGCGTGCCCCGTGTACACAGTCTCGCATGACCTTCCCGCTAGCACGGTCCAAAATTAGTTGAACTGGATACGAACGATCCCGCGGGCGGCAAAATCTCCCGCCTCCTTCGAAAATTTCCGCCACCTAGTCTTTAACATGCGAAATTCCCCTTTTGTCCTTGTTGCATGAAGAAGAACACTAACAATACCACCCTCATCTACATAATTGGTCGGGGCTGCTTTGGTAACTTCCGGTTCCCCCACCACATGGCACCCCCATTTCCTCTCCCCTCCCGCAAAAACAACTAACTCCACAGCACTAGAGCATCTTACATCACGTCGTCCGTACTTCATCGGCCTTTCTACCCCTCCCCTCTCGAAATCCTAGACTTCTCATCCACCGGCGTACCAGAGCCCATTCACTGCCAGCGGCGTCCACCTCGCCGGATCTGCTTCTGCGGCCGCATCTACCCCTCCCACCTCCACTAGAAACAAGTAGACTACTCATCCACCACTGTACCATAGCCCATTCAGTGCCGACCTTGTCCACGGCGCCGGATCTGCTTCACCGATACTCTCGTCAACCGTAGCGCATCTGTAGCAGCTCATTCATAATCCCCACCGGAGATGCTTCGTCCACATCCCCCCGGAGCCGCCCCACCGACGCCCCCGTCGACGGCCTCTGATCCTCTTCGCCGACACCTTCCTCAACCCTACCGAAGCCGCTTCGCCAACACCATCGTCAACCCTACCAGAGGAGCTTCGCCTATACCATTCTCAACCCTACCGGGGCCACTTTGCCAACTCACAAGTCCACAGCCACAGATCCGCTTCGTCACACCCTCATCCAACCGACCAGAGCAGCTTCTGACGCCCCGTCCATGGCCGCAGATCCGCATCGTTGAGACCATCCTTAACCCAACCACCGGAGCAGCTTCCCCGACGCCCTCGTCCACGACCACAGATCCGCTTCGCCCACACCATAGTCCACCCTACCGGAGCTGCTTGAGGGAGTCCTGGACTAAGGGGTCCTCGGGCGTCCGGCCTGTTACCCATGGGCCGGACTGATGGGCTGTGAAGATACGAAGACCGAAGACTGCACCCGTGTCTGGATGGGACTCTCCTTGGCGTGGAAGGCAAGCTAGGCGACCAAATATGTGGATTCCCTTCTTTGTAACTGACCTTGTGTAACCCTAGATCCTCCTGGTGTCTATATAAGCTGGAGGACTTAGTCCGAAGAGGAGAGATACATTACCATAGTCATACAGGCTAGGCCTTTAGGGTTTTAGCCATTACAATCTCGTGGTAGATCAACTCTTGTAATTATCATATTCATCAAGATCAATCAGGTAGGAAGTAGGGTATTACCTCCATAGAGAGGGCCTGAACCTGGGTAAACATCATGTCCCCTATCTCCTGTTACCATCGACCCTAGACGCATAGTTTGGGACCCCCTACCCGAGATCCGCCGGTTTTGACACCGACACCGCTCCACAAACACCCTACTCGACGATCTCCTTACCGGACCCCGACAGCCAGCGCAGCTTCATCACCCTTGACGTTTGTAACCTGATTCCCACCCTCTAGAAAGATGCCAAGCACCCGCCATGGCCTAGGTACTTCACCTTTAAACCCGTCCAGCATCACCTTCCCGATGTACTTCAAATATACTAACATGTCGCTGTTACCTGTTATGCAACTGGCAACAAGTACAAGGATGATGTTTCTTCTGGATCTAACAGCTTAGCCAACCAAGATCCTGGACTGAGGCATTCCTATGATCTTGTAAGTGCGTCTCTCTCTCTTGTATTTTCGTGTGCCTGCCAGCGTGCTTTGCTAGGATTTTCGACCAGTAATCCCTTTGTGCAGACAATGATTTCTACTACTGGTTACTAAATTAGATATGTAGATGTCATACATGATACTACCTCGTACCTCCGTTCCTAAATATAAGTCTTTCTAGAGATTCCACTATAGGCTACATACAGAGCAAAATGAGTGAATTTAACCTCAAAAATGCATCTATATACATCTGTATGTGGTCCATACTGGAATCTCTACAAAGACATATATTTAGGAATAGAGTTAGTACATCACACAAAATTGTAGGTGGCATGTAGGAATTCCAGTGCACTACATTAGGCTTCCTTAGAGTGCCTGCTAGTCCAGCACACAGAGTCATGGCTAGTTTATGCTACGCACACAATCGTTAATTGGTGGTTTAAATATGCGCATGGGATATGCAATTTATTATCATGTAGATATGTCTAAAATTAGCCGTGTCAACTTGCAGATAGGGTTACGCAATGAAAAAGTACAAGATGTATGTGCCAATTTCATGGAATATCGCAAAAAAAGCAGAGGCAGCGGTGAGCCTATACAGTGTGCTATGGTAGGTCACCCCTGCATTGCAATCATAGTGACATGTTATTTGTATGTCAGTTCTATTGGCCAAGTTTCTTAGGGACAGTTATTACGAGTTATCCTAAGAAAATAAGCACATGTGAATATAAGCTCCACGTAATAAGCCAACCAGTTCTTTTCATTGCCTTCCTTTTCCGCTTATCTTTGGTATGATCAGTGAAAAGTCTAGATTTCATTATATTTTTTCATTTTTCTGCCCATATGAAAATTAATTTGACTTGCAAACATCACAAATTGAACCCACCGCAGTAATTAATATGATAGGAAAACAGACCATCACTATTTGTTCAAAATGCAAATACAAAGATACCATCTACTTGGCACAATCTACTTTGGTCAATGTCTTCCATAGAGATCCCATTGCCTAATTTAATTGAAGAACGCATGACCCACATTTAAATGAAGAACAATTATTTATTGAAATTCGATGGTCCAAGTGGCTGGTTATTATCATATAGCAGCACCACCTGAAAGCATCATATAGCAGTAGCAACTCATAGCAACTCATCATATAGCAGCAGCAGCAGTAGTGTGCAATTCATCATATACCAACAGCAGCTCATAGCAATTCATCATATAGCAGCAGCAGGAGCAGCTCATAGCAATTCATCATATAGCAGCAGCAGCAGCTCATAGCAATTCATCATATAGCAGCAGCAGGAGCAGCTTATAGCAACTCATCATATAGTAGCAGCACCAGCAGCAGCTCATAGCAATTCATCATATAGCAGCAGTAGCTCATAGCAATTCATCATTTAGCAGCAACAGGAGCAGCTCATAGAAATGCAGCATATAGCCGCAGCAGAAGCATCTCATAGCAATTCATCGTATGGTGGATCAGAATGAAAATTTGGCAAAAAATCAAAGGAGATCCTCACCTTGTTGGATGAGCTCATCCTTCAATAGCACCTCAAGGCCACGTCCTGGGAGGAGGGGATGGGGATAAGGTGCCTTCTGCCGAAGTGTGGCATCAGCCGTAGTTGTGCGGCGCCCGCCGGAGTAGTGCGTTGGACGGACCATAGTGGAGCGGCTGCTGGAAACCATGAGAATGAGGGGCGGCGGCAGAGGGAGGGGCGGCCGGGGAGATTTGGCCCTACCCGCCGGCCATGTAGCCTAGCTGGACAGAGCATCGTCGAGGACCAGGCCAAATGGGACTAGTGGCGATGGCTCGCTGGAGGAACCCTAGCGCTGCAGGCAGGGGATCGAGGTAGTGGGAAGGGGAGAGGAGATGCAAGCGGGCAGCGCAATTGCATTTTGAGTGTAATATAGGTCAACAACAGAGTCATTTCACTATTCCCCTTCTCTTCAATTTTTAGTGCGCTTCTACCCGAACACCCCCCTCCAAAGCGAAATAAGTTAAGCCCAAGCCCATAACTCAAAAATGACTTCTTTACATCTATTATGGCTTATTTTGACAATAAGCTCTGAAAAGGTGGAATAGAACTAGCCCTTAACCTGCAATTCAATTCTGCGTGCAATAATGAATCACTCCTGCCTGCTATAGTGTACATTTAGGCATCATCATACATGGCATAACCTAATACATGTGCATTCCATTGTAGAATCTGGAATATGCAATGTTTATGTTAGTTCATATGTTGCACATGATGATTAAATGCCCCTTAAATCTGGTCAGTAAAGTGATGGTCTTTAAGCATCCTTCTTTGCTTCTTTTCTTGGTACATCTGTTCAATTGCAGATGCAGACGGGGCACCGAAGGGGACCCTAGCGAGAACATCGTCACCATAGATAATGGCGGCACGGTAGCCGACGAGGCTGACCACCCACGGGGGATCTTCAAGCTTCCCGAGAACGTCATGCCATCCCCGAAGGAATCCCCGAGGATCTGGACCCTGACGGTCTCTTTGAAGGGGCTCCGACAACTACCTTGCGGAATCCGAGGAAGACGAGAGCCTCGGTACCTAGTACTTCATAGTCTGCAAAGACCGTATTGAGCAAGAACGCTTCCGGCGGCGCCTCATCGCCACCGCCCAAAGCATGAAGCGGAAGCAGCAACAACTATAGGCCAACTAAGATGCACTAAATGACAAGTGGGTCGAAAAACTCTCGGACGAACAAGATCTTAAAGAACAGCACCATAGGGCACCCAAATCTTATCCATGCAGGTGTCTGCTGCCTGAGTTCGATGATGAACTAACCTCCGATGTGCCCGACTAACCTCCCAGAGGGGGTGACAGTCTAGTGCGGGAAAATTTCCACATCCAACCTGTCACGACAAGGACCCTGTGGATTACTTAGACCCTCATGACGTTCGACATCGGATAGAGGCAAACCGGGCGCCGCCTCGGTCCATTTACGGATCAAGAAGGCGCGAACCCGCGGGACTCGAGGGTTATGATGCCTGGATGGACCGGAACAGCCGAGCTCGGGACCAGGCCTACACACAGATTTCCCTCGATATCCGGCACGACACTACTCGGACTTGAGGCCCCGCTCACCTGATCTATTTCACAGATAGGGTAATGGAACACCAGTTCTCAGATGGTTCAAACCCATTAATATAGAATCATATGATGGCACAACCGATCCAACGGTATCGATCGAGGATTTCCTCCTACATATACATATGGTCAACGGAGATGAACTCCACGCCATCAAGTATCTACCGCTCAAGTTAAAGGGGCCGGCAAGGCATTGGCTGAATAGCCTGCCTCCTCACTCCATCGGGAGCTGGGAAGCACTCGAGGACGCCTTTTGGGAAAATTTCCAAGGAACTTATGTCTGACCTCCGGACGCTGACGACCTCAGCTACGTCATTCAACAATCCGGCGAGTCAGCTACGAAATTTTGGAACATGTTCCTCACTAAAAAGAACCAGATTATAGACTGCTCCGACGCCGAGGCCATCGCGGCATTCAAGAATAACATTCGAGATGAATAGCTCGCATGACAGCTCGGGCAGGACAAGCCGAGGACCATGGCAGCCCTCACCTCACTCATGACCCGCTTTTGCATGAGAGATGATAGTTGGCTGGCTCGCAGTACTCACAACAGTGAGCCGGGCACCTCGGAGACTCGCGACACCAATGGCAAGCCCAAAGGAAATAAAAATAAGCGCATGCATAGAAACAGCAGGAGCGATACAGAAGACGCCGCAGTCAATGCAGGGTTCAACGGATCTAGATCCGGACAGAAAAGGAAGCCCTTTAAAGGGAACAAGGATGGACCCAGCCATCTAGACAAGATCCCTGACAGGCCATGCCAAATCCACGGTACCTCAGACAAACCAGCAAACCACAATAACAGGAATTGCTGGGTCTTCAAGCAGGCTGGAAAATGGCGACAGAGGGGAATAATAAAGCCCAACTCCGCAACGAGGACAAGGATGATCCTCGACGTCCAAATAATGGAGGCCAAAAGCAGTTTCGTCATGAGGTGACGGATGTAAACATGATCTACGTCACCCACATTCCCAAGCGGAAGAGGAAACACGCACTTCGGGACGTCTATGCATTGGAGCCTCTTGCCCCGAAGTTTAACCCGTGGTCATCTTACCAGATCACATTTGACAAACACGGCCATACGAACAGCATCCGGCATGGCGGACCGTCTGCGCTGGTCGCGGACCCGATCGTCTATGGCTTTCATTTGACGCGCGTCTCATGGACAGAGTTAGCAGCCTCAATTTAATCTATGCTGATACGATCAGAAAGATGGGCATTAACTCATCTTGGATCAAGCGCAACACCACCATCTTTAAAGGTGTGATACCAGGCGCCGAAGCTCGCTGCATAGGAACTATGACATTGGAGGTAGTCTTCGGGTCATCCGAGAACTTCAGGACCGAGGATGTAACACCCCCATGTATTAAGCTATAGTAATCCATCTTGATTATGCTATGACACTTTGATTTGCAATGCTTAATCACTTGGGTTTAAATCTCATTTGAAATTTCACCTCTCAAATCAATTCAAATTTAAGGCGAGAATTTAAATTCACACATGGTGGGAAAATAGTTCACCATTTAGCAAATATTTCAAAACAAATAATGGTTATGAATAACAACGTCACTTGTTTGCTCATTTGGGCTCTAGCATTTAAAACAAGGCCAAAACAGTAATTTAAATGATTTTCCAATTTATGAAAAATCCAAACTATTTTAAATAACTCCCAAACTTTTTGTGGTGGTGCCTAAATTTGCAATGATCAATGGGCAAGTCCCATATTTTCCAAAACTAATTTACTATTAAAAGTAAAGGCAAAACAGAAACTAAAAAGAAAAGAAAACAGTAAATAAAATATAAGAAGGGGAAGAAAAAGAAAGGGCTAGGTAGACTGGGCTCTAGTCCACAGGGGACGACCCAGCCCACCTCACCTCATCTCCCTCCTTGCTACAGAAGTAGAGGGGAATCGTGGCCTCCATCCGCCGGCGATGGCCATGTGTGGTGGCCAACCACGCCCCCTGGCGCCCTACAAAGCCTTCCCTGCGCCCCCCGGCCGAACCCTAGCTTCTCCCTACTCCTCCTCCTTTCGCTACCCTCTGCCACACACATGTCCGCTGCCACCGTCGTCTTCAATCTCGGACACCGAGGATCACCGTCGCCCCCCTGCTTCGACCCCATCCGGCCCTACCCAAGCTCGCCCCGCGCTCACTATGAGCCCCCTCTGTCGACCCCCTATTTCTCCTTCTTTTCCCGCTGTAGCTCCCCGCTAGCACCACGCTCGCGCCACCGCGAGCTCGCGGTCTCCGTCCCTTGTCCGAGCGCGCATGCGCCCGCTGCGGCCTGCGCACGCCCGCAGCCCCCTGCGCCCTGCCTTCCTCTAGCCTCGCCCCGGTTAGTCGCCGCTCGCCATGCCTGCCCGCGCTCCTGCTGGCCCGGCTGCGTCCTTCCGCGCGCCTGCCCATGGGTGGTTGCTCCTCCGCCACGCCCGTCGTCGCGCTAGCCGCCCTAGCGCGCGCCCAGGGCCGCCCCGCGCGTGGCCACGCACTCCTCCATCGGCCTCGCCGGCTCAGCCCGCTGCTAGCACTCCCCTGGCCGCGTCCGCAAGCCCTGGCTGCACCTCGTCTTGCTCCCGCTACACCTCGCCTCATTGCTATTAAGGGTAACAAGATGGGCTTTATTCATACGTGAGTTTATCTTGTCTACATCATGTCATTGTTCTTATTGCATTACTCCGTTTTTCCATGAACTTAATACACTAGATGCATGCTGGATAGCGGTCAATTTCTGGAGTAATAGTGGTAGATGCAGAATCATTTCGGTCTACTAATCTTGGACGTGATGCCTATATACATGATTATTTCCTTGGATATCATCATAATTATTTGCTTTTCTATCAATTGCACAACAGTAATTTGTTTACCCACCGGATGCTATTTTCTCAAGAGAAGCCTCTAGTGAAAACTATGGCCCATGGGTCTATTTCCTATCATATATTAAAACCCAAAGTACCTTGCTGCAATTTTATTTTGTATTTTTGTTAGACCTATTTATCAAAACCTATACAATTTAATATATCTCAATACCGTTGAGGGATGACAACCCCTTTACGCGTTGGGTTGCAAGTATTTGTTATTTGTGTGCAGGTGCTGTTTACATAGTGTTGCTTTGTAACATCCCAAAATTTTATATTTTGGACTGTATATTTATTTGTTTGTTTGATTGTGGTGTGGTTGCTCGTGTGAAATTGAGTGAAATTTGAAACGTTTTGAAAGTTAAATGAGAGGGAATAAATGGACATTCCTGAACTTTCACTTTGCATTCTGATCTTCATGAATTCAAATTCTTTTCAAATACAAAACCCTAGAGAGAAGATGACATGACATCTTCCATTTAAAATGAAAAGGGTTTTTGAAAATATTTGAATTTCATTTGGAAATATTTCAAATTCAGAAACTTTATGCAGCTCAATGATATTCATGAGAGAAGATAAAATGACTTCTTCAACTTATATGAAATATGAGTTGGAAGTTAAAAGAATCAAATTTAAAGTCCCTTTGAAATTATTTTTCAGTTTGGAGTTATTTAGTTTTACTCAACTTATTTTTCATCAAAAATAAAATATATGGAACATAGGGTAAAATGATTCCCTACAGTAGAAAATTGGAGAGAAATAAATTTGAAATTATTTTGGTATTTTTAAAATAATTTTATGAGGTTTTATTGCACGAGTAGCACTGTTTGATTTATTTGAATTTTTGTGGAATTTATTTGATGCTAAAAAATTGTTCATCTCATAGAAAATCTTTTTCTGAAATTTTTTATATATAATATTCCTATATAAAAATTTATCTTTATTTTCGTTATTCAGTTTTTTTCCTTTTATGTTTCTATTTTAAAAAAACAAACTGAGCATGCGTCCCATAACTACCTGTGGCCCACATGCGCAACATAGTTAGCAGGCAGGCCCATAGCGATTTTTATTTTATTTTTCGGTTATGCTTGGAGAGGAAAAATATTATTTTCAAAAAAATATTTTCTTTTCTTAAAAAAAAGTTAAAAAAACGCGCACCGCAGCCGACACTGTGCACACGCGACCGGCCGAACTAAAAGGCCCATACGGTGCCTTTCTCTTTCTTTCTCCTCTTTTCGTCTATGTTTAGTCCCACATTGCCTAGCCTTTGAGCGCTAAACCTCTTTTCCACCTATAAATATAGACCTATAGAGCCCCAAAAATCACCAGATTCGGGTTAAATCAATATTTTGGTTTGACTAGATACACTAAAGACAAATTATTTCTTCTCTCCGGCGGGACTTTTGGAAGTTGTCTCCTCTCTCCGAAGTCGTCTTTTCTCTATGTTTAAAGGTATCTTTCTTTGTTTTTATACTTCCGTAGTTTATTATTTCTAGACTAGTACGGTGGAATAATTAGATTATCAATTCGTCTTGTTTTCACCCATCCAGTGAACCTGTCACATCAATTTTTTTTGAAATTTTCAAATTTCGAAATTTGTTCAGATTCATATTCAAACTTATTTTGATCATAACTCGAGTTTTATAACTCCCATTTAATTGATTAGTTTTGCTAATCGAAGCTCTTGACCTAAACTTTCTGATAAGACCAAATTCACCCAATTTTGGTACTGTTAGAGATTGTTTTCTGTTGCAAGTGTTAATTGCTTGTTTTCGAAGCTTTCTGAGATCTTTTCTTTGATTCTTTTGCATGAGTGCTTATGTATGCAATTGCTTGCTCTTGATAGATTGTACAGAGTGTGACGAGTAGAACTATCGGGAGTTATGAGTGCGAATCATCTTCATCCGCAGTACAAGGCAAGTTCACACTTTGATCATACCCCTTTATTACCCAGTTTTTATGCATTAGTTTCAACCCCTCAAACATTGCATGAGTAGGAATTGTTAACCTGTGGGTATTGGGAAGTAGTTGATGAGGTAGAACCTATTGTATTATATTCAAACCTTGGAAGTTACTACGTTATGCTTACTGCTATGCCATGCTCGTAGACGTGGTTTGGTTTGAGTGATCCATGACAGATGTGAGAGTTATCTTTAATGGTTAAACTTAAGGTGGTTACTATAATACACATCTCGGTGGATTGGTTGCAGGCAACTGGAGAATCCAGTGTTGCCCTAGGATATCCCCGAGTACCCGTGTGATCTTCCTATGGTTCGCCACCCAGGCTTAAAGGGATCATAAGATTATTCATGCTGGAAACTTCCGTCTGTAGCCACAAGCCATTATGGGCTCTGGCGTAGTTGAGTATGTTGCGTGACCTCTTTCAGTGGTAGGCTAGCAGATGTAGGGGATGTAGGTGGTACTGTCTACCCAGAGTAAAGAGTTAATGCTTCTAAAAGACTGTGTCTCGGTCATCCGTTTCTCAAACACCATGTAGTGTGAGAAATCGAATGGAGGAGATCGATTCTTGTGGGGAAAAGTGTGCAAACCTCTGCAGAGTGTACAAACTAATCATGATTAGCCGTGTCCCCGGTTATGGACATCTTGAGTATCTGGTTCTTGAATTATTTGATTGATCTCATCACTTTACTTAATAAACTTGTTGGGTTGTTAATGTTAATTTGGGATTGAGGTGGGGTTACCTTCTCAATTTTTTTTCAACAAACTTTGTAGTTAAATAAAATATATTCCTTTCTTGTAGGGACAGATTAGCTTTATGCAAAATTTAACCTAGAGCCTCCACCAGCCAAATATGCATGCAGTGATAGCCATTATTCAGCATTGCTCTATAGTGTGAAATTGCCAGTACATTCAATGTATTAACCTACATGGCTGCAACGTCTCATGTTGCAGGATTCTTACGACGAGTAAGTGATACGTTAGGGTTATGATTTCTACACTCAACTTTGCTGTTGGTGTTGATGGGAATCCACAACCTTTGTTACTTCCGCTATATGGATTGAGGTAATAATAGTATTTACGTTACTTATACATGTGATTTACCTCTGTTATAAATCCTTGAGTACTGTGTGTGTCAGCATACCGATCTAGGGATGACACTTAAGCACAGAGACTTGATCCATTCGGGTCGGGTCGCTACAAGATGGTATCAGAGCACATGTTCACTATAGGACGTGACCCCTAGATACTAACAAGCCTGTAGGAAAGATTTTCTCTTCAACTTCATTTTCAAAAAGATCTTTTTCCTCTCTTCTTTTCTGAGCTTTATCAAATCTCCCTTTTAGTTAGACTATACCCCTTTCCCCTTTTGACCACGCGAAGATTCAGCTGATGAGACCACTCCAAGACGGACAAGATATCGGACAACTAAGACCACTTCGGAATGAAGAGGATTTTACCGTGCATTATAATAATGGAAACTACAACGGTTGAAGAGTCCGAAGACTAGGAGAATTTGAAGGCTCTGTAGAATTTCCAGATTTGTATGACCTAGGAAAGCTACCCTTATGGAACTTGTCAGACTATTAAAGCTGTCAATACCCGAGATCAAGGTGTGTCGGAGAAAGACCGGAACATGGAGCATTAGAACTCGAAGTTTTTTGTCAAGAAAACCATAAGGCAGGAGATATCAACTATGGAATGATAGCTCATGGCATTGACAAGGGCAGAAACATGGATATCCATGATGTTATCGCCCGCTTATGCTATTGTCACTGTGCTGAGTTAAGCATATGTTTCTTCAGAAGTATTGGATGACAAAAGGGCTAATGGAGCACCTATCAGCAAAAGATGAAGTTTTAACCTTAGCTGGTGTATCGCCAGGATCTGGAGCATTACATCAAGGATTTTAAGATGGACCTTCAGTAAGCCGTATTTGACAAGGAAGTATTTCGTGAAGAACTCAGGACCCAGAAGCTGAAAGTAGCCAAGCTTGAGGAGCAAAACCTTGAGATACCGAAAATTCGATATGAACTGAAGGGCAGTAGGACCGTGGTTCATGCCAAGGATGTTGAAACCCAGAAGTTTGGAACGCAACTCCAGAATATTAAAGGATGTCACGAGGGACTTCGCGTCAACAGAGATGATCTGGCAAAAGGACTTGAGAAGGACAAGCACGATCGAAAGAAGCCAACGGAGACATGAACAAGACTTGAAGAGTTTGGCGACTTTGAAGATTTACTGACCTTTAGAAGACCAAACCCCTGGTATATACCTACATTAGATGCGACGATTGTGAGCTGTCATTTGTTTGATGTTTTTTCGACAACCACAAAATAAATCTGTCTTTTCAAAACTATTGTTTGTATTGTGTGTATCTCTCTCAATCTCTCTTATCTCAACCCAAAACACTTGGAACCAATAGAGGACGAATGGAGATGAACTCATATTTTCTGGACCAATAAGTCAATTGGAGAGGGACCGACGGATTCAGAACATGGAGGATCACATGAGGAATAACACTATAGCCAGAAAGGATATGGCCCAGCACGCTCTTTAGTGCTTTGAAAGAGGTGCTGCTAGTTGGTGGAGGATGTACCAAACCATCAATGGATGGCAAGGAGTAACCACTTGGAAGGAATTTAAGTTGACTCTGCCAAAGTCTCGGCTTGTGTCCCCGAATTTGAAGCCTTATGGAAATGATATGAAGAAACCCTGTGCATGCAAGCTTTGTGGAGAAATAGGACACAACCATAAAGGACACAGGGATGAATGCCCTCATTGTGAAGAAAGTCACCCAGCTGAAGAATGCCCAACTAGGCAGATTACTTGTTTCCTGTGTGAAGGGACTACCCACTACCCTGCTTAGTGTCACATTTACCCCATGGTACAAAGAACCATCCAGCAGAAGAAAGAAGAAATGAAAGGAGCCCTCATGGAAAATTTTAGAAGAAGCGGTGATGAAGGAAGATGTCGAGGACACACACAAAGGAAACAGAATTAAAGCCTACACCAAGTCATGCTATTCATGTGGAGAAGAAGAACATAACTCCCAAAATTGTTTGAATGGGGACATGGTAGAATTCCCGACAGAGGAAGTAGAGTATGACACACAGGAAATAGAAGCCCTGACTGGAACGGAAAAGTCCAGGAAGAGAAATAGATTGGATTCCAGGAAGGACCTGAGTCATATCACCTATTTCAGGTGCAAGGAGTCAGGGCACTACTTCAGCTGTTGCCCAAAAAGGTAGCCAAGGACCCAAGGAGGCTTTGTAATCACAAGGAAACCTCAAGACTTGTCAGAAGTAAAATGTTTTCGTTGTAACGGAGCAGGGCACTTTGCTAGATATTGTCCCAATGAGGATATTCGTGTTGAATAGTTGAGTCTGTGAGAAGTATATTAGAATTAGTGGGAACAATTATTTTATATTGAGGTGTTGAGTTGAGGCATGTAATGGAAATGCAGGAGATTGTAATAATTTGAGAATCAATAAAGTTAGCATTGTTGGTACTGATTTGGATTTTATGAAGAAAGATTTTTGACCATTTTCGAGGATATGAGAAATACGGTCTATGGAAGAATTGTGCACTTTAAGGGTGGTAGGACCCTGTGAGGACATTTTACCTCTGGAAAAGATGATGATATTCCATGAACTGGACTTTGGACAAAACAAGTATGAGTTTTGTCTCGATATGTGGGATACCCCAAGAATATGAAGGGATGAAGTACTATTGGATATAAAGGAGGTAGAATGTTGGTAATATGGAGCAATAGTAACTCCATGATGAGTCTGAGTAATCACGTCTTATTTTGGAACCAATAGAAGGAAGGGAGAAAGTACAATTGGATGGATTTAAGAATGCTAGGAAGCTGGATGTTAGGTAATGATGAGTTGCCCCGATGAGGAATTCAAGATTTGCAAGTGATGAGATGGGCCATAACCCATAGGCTCCAGGACCTGCCAAGAAGCAAGCACACTCTTGCTGAAGGAAGAAAACCGGAAGAAGATATGCCTTTATCAACAAACGATCTTATAGGAGTTACGCAAAACCTGAGACATGTGAAGAAACGATAGATGTTTGTTTGGCTTGCAGAATCAATGGATTTATCTGAACTTAGTTCGTTGACAAGAGAAATTCTGCAATTCTTGTGAGGATGACTGAGTGTTAGAATGCGAGATTCGCTAAACCATGTACAAGTTTAATGATTTGGGTGCGGGATGGATTGATCACCATACCGACTTACTCTTATTATTCGCCTTGCTATATGGGATGGTAAATCTGAGTGACTTACCCATAGTAGAGCGACGACGATCAAAACCTTGTTTGAACCTTAGAATGGTATGACAATTTTCCCCTTGTACAAGGCAGCTGTTGCCAACCGTAGGTCATACGGTGAGAATGAAGCCCAGACCCGTTTTCTGCAGGGACCCAGTCAAATTGTTTGATGACCACCATGAGATATCGATAGTTGTTTAGTATTGGCGTCAGACCCGTCAGCTAAGAAGGCCCAGTCACAGAAGAACCGTACCAAGATGAAAGGACACGGGAAGTGAGGAAAAAGGTTATGCCACTACAGGAAGAGCCCAGAGTAGGAATTTTCTCGAGAATCTGGGAAGACCGAGACTGTCAAGAATAAGGATGGAGTACTGATGGAATCGTAACCATGCCTCTAAGGGTGGTAGTACCCGAGACCCTCTGCGATGATCGATGGATTTTGAGAAGACCCCGAACCTAACCTATTTCTTGCTACCCTCTCCGGATCTCGAGGGCGAGATTCATTTTAAGGGTGGTAGGTTTGTAACATCCCAAAATTCTAAATTTCGGAATGTATATTTTATTGTTTGTTTGATTGTGGTGTGGTTGCTTGTGTGAAATTGAGTGAAATTTGAAACTTTTTGAAAGTTAAATGAGAGGGAATAAAAGGACTTTCCCGAACTTTCACTTTGCATTCTGATCTTCATGAATTCAAATTCTTTTCAAATACAAAACCCTAGAGAGAAGATGACATGACTTCTTCCATTTAAAATGAAAAGGGTTTTTGAAAATATTTGAATTTCATTTGTAAATATTTCAAATTCAGAAACTTTATGCAACTCAATGATTTTCATGAGAGAAGATAAAATGACTTCTTCAAATTATATGAAATATGAGTTGGAAGTTAAAAGTATCAAATTTAAAGTCCCTTTGAAAATATTTTTCAGTTTGGAGTTATTTAGTTTTTATTCAAATTATTTTTCTCCAAAAGTAAAATATATGGAAATAAGGGTAAAATGATTCCCTACAGTAGAAAATTGGAGATAAATAAATTTGAAATTATTTTGGTATTTCTAAAATGATTTTATGAGGTTTTATTGCACGAGTAGCACTGTTTGATTTATTTGAATTTTTGTGGAATTTATTTGATGCTAAAAAATGTTCATGTTATAGAAAATATTTGTCTGAATTTTTTTATATATAATATGCCTATATAGAATTTTATCTTTATTTTCATTATTCAGTTTTTTTCCTTTTATCTTTCTATTTAAAAAAAGGAACTGAGCGTGCGTCCCATAACTACCCGTGGCCGATGTGGGCAACATAGTTAGCAGCAGGCCCGTAGCTATTTTAATTTTATTTTTTGGTTATGCTTGGAGAGGAAAAAAAGTATTATTTTCAAAAAAATATTTTCTTTTCTTAAAAAAAGAGTTATAAAACGTGCACCGCAGCCCGCACTGTGCACGCGCGGCCGGCCGAACTAAAAGGCCCATACGGTGCCTTTCTCTTTCTTTCTCCTCTTTTCGTCTACGTTTAGTCCCACATTGCCTAGCCTTTGAACCCTAAACCTCTTTTCCACCTATAAATATAGACCTATAGAGCCCCAAAAATCATCCGATTCAGGTTAAATCAATATTTTGGTTTGACTAGATTCACTAAAGAAAAATTATTTCTTCTCTCCGGCGGGACTTTTGGAAGTTGTCTCCTTTCTCCGAAGTCGTCTTTTCTCTACCTTTAAAGGTACCTTTCTTTGTTTTTTTATACTTCCATAGTTTATTATTTCTAGACTAGTATGGTATAATAATTAGATTATCAATTAGTCTCTATATTTATACATTAGACCTAGAATTATTTTAGCTGTTGCTATTTTTCTTCCGTAAAACAGCTTGGCCCTGATTTTTCAAATATCGATAACTTTTTACTTGTTCATTCAAATTAGATGAAACCAGCGCCTATAGTTTTGTCTTGTTTTCACCCGTGCAGTGAACCTGTCACATCAACTTTTTGAAATTTTCAAATTTCGAAATTTGTTCAGATTCATATTCAAACTTCTTTTGATCATAACTCGAGTTTTATAACTCCGATTTAATTGATTCATGTTGCTAATCGAAGCTCTTGACCTAAACTTTCTGATAAGACAAAATCCACCCAATTTTGGTACTGTTAGAAATTGTTTTCTATTGCAAGAGTTAATTGCTTGTTGTCGAAGCTTTCTGAGATCTTTTCTTTGATTCTTTTGCATGAGTGCTTATGTATGCAATTGCTTGCTCATGATAGATTGAACGGAGTGTGATGAGTAGAACTATCGGGAGTTATGAGTGTGAATCATCTTCATCAGCAGTACAAGGCAAGTTCACACTTTGATCATACCCCTTTATTACCCAGTTTTTATGCATTAGTTTCAACCCCTCAAACATTGCATGAGTAGGAATTGATAACATGTGGGTATTGGGAAGTAGTTGATGAGGTAGAACCTATTGTATTATATTCAAACCTTGGGAGTTACTACGTTTATGCTTACTGCTATGCCATGCTCGTAGACGTGGTTTGGTTTGAGTGATCCACGACAGATGCGAGAGTTATCTTTAATGGTTAAACTTAAGGTGGTTACTATAACACACATCAGGGTGGATTGGTTGCGGGCACCTGGAGAATCCAGTGTTATCCTAGGATATCTCGGAGTATCCGTGTGATCATCCTATGGTTCGCCACCCAAGCTTAAAGAGATCATAAGATTATTCATGCTGGAAACTTCCGTGTGCAGCCACAAGCCATTATGGGCTCTGACATAGTTGGGTATGTTGCGTGACCTCTTTCAATGGTAGGCTAGCAGATGTAGGGGATGTAGGTGGTACTATCTACCCAGAGTAAAGAGTTAATGCTTCTGAAAGACTGTGTCTCGGTCATCCGTTTCTCAAACACCATGTAGTGTGAGAAATCCAATGGAGGAGATCGAGTCTTGTGGGGAAAAGTGCGCAAACCTCTGCAAAGTGTATAAACTAATCATGATTAGTCGTGTCCCCGATTATGGACATCATGAGTATCTAGTTCTTGAATTATTTGATTGATCTCATCACTTTACTTAATAAACTTGTTGGGTTGTTAATGTTAATTTGGGATTGAGTTGGGGTTACCTTCTCAATTTTTTTCAACAAACTTTGTAGTTAAATAAAATATATTCCTTTGTTGTAGGAAAAAATTAGCTTTATGCAAAAATTTAACCTAGATCCTCCACCAGCCAAATATGCATGTAGTGATAGCCATTATTCAACATTGCTCTACAGTGTGAAATTGCCAGTACATTCAATGTACTGACCTACATGGCTGCAACGTCTCATGTTGTAGGATTCTTACGACGAGTAAGTGATACGTTAGGGTTATGATTTCTACACTCAACTTTGCCGTTGGTGTTGATGGGAATCGACAACTTTTGTTACTTCCGCTATATGGATTGAGGTAATAATAGTATTTATGTTACTTATACATGTGATTTACCTCTGTTATAAGTCCTCAAGTACTGTGTGTGTCAGCATACCGATCCAGGGATGACACTTAAGCACAAAGACTTGATCCATTCGGGTCGGGTCGCTACATGCTTGGTTCACCTACTGGATTGATAACCTTGCTTTCATAACTGAGGGAAATACTTACCTTTTATGTGCTGCATCATCCTATCCTCTTTGGGGAAATACCAGCGCGGATTACAAGTAGCATGAAGAATTTTTGGCGCCGATATTGGCGGGACATCATCCACATCTATCAAATACCTACACATAAACTCTCATCTCCTTGCAGTTACTTTATTTTACATTTGCCTCTCATTTTCATCTCCTCCACTTCTAAAAAGTTTTTGCAAAAATACAAAGAATAGTTTTTCGTTTTCCTTTTTCTTCACTACTGCAGGATGGTCCAAACGCGACACTACGATCAGAGACCCTTCGACGAAACTGTGTGCGATGCCATAATCGTAAATGGTGGTGTAAAAAACAGTCAAAAAAGGTGCAAAACGTTTGCGATGACAGATGCATCAAACACGGTTCAGAATTTAGTTGCGTGTGCGATGCAGGGCATACGGTTCAGCTCAATTTACTGTTTGGGATGAGGAGGCACAAAAGAAACGGACAGCCAGATGAAGGCGTGTGCGATATACAACATACGGTTCACTGGGATGAACTGTGTGTGATTAGGCAACACAATGGAAATGGTTCAACTGAACAAGATGTGTGTGATACGCGGCAAACAGGTCCGTAATCAGAAATGTGTGCGAAGACCAATAATAACACAGACAATTGCTGCTAATAAGCTATGTGAATTGCTCTATCTATAGTAGAATAACATGTATATATATAACTGAAATGAACATCCAATTACATAAGTGACTATACAGATCATTCGCACACACCTCAATAAACAATTGTAAGCATTCGAAAGTAGGAGAAACGATTGTCTAGTCGTCTACTTCTTGTGATGCCCCCGCCACTGCTATGTGGCTCGATCCCTCGACTGGGTCAGGAAGAAGACAGTTCCTCATGTCAACAATCCGCCTGTACATTTCGTAGCTTGTGTACGCGTCCATGGCCGCGTACTTGACATGTTGTTCATCCAGTCTCTTATCCCACACGCTATGCTAGGCGTTCTAGTCCTTATTGCTCTCTTCCTTCATCTTCGCGTAGTAGGGGTCGATGATGGCCGAGGCGAGGTCAACCAGGGAGTTCACTTTGTTTTTGTCGCTGCCCCAGACCTTGTAGTGGTGCTGGATGTTGACAAGATTCGGGCATTTCAAGTCCGAAACCTTAAGCGCTTTTAGATCGTTGGTGGTGTCCACCGTAGCGAAACTGTAGTCGGAGCTGTTGATAAACCTGGAGAAACGCTCGCAAGGCCTTGTGGCATGGTGGAAGTGGACGACGAGGACGTCATGTCGCACGCACAACTGGGCGACGGCAACCTTCTAATCGTGCCCGACACAACCGATGGTGTACTCGAGGTCGAAGCCGACCACTCGGTACTTGTCCTCGGCAAGGAACTGCTCCATAGTTTGGATAGAGCTCTCCACCGAGACCGGATCGTTCGTGTACACCACCGAGAGGGCCTTCCCCTCATGTGGGTGTCCACTACATGATGCGTGGTGAACTGCCCGTCCTTGTCGTCGTTGGCCGCTGGGAGCGCCATCGGAGCCATGGGGAGCGCCATTGGAACCGCTGGATGTCCTCTCTGTATGTGTCCTCGTGGGTGTGGTTATTGTGTCGTGTGAGACGAGAGATGAAGGTAAATGGCCGCAGGAATAAAAGGGGGCCGGGCGGCGTGGATTCTCGGTGCGTCTGCATGGCAGTTTTTGCAGCGGGTAACTGCATAGTCGCGCCGCGCCCGGCGCAACCGCTTGCACATGAACGTGCGTGATCGTGCGCTGGCCCCAAACACTGGTAGCGCGCATGGAGGGACGAGGGCAGAGCACCCGGAGGGACGCGAGAGCAGAGCGCGCGCGGCGGGACGTGAGTAGAGCATGCCGCGGCCGCCTAAACCGCAAGCAACCACACGCAGGAAATGGTCGCCTACAAGCCGGCTGACAGTTGCGTCGCTGCGTAGAGAGCGGCCGTGTGGTACCACCTCCATCTAGTCTATAGTCTCCTTTATATTCGGTGCCATACTTTGCCCTCAAATTTAACCTACAAATGTTAATGCATGTTTTAAAAATTATTTAATTGGAAACTATGTTAAAATAAAAATCCAACTATATAATCTTTGGCGACATGCATTCGTATTTTATTAGTTAAATCAGACTTATAAACCAGGACGGTGGTATAGTAGGTAATTAAATCGTAAATCAGACTTATAAACCTTTCGTCCTCCTCTCGCACGTCTTGTCACCCCGCTGCCGCAGACGGCTTACAGCGCAAGCTTGCGCAGCACGCAGGGACGTTCTTTTGGCCAAACGGTGGCGCCAATGAACCGTCGGTGAGCCCGTTCCTGCGCAACCTCGCAGGTTCCCGCACAAGCTTCCCGCCCGACTCGATGAAATCCCCCAAAATCCCAATGCTTACCGGCCTGCTATAAAAACCCTCACGGCCGGCGAGTCTTGCGTCGCATTTTCTCCTCCACCCCTGTAGCTTATATCGTCTGCTTCTCCCACAATCGCCAATGGCACCGATCCGTCGTCGTCGCTCAGCCACTCCGCCGTCATCACAGGACAGCTCTAGCTGGGAGGCTACACCGCGGCGGCGGCGCAGTCCCCGGCGTAGTGTAGTGTGCGTGGCGTCCCTTTTGGGTGTGCGCGGAACACCCACCATACGCTCCGCCGCCGGTGCCCGTCGGCAGCTGTTGCCGGCCGCCGTTGCCGCCACACCACCGTCGAAATCCAGGGCCATCCCCGCTCCACCGCCGCGGCCCGAAGGCGGGAGGTGGCGGGACGGCCACTGTGGCCATCACCCGCTCCGCCACCGCGGCCCGAACACGTTAGGTGGTGGTCGTGGCCGCCACGCCATCATCGGCCGCCGTGGCCGCTAGCCCACCATCGACCGCCGGGGTCATCACCTGCTCCGCCACCGCCGCCCGAAGGCGGGAGGTGGATGCCCGCACGTGCGTCAGCGACCTTGCGCGCTACACCGAGTTCCTGCGGGAGGTGGAGGAGCTCCTCGCCGAGCATGCAAAGAGCCTTACCCCCTCCGTGGCCGTGGCACACGCCGCCTCAGATGCGAGGAATCAGGAGATCTACAAGGAGAACCACCGCTTCGAGAGGGGTCGTCTGGAGCGGCAGAGGGCGTTCGTGGTGAGCGTCGCTGAAGCTGCAACAGTGGCAGGCACCACATTGCGGTTGCCCAGCTCGTCGGTAGGCTCCTCCTCCTCCGCCTCTTACTGAGCGTGCTCGGCAGAGTAGAGGCAGCCGGAAGTAGTACAAAGCCCCTCTGCAGTAGTAGTAGTATTTAGGGGATATTTTGTTCATTTCATCTGACTATAGATGTGGTGGAACTGTACAACGTAGTTAAAATTAGCTAGTATATATAGTTGAACTAGCTATTTCAGTACGTGGTTGGCAACAATTGGGGAAAAGTTTGGTCCGTTCAGCTGTCGAGTTGAACTATTTGTATAAATTAAGAACAACTGCTTAATCTATGAATGAAATCTATGTTTAATTACTGAATTTTAGTTGCAAAAATTAGATACTGCTAGTGATTTTTAGCTTCATATTTTGACAAATCGCAGTGTTACAAGGATTGACAAATCTTACCAAATTGTTTGTACGTGGTTGCACACGGGTCATCCAAAACAATTGTTTGCGTTGAAGGGATGCACAAATCCTGCGCTGCTCTCACTTTGCATAGGGTGTCCTATCTAAAACATTTGCGATCAAGAGCCGCAGAAATCCTGCTCGGCACATTTTCTCTTGGCTTCCTGGGGAAGTTGTCGGTTTGCATACGGGTGTTCTAACTAAAACGTTTGTGATGAGTGTTTTATATTTAAAAAGCGAATTAAACTACGGCTTGGGCACCATTAATGGAGAGGATGCGAGCAAGGCGGGCGTCCATGGAAGTCAAAGGGCTCGCTTCCCAGTGAGCCTATGCAGCGTACAGCTCGCACGCTTCCCGGTGAGCCGGCGCACTCGAGGACAGCTTGCACGCCTCTCGGTCAACCTACGCACCGGACGGCGCTCGCATGCCTCCCGTTCAGTCAAGGTCAAGCAGTTGTCCGCACGGCACCTCCTACAGCCATTAAAACCAAGACACGTGGCATCACATGAATGTTTAACAGAATTTTGGATTTACTAGAATTTAAAAACCAGGCATCTCAATGTTTTTTCGGCAATCAACGGTGCCCTGGTGTTTGAAATTCATTCCCATTTCCTGCATGGGACCTACGCAGGCACCCAAGGACACATATTTGATTTTTCAACCAATTTATATGCACTAGAGCATGTGCATGTAGTTCAAATTTAAATTATGCACATAAATGCATTCAAAACTCAGTTAATGCATAGAAATGTCCAAACGAACCCCAAAAATCACAAAAATTCACACAACACTCCTGTTGTTCTACGTTGACACATGAAAAAAAATTGAAAGCAATAAGAGGAAATGGATATCGTTTCGTCCCCAAAGGTGGGACATTCACTACCGAAGACCATCATGCTTGTTGTGAGAAGCTCCGGTTGGTGAGAAGCATATACCCTAACCTGCCCCAAATGGGACAAAATTTGTACCATGGCATGTTGATGCCGCTCCATGATAGCATGCGAAGTTTCATGAATTTCAGACGAGTTTTGGATTTACTAGAATATAAAAACCAGGCATCTCAATGTTTTGCCGGCAATCAACGGTGCCCTGGTGTTTGAAATTCATTCCCATTTCTTGCATGGGACCTAAGCATGCACCCAAGGACACAGGTTTGATATTTCAACCAATTTATATGCACTAGAGCATGTGCATGTAGTTCAAATTTGAATTATGCATGTAAATGCATTGAAAACTCAGTTAATGCATAAAAATGTCCAAACGAACCCCAAAAAATCACAAAAATTCACACAACACTCCTGTTGTTCTATGTTGACACGAGAAATTTTTTTGAAAGCAATAAGAGGCAATGGATATCGTTTCGTCCCCAAAGGTGGGACGTTTCCTACCGAAAACCATCATGCTTGTTGTGAGAAGCTCCAGTTTTGAGAAGCATATACCCAAACCTGCCCCAAATGGGACAAAATTTTTACCACTGTATGTTGATGT
Source organism: Triticum aestivum (assembly GCF_018294505.1). Classification (NCBI taxonomy): domain Eukaryota; kingdom Viridiplantae; phylum Streptophyta; class Magnoliopsida; order Poales; family Poaceae; genus Triticum; species Triticum aestivum. Next base: position 139,862,841 of record NC_057805.1, read on the forward strand.
CGCTCCATGATAGCATGCCAAGTTTCATGAATTTTGGACGAGTTTTGGATTTACTAGAATATAAAAACCAGGCATCTCAATGTTGTGCCGGCAATCAACTGTGCGCTGGTGTTTGAAATTCATTGCCATTTCTTGCATGGGACCTAAGCATGCACCCAAGGACACAGATTTGATTTTTCAACCAATTTATATGCACTGGAGCATGTGCATGTAGTTCAAATTTGAATTATGCACATAAATGCATTGAAAACTGAGTTAATGCATAAAAATGTCCTAACGAACCCCGAAAAATCACAAAAATTCACACAACACTCCTGTTGTTCTATGTTGACATGAGAAATTGTTTTGAAAGCAATAAGAGGCAATGGATATCATTTCATCCCCAAAGGTGGGACGTTCCCTACCGAAAAGCTTCATGCTTGTTGTGAGAAGCTCCGGTTTGTGACAAGCATATACCCAAACCTGCCCCAAATGGGACAAAATTTGTACCACGGCATGTTGATGCCGCTCCATGATAGCATGCCAAGTTTCTTGAATTTCAAACGAGGTTTGGATTTACTAGAATTTAAAATCCAGGCATCTCAATGTTTTCCGGAAATCAACGGTGCCCTGGTGTTTGAAATTCATTCCCATTTATTGCATGGGACCTAAGCATGCACCCAAGGACACATATTTGATTTTTCAACCAATTTATATGCACTAGAGCATGTGCATGTAGTTCAAATTTAAATTATGCACATAAATGTATTGAAAACTCAGTTAATGCATAAAAATGTCCAAACAAACCCCAAAAATTCACAAAAATTCACACAACACTCCTGTTGTTCTATGTTGACACGAGAATTTTTTTTGAAAGCAATAAGAGGCAATGGATATCGTTTTGTCCCCGAAGGTGGGACGTTCCCTACCGAAAACCATCATGCTTGTTGTTAGAAGCTCCGGTTTGTGTGAAGCATATACCCAAACCTGCCCCAAATGGGACAAAATTTGTACCACGGCATGTTGATGCTGCTCCATGCTAGCATGCCAAGTTTCATGAATTTCAGACGAGTTTTGGATTTACTAGAATTTAAAAACCAGGCATCTCAATGTTTTGCCGGCAATCAACGATGCCCTGGTGTTTGAAATTCATTCCCATTTCTTGCATGGGACCTAAGCTTGCACCCAAGGACACAGATTTGAGTTTTCAACCAATTTATATGCACTAGACCATGTGCATGTAGTTCAAATTTTAATTATGCACATAAATGCATTGAAAACTCAGTTAATGCATAAAAATGTCCAAACAAACCCCGAAAATTCACAAAAATTCACACAACACTCCTATTGTTCTATGTTGACATGAGAAAAAATTTGAAAGCAATAAGAGGCAATGGATATCGTTTCGTCCCCAAAGGTGGGACGTTCCCTACCGAAAACCATTACGCTTGTTGTGAGAAGCTCCGGTTTGTGAGAAGCATATACCCAAACCTGCCCCAAATGGGACAAAATTTGTACCACGGCATGTTGATGCCGCTCCATGATAGCATCCCAAGTTTCATGAATTTCAGACGAGTTTTGGATTTACTAGAATTTAAAAACCAGGCATCTCAATGTTTTGCCGGCAATCAACGGTGCCCTGGTGTTTAAAATTCATTCCCATTTCTTGCATGGGACCTAAGCATGCACCCAAGGACACATATTTAATTTTTCAACCAATTTATATGCACTGGAGCATGTGCATGTAGTTCAAATTTTAATTATGCACATAAATGCATTGAAACTCAGTTAATGCATAAAAATGTCCAAACGAACCCCGACAAATCAAAAAAATTCACACAACACTCCTGTTCTTCTATGTTGACACGAGAAAAAAATTTGAAAGCAATAAGAGGCAATGGATATCGTTTCGTCCCCAAAGGTGGGACGTTCCCTACCGAAAACCATCATGCTTGTTGTGAGAAGCTCCAGTTTGTGAGAAGCTCCAGTTTGTGAGAAGCATATACCCAAACCTGCCCCAAATGGGACAATATTTGTACCACACCATGTTGATGCCGCTCCATGATAACATGCCAAGTTTCATGAATTTCAGACAAGTTTTGGATTTACGAGAATTTAAAAACCAGGCATCCCAATGTTTTGCCGGAAATCAACGGTGCCCTGGTGTTTTAAATTCATTTCCATTTCTTGCATGGGACCTAAGCTTGCACCCAAGGACACATATTTGATTTTTCAACCAATTTATATGCACTGGAGCATGTGCATGTAGTTTAATTTTGAATTGTTCACCTGAAATGGCTAGAAAACCAATTTAATGTATAAAATGTTCAAACGAACCCTGAATAATTCCAATTCTTTTATGACACACATATAGTTGCATGTTCACTCCAGATAAAAGGTCTATAAATTCAAACACCATCCATTGCTGTTGTGACCCCATTATGTAATTCAAATCAAGATAAAAAATCAAGTAGATCGCACACAGTTTATTATCAGCAACCGTGTGAGATGCAACACAAAATATCCTAGAGCACCGTCGGTGTATAATACGCCTATGGCTTACGCAAGAAGGTGCGTCGGCTACAATGCATAGCCGGCGTCTCAAGCACACTAGCTCGCTCCCCAAATATCATTTCACTGTTCAATCGTCGTCGTTGAAAGATGGGCACGTGGACCCGCGTCATGAGGGCAACTTCGGTGGCCCACACCGGCGAGAGCGCGGCCGCAACCGCCATGTGCTTGCTAACAAGGTTCATGAGCGCGGCCGCAATCTGCGACCGGGCGGCAAAGGTAGCCCAAACGGCCGCGGTTGCTCCTCAGGTTGCAGCAGCAACATCTGCCTTGGAGATAGCAACTGGCGAGAGCGGCACAGCAGTTGTCCGTTCCGCAACGGCGGCCTTGGCCCTAATGGACGCTGCCCACGACCATGTCGAGGCTACCCACTCCCAGCTCCTGGCGGTCACCGCACAAATTGAACGAAGCTTCTCCGACAATGGTCGGCAACCCACGGCCGAAGAGCTAGCAATCGCCGAGAGCATTCGGGCAGCCGTCCGTTCCTCTGCCGCATACCTTGCAACGACGGAGCCCGTCCAAGCCCAGATTGCGTCCGTCCACGCCCAGCTCGTGGCGGCCTTTTCCAAACAGATGGCGGCCGCGGATGGCGAGATGCTTGCCGAGTATGGTGCGATGGATGCCATGGAGCCCCTTCCCCAGGAGACTGTCCGGCGCGAGCTGGACATGGAGGCGGCGGCGGAGATCGACGAGCACCAGCCGTAGTAGTACTCTTTGTTTTGTTTAATTAAGAGTGTCGATCTTTAATTTGTTAGAGTAATGTTTAGGTCAGCTAGCTCTGTTTAATTGCTGAACTTGCTCGATTAAGAAGTGTGGGCGTGCTATAGTCTCCTTTGTGTACCCAAATTATGTAATGATGTGGATGACCTCTGTAACCATGGAAATTCGAACCAAAACTTTTGACTTTCAAACTCATCACACACGAGTTAAGCTATCTGAATTGTTTGTGATTTCCACATATCGTACACAGTTCTGAATAAGGGACCATGTCTGATGACACTTTGCGCGCCAGTTTTTTCGCTGAATCGATTCCAAATTTTCGGCTTCCGCGGAAATATCTACCTCCCCGCCCCTTCCCCTTACCAAAAGCCACATTTCCCCTCTTTCCGCCTTCCTTGCCAAGTTGAAACCTTCACTCCTTGCTTGCAGCGCCGCCTCCTCGTCGGCGACCCTCCTTCACGCTGCTCGGCCTCGTCTATCCAGGCAGGTAATCCACACCCGACCCCCATCCTCCTCCTCCTTCCACATCCCACATGCCCCGGCCGCTGGCGTGAGCGCGACATCTTCCAACCAAATCACCGACCCCTCCACCAAATAAGTGCCGCCATTCGTGCCGACCCCCAGATCTTGAACGAGCACCTTGCCATTTGCTAGCTATGCCAGTTAAGCATGCTCGGTTTACCCATTGCGTGTGCTGCTCCTGCCTTTCCTTCACAAATTCTAGTGAATTGTGCTATCTAATTTTACCATGCAATCTGTTGCTCTAGTGTGTATGTTCTATATGTCGTGCAATGTGGTGCTCACTTATTAACTATTTTGTTAATTAATTGTAGTCTTCAATTAACTGTTTGGTTCAATTCTGCAAATGTGATGTTCAATTCTTCAGGCTGCAATTTTGTATTGTCTTCCATGTGAGAAATAAATAGAATTTATCTTTACAAAATTGTGGGTGCATTCTGTTATTGTATACCATGTGAGGAATAAATTGAATTTGGCTGTACTAAATACATGAGAAACAAATACAATTGCTACAATTGGCTGTAGTTAACTGTTTGGTTAACTGTCTGATCTTCTATTAGGAGTATGTTATATTATGCAATGTGGTGCTCTGTTAATGTTTGGTTCATTTGTTGTGGTGTTTAGTTAACTGCATGGTTCAATTCTGGAATGCGATGTCCAATTGTCGTGGGTAAAATTTTGTATTGTTGTGCATGTGAGGAATAAATCGAATTTGCCTACACTTAATACATGAGAAACATATACAAGTGCTATATTTCCTAGTTCCTAATCATGCTTGGTTTGGGTAAATGGGTTTTCCGTGTGGCTTGAATTAATCTGATGAATCTGCTATGTGCTTATTTTTCATCAACATATTTTTACTGATAGCATGCGAACCCTTACTTAACCTGATGACTAACTACCTTATATGTGTTGCAGGGAAACAATGGGGAGCACTGAGGTTTACAATCGAGGTTAGCACGTGCATGGTCCGTTGACTAATAGCACATTATTGTGCAATTGCAGTAACCATTCTAATATTTTGGTTTTTAACAATTTGGTCTTGCACATGTAGGTCCTGCTGTCAGAGGTTTTGACCCACTGTTCGACCCTTTTTGCATATGGGGAAATGTGTTGTCCATGAATATCAATCAAATCAAGAAACTCAGAAAGATATTTAGGATAAAGAAATTAGCGACAAAAAACAACAAGATCTTTGTCTGCACAATGAAGAAGACATCAGTTCACTACAAGATGGTACTAACTATTATACCTTGCCTTTTTTATTCCTTTGCCCCATTTCCAATAGAGAGACGATATTTATGCACATCCTTGTTTTCAGGCCTTTCCAAAGCAGTTCACTGATGATTACCTCTCAAACCACCTCTATGGTCAGGAGGCGAGGAAGGTTTTCATACAACACCCACGGTTCAATATTGAAGTGCTCCTGAAGAGGACGAAGGACGGACGTTCAATCATCCACACGCACTGGCCTTAAGTTGCAAAGACCTTCAACATGAATGAAGGCTCAATATTCGCCTTCCGCTTCAGCAGTTTTCCAGATGAGATGCATCTGTCTATATACCTTTTATGATGCTAATTTCGAAAGGTTCTACATGTTGCATGTGGAACTTGCTGCTGGTGCAGTTGTGTAATGGGGTAGCTGAGTGCTGAAGCTATATCATGTTGTACTCTGATGTATTTCAATGATGAAATTCTGCTTCCTTTATATGGAAATGAAATATATTGTGTGCTTAGTATGAAATGTTAATTAGATTAATAAATGGATTATGAATAATCAGATAATTAGCATGCTAATGGCGAATTAGCCTGCTAATTGGGTTTTGCTATTGCAAACAGTTGTTGAAAAAATACTGTGGGCGATGACCTCAGGCAACGCACACAGTTTTTAGGAATAAACCGTGTTGGATCAATGAACAATCACACACGACTTTCTCTTGAAAACAGTTTGTGTTAGGGCACCTTGTGCAAACGTTTACCACATAAAAACTGTGTGTGATGGACAACCTTTGCCACACATTTTCTTCTACCGACCGTGTGTGATACATTCAATAGTGCAAACGATTTAACGGAAAAAATTGTGTGTGATGTACCTGTGAACGGATACGTTTTCCTTGGAGCAACTGTGTGGGATGTACATACGAACAGAAACGTTTAGCAGGGACTGACTGTGTGGGATGTACTTGCGACCGGAAACAATTTCGCCGTATAATTGTATTTTTAGCTCTACTGTATGTATTTTCGTATTTGAGCGCTCGCCGGTCGCACACGACCTCATTTTGCCGAACGTGTGTGCTAGGAGGGCATATCCCCGACGGTTTCTGGGTCGTGTGGGAAGGACCCCTATCGCCCACACTCACTTGGCGATGGTTCCAAATGCCGTCACGGAAAGGGGTTAAAAACCGATTGTTTAGGACCGACGCGTACCGGTGCTTGTTTGATCTTTTGTTTGCTTGCGATCTTGTTTGCGTAGTCACTATGTCTCAAGAAAATATCAAATTGTGTGATTTACCCAATACTGATAATAATGATTTTATTAGTACTCATATTTCTCCTCTCACCGCTAGTGCAGAGTCTTATGATATTAATGCCGCTTTGTTGAATTTTGTTAAGCAATTTTCCGGTAATCCTAATGAGGATGCCGCGCCCCATCTAAACACTTCCGTAGAATTGTGTTATATGCAAAATAAAAAAGATGTGGACAATGATATAGTGAAATTAAAATTATTTCCTTTCTCTTTGTGGGATCATGCAAAAATTTGATTTTCATCTTTGCCATGAAATAGTATTGATTTTTGGGGTAAGTGCAAAGATTCTTTTATTACTAAGTATTTTTCCTCCCGCAAAAATTATTTCCTTTAGAAACCAAATTATGAATTTCAAGCAACTTGAGCATGAACATGTTGCACAATCTTGGGAAAGAATGAAATTAATGCTAAGAATTTGTCCTACTCATGGTTTAAATCTATGGATGATTATACATAATTTTTATGTAGGATTGAATTTTTTATAGAAATCTTTTAGATTCCACCGCGGGTGGTACTTTTATGGAGATTACTTCGGGTGACGCCACTAAATTACTTGATAATATCATGGTAAATTATTCACAATGGCATACCGAAAGAGCACCTACTAGTAAAAAGGTTAATTCTGTTGAAGAAATTAGTACGTTGAGTGAAAAAGTTGATGCACTTATGAAATTGGTTGCTAGTAAAAATGATCCAATTGATCTTAATGATGTGCCTTTTATCTACTTTGATTGAGAAAAATAACGATCCCGTAGATGTGAATGTTGTCTCGTGAAACAATTTTAATAATAATGCTTATAGTGGTAATTTTAATCCTAGGTCGTTTCCTGGAAATTCCTCTAATAATTATGGAAATTCCTATGGTAATTCTTATAATAATAAAAATAGGATGCCCTTTGATCTTGAAATTAATATTAAAGAATTTATCAATGCTCAAAAAGTTTTCAACACTACGATAGAATAAAAATTGAATAAGATTGATGATATGTCTAGGAGCATTGATAGAATTACACATGATGTAGAAAATGTCAAGATTAAAAAATTTCCACCCAAAGTTGATGGCAATGAATCAATTAAAGTTTTATGTGTCTCCATGGATGAGAGTAAGAAGAGAACCGCTATGCTAAGAGCTAAAAGCAAATTTTTAGAAGAAGCGTTTCCGCCTGATTTTTTCGTAGTAATGATGAAGATGTTAAGATGATTGATGTTACTTCTATTGATTCCTTGTTGAGTAATGTTAAAATTGATGATAAGAGGACTGAATAAGAGTCAACTTTAGTTAGAAGGCGTCCTCATAATTTGGAGGGTGAAAATCTTCTTGAAAAAATTGATAAAGGTGGGTTTGGAGAGGTAAAAACTTTAACTAGTGATGTGCCCACTCTTTTGGATTACAAAGATTTTAATTATGATAATTTCTCATTGATTGATTGTATTTCTTTGTTGCAATCCATGCTAAATTCACCCAATGCTTGTGAACAAAATAAATCTTTTACTAAACATATTGTAGAAGCGATGATGAAAGCTTTAGAAGAAAAGCTAGAATTAGAGATTTCAATTCCTAGAAAATTATATGATGAATGGGAACCCTACATTAAAGTCAAGATAAAAATTTATGAGTGCAATGCTTTATGTGATTTGGGTGCTAGTGTTTCCACAATTCTGATATCTCTATGTGATGTGCTAGGTTTTACCAAGTTGGAAGAATGTTCTCTTAATTTGCACTTGGCGGATTCTACTATTAAAAAGCCTTTCGGAAGAATTAATGATGTTCTTATTCTTGCAAATAGGAACTATGTGCCCATATATTTTATTGTTCTTGATATTGATTGCGATCAGTCTTGTCTCGTAATACTTGGTAGACCATTTTTACGAAAGGGTAATGGAACACTTGCCTAGAACTAGAATTAAGCCACCATATGAGTCAATCATGAGGGCAACCTATGGAGCAAAAACCAAAGATGACAATACTTGAACCTATGCATTATGCCTAGCTAGGGTCATAAAACAATAACGCTTGCTGGGAGGCAACCCAATAGTTATCCTTTAAAATTTTGTTTCTTTTATATTTTTTAATAAATACACAATTATGCTTCTTCTATGATTGTGCATTTTATGTTTTAATTGGTATTAGTGCCAAGTAATGCCTTTAGGATGGCTTGGGTGATTTGATCCTGTTGGAAAACATAAACTTTTATGTCTAGTAGAAGAACTTTTAAAATTCACCGGAGCGATGAAAACTTCTGAATTTTTTACACATGATTTATATAAAAATTTCCTATGTTTTCCTAATTTTTTAGAATTTTTGGAGTTAAAGAAGTATGGTTAAAGTTCATATTACTATAGACTGTTCTGTTTTTGACACATTCTATTTTTGTTGCATTGTGTGCTTATTTTGATGAATCTATGGATTGTATCGGGGGGGTATAAGACATGGTAAAGTTAGAATATAGTAGGTATAATGCAATAATAGAATATGAATGGGTTTGCAACAGTACTTAAAGTGGTGATTTACTTTATTATACTAACGGATCTCACGAAGGTTTTGTTAAGTTTTGTGTGATTGAAGTTTTAAAGTTTTCGGTGAGATCACGATGGATGAAGGAATAAGGAGTGGAAAGAGCCTAAGCTCAGGGATACCCATGGCACCCCAAGGAAATATTCAAGGACTCCCAAGCAACTAAGCTTGGGGATGCCCAAGAAGGCACCCCCTTTTCTTCTAACGACCATCGGTAATTTTATTTGGAGCTATATTTTTATTCGTCACATATCATGAGTTTTGCTTGGAGCGTCTTTTATTATATGAGTCTTTGCTTGTTTTGTTTTTTAGTTTGTCACAATCATCCTTGCTGGACACACCTATTTGAGAGAGCCATAATGATGCTATGATTTGTTAGAATTGCTCTATGTGCTTCACTTAAATTTTTTGAGCTAGGGAATTGCTCTAGTACTTCACTTATATCTTTTCGAGCATGATGGTGGTTTAATTTTTGAAGAAATTCTCTCATGCTTCACTTATATTATTTTGAGAGTAAGTAAATATTTTAAGAAATGTGCTCTCATGCTTCACTTAGATTATTTTGAGAGTAAGTAAATTTTGAAGAAATGCTCTCATACTTCACTTATATTATTTTGAGAGTTGAAAAGGAAATTATTTTGAAGAAATTTATGCTCTCGTGCTTCACTTAAATTTATTTGAGAGATTGTTAGCAGCAATGGTAATATATGAATTTGGTCCCAAAGTGATAGATATTCAAGGGGGATATAATAAAAACTTTCATGAAGATCATTAGATATTATAAACTTGATTCGATAGATATTCAAGGGGGATATAATAAAAACTTTCATGAATATCATTGGATATTATAAACTTGATTCCTTGCAATAGTTTTGCGATATGGATATAATAATATGTCAGTCATGTTGGTGAGTAATTATGCTTTAGTAAGAATATTGGTGTGTGATTCCCTAGGCAAGCACTAAATTCAATAGTTATGCAATGAAGTTACATCCTACCCGTGGTGCATTATTCAGTGTTAGTGATGTGTAATGCTCATTTATGATCGCTTTTCTTTCTTGGTTGGGCGCTTCTCAATCTATTTGCTAGCCTTCATTTGTACTAAGCGGGAATACTGCTTGTGCATCCAACTCCCTAAACCCAAAGTTGTGCCAAATGAGTCCACCATACCTACCTATATGCGGTATTTCCATGCCGTTCCAAGTAAATTTGTATGTGCGAACTCTAATTTTCAAAGTGAATTCACTTTTTGTGTGCCCGTACCGCTCGTGAAACGGTAGGGGGTGGCCAATATTTTCCATGCTAGGTATGTTATTCTGAAGATGAGTGTTTATTCACTTGTCATTGCACGAGAGTGTGGGAGGTAATAGGGATGCCCAAGCCCGAAATGTTATTTATTTATTTATTTATACGTTGTCAATAATAAATTCCTTGGAAAGTGTTGGTATGGAAGTTGTCCATGGATACGGCTAGCCATGTGGATTATGAAAGAATGGTGGAAAAGGAAATAAACTTTATTTTATGTTTGGGAACCACCTATGATTTATCTAGCATGGAAGATATTGCGATTTCTCGGTTGTTTTTGTTGACAGAAAAAGCATGCCTCTCAAAACAATTTTATCTCTCAGTTTAAGCTATGAGCTCTAGCACCTCTACAAATCTCTGCTTCCCTCTGCGAAGGGCCTATCTATTTACTTTTATGCAATTTTTATTTTTATTGAGTATCCATCTTCTCTTATAAAGCACCAATTAGGGAACATTATTATCATACTTGTGCATTGGATTTAGCTAATATTTGAGTGTGTTTCATGAATGGATCAATGATTGAGCATAACGGCTAAGGATAGCTTTCTTTAGCAAGATATTTCGAAAGACATGGTTGCTTGTTGATATGCTTGAATATTGATGTCTTCATGTCAAATTGTAGAATATTTCGAAAGTCCAAATGTCCATGCTACAAAAGAAAAGAATATGTGATGAACATGATAGGAAACATTCCACACAAAAAATTCTGTTTTTATCATTTACCTACTCAAGGATGAGCAGGAATTAATCTTGGGGATGCTGACACGTCTCCAACGTATCTATAATTTTTAATTGTTCCATGCTGTTATACTATCAATCTTGGATGTTTTATATACATTTACTAGCAATTTTATATCATTTTTTGCGACTAACCTATTAACTTAGTGCCCAGTGCCAGTTGCTTGTTTTTACTTTGCAGAATATCAATACCAAACGAAGTCCAAATGCCATGAAATGTTTTGGAGATTTCTTCTGGCGATAAGAGACCCTGGAAGCTTCGGGAGGGAACCAAAAGAGGCTCGTGGGGCCCACTAGGCAACAGGGCCCCAGGGGCCTCCGGCGCTCCCTGGTGGGTAGTGGGGCCCACAAGCACCGCCTTGACCTACCTCCGCCTCTATAAATACTCTAAAATCCCCAAACTCTAGGGGAGTCGACGAGATACTTTTTTCACCGCCACAAGTTCCTCAACCACGAATCCAATCCAGAGGCATTTTTCGGCACTCTCTGAGGGGGCAATGATCACGGAGGGGTTCTTCATCATCCTTGTTGCCCCCCGATGATGAGTGAGTAGTTTACCACGGACCTATAGGTCCGTAGTTAGTAGCTAGACGACTTCTTCTCTCTTTTTCAGCTTCAATACAATGTTCTCCCCGATATTCTTGGAGATGTATTTGATGCAATGATACGTCTCCAACGTATCTATAATTTTTTATTGTTCCATGATATTATATATTCTGTTTTGGATGTTTAATGGGCTTATTTATACACTTTTATATTATTTTTAGTACTAACCTATTAACCGGAGGCCCTGCCAAATTGTTGTTTTTTTTTGCCTATTTCAGTGTTTCGCAGAAAAAGAATATCAAACGGAGTGCAAACGGAATGAAACCTTTGGGAGCGTGATTTTTGGAACAAACGTGATCCAGAGGACTTGGAGTGGACGTCAAGCAACCAACAAGGAAGCCACGAGGCAGGGGGCGCGCCTACCCCCCTGGGCGCGCCCTCCACCCTCGTGGGCTCCTCGTGGCTCCACCAACCTACTTCTTCCTCCTATATATACCTACGTACCCCCAAACCATCAAAGAGCACCACAAAAACCTAGTTCCACCGCCGCAACCTTCTGTACCCATGAGATCCCATCTTGGGGCCTTTTCCAGCGCTCCGCCGGAGGGGGCATTGATCACGGAGGGCTTCTACATCAACACCATAGCCTCTCCGATGATGTGTGAGTAGTTTACCTCAGACCTTCGGGTCCATAGTTATTAGCTAGATGGCTTCTTCTCTCTCTTTGGATCTCAATACAAAGTTCTCCTCGATTCTCTTGGAGATCTATTCGATGTAATCTTCTTTTGCAATGTGTTTGTCGAGATCTGATGAATTGTGGGTTTATGATCAAGATTATCTATGAACAATATTTGAATCTTCTCTGAATTCCTTTATGTATGATTGGTTATCTTTGCAAGTCTCTTCGAATTATCAGTTTGGTTTGGCCTACTAGATTGATCTTTCTTGCAATGGGAGAAGTGCTTAGCTTTGGGTTCAATCTTGCGGTGCTCGATCCCAGTGACAGTAGGGGAAACGACACGTATTGTATTGTTTCCATCGAGGATAAAAAGATGGGGTTCATATCATATTGCATGAGTTTATTCCTCTACATCATGTCATCTTGCATAAAGCGTTACTCTGTTCTTATGAACTTAATACTCTAGATGCATGCTGGATAGCGGTCGATGTGTGGAGTAATAATAGTAGATGCTGGCAGGAGTCGGTCTACTTGTCACGGACGTGATGCCTATATACATGTTCATACCTAGATATTCTCATAACTATGCTCAATTCTATCAATTGCTCGACAGTAATTTTTTCACCCACCGTAATACTTATGCTATCTTGAGAGAAGCCACTAGTGAATCCTATGGCCCCTGGGTCAATTTTCCATCATATTAATTTCCTGCCAACAAGCTATTTCTGGCGCCGTTTATTTTGCAATCTTTACTTTTTATCTTTATCATAAAAATACCAAAAATATTATCTTATCATCTCTATCAGATCTCACTTTTGCAAGTGGCCGTGAAGGGATTGACAACCCTTTATCGCGTTGGTTGCAAGGTTCTTATTTGTTTGTGTAGGTACAAGGGACTTGAGCGTGGCCTCCTACTGGATTGATAGCTTGGTTCTCAAAAACTGAGGGAAATACTTACGCTACTTTGCTGCATCACCCTTTCCTCTTCAAGGGAAAACCAATGTAGTGCTCAAGAGGTAGCATGCAACTCTTTTTTGCGGCGTGTTTGTTGGGATCCGATGAATTGTGAGTTTATGATTAGATATAGCCATGAATATTATTTGAGTCTTCTTTGAACTCTTTTATGCATGATTGTTATAGCCTAGTATTTCTTCGCCAATTTATTGGTTCGGCTTGGCCAAGTAGATTGATTTATCTTGCCATGGGAAGGGGTGCTTTGTGATGGGTTCGATCTTGCGGTGCTCAATCTCGGTGACAGAAAGAGACATGATACACACATATCATTGCTATTAAGAGTAACAAGATGGGGTTTATTCATACGTGATTTTATCTTGTCTACATCATGTCATTATTCTTATTGCATTACTCCATTTTTCCATGAACTTAATACACTAGATGCATGCTGGATAGGGGTTGATGTGTGGAGTAATAGTAGTAGATGCAGAATCGTTTCGGTCTACTAATCTTGGACGTGATGCCTATATACATGATCATTGCCTTGGATGTCGTCATAATTATTTGCTTTTCTATCAATATCCCAACAGTAATTTGTTTACCCACCGTATGCTATTTTACAGAGAAGCCTCTAGTGAAAACTATGGCCCCCGGGTCTATTTCCTATCATATATTAAACCCAAAAATACCTTGCTTCAATTTCTTTTATTTATGTTATATTGTATTTTTGTTAGATCTATTTATCAAAACCTATACAATTTAATCTATCTCAATACCGCTGGGGGATTCACAACCCCTTTACGCAGTGGGTTTCAAGTATTTGTTGTTTGTGTGGAGGTGCTATTTACATAGTGTTGCTTGGTTCTCCTACTCGATTGATAACCTTGTTTTCATAACTGAGGGAAATACTTACCTCTACTGTACTGCATCATCCTCTCCTCTTCGGGGAATACCAATGCGGATCACAAGTAGCAGGCCTCTGGCCTCTTCGCACAAACCACCATGCCGGATAGCACTCGGCGTCGTACGACTCTGCCGAAAGCTCCGTCAGATGTCTAGTTCAGCATTGTGGGCCTATCGGGCCCGTGCCATCTAGCATGAGGTGGTGCTCGTCCCGGCTCATCGCATCATGACCTAGAGTGCTTAGGGCGACGGGCCCATGACCCCTGAGCACTTAGGATGTTAACTGACGGGGACCTCTCTACGGAGCCTAGGTAGGACTACATCGTGTTGATCAGCCAAGGCCGGGCATGACCCAGAAAAATGTGTCTTGCCGGAGTTAATCGAGCGTGTTGGGTAAGTTGATGCACCCTTGAAGGCACTGGCGGACCTCCCCGATGGGCAGGGTATGGCACCTGCCATACCTTAATTTTGAGCAAAAAATATTTTATACATATGCACCGATACAGAGGCTGCGCTGTCCATCGATCGCTAATAGAAAAGGCTGTGTCGTAGTTCACTCGTTCTTATGGGCCAACGCGGCGAGTGGCTTGATGGGCCGAGACAGCCTGCCACCCACGTCACGAAACGACGAGTCACGGTTGGCCTGGCCAGGTTCGAACGTAGGCTTTTCTCTCGTCTCGACCACTACTCGACCTCTCGACACGACGCTACGCGGCAACCCAAGTGAGCGGCGGCAGCGGCTGGCCAGGTCGCCAGGAGCCCAGGAGGCAGGAGCGTCGGCTGTAGCGGCTGGCCAGGGCGGCGGCACCGCGGCAGCAAGCGACAGTGGCGCAAGCAGTGGCGCAAGTCGGGGCCTAGGCGCCTAGCGGCGGCGGCGGCAGCGGTCCGGTAGTCCAGCCACTTCTGACTCCGGCGCAGTTCCGGCCAGATTGAAGAAGATGGAAAATAATGGAAAGGGGAGGAGGTAATTTCTGAAGTTTTCTGAAATTTTATAGCAAATTTCATAGTAGTTGTAGCTTGAAGCAGATTGTAGATTTGTAGTGACCGAATGGATGATATTTTAACTGTAGCTTAAAGCAGATTTGTAGCAAAATTTAACAGCAGCTTGAAGCCTTAAATTCAATGTGAATAAGCTTGCTAGACTCACAGATATTTATCATGAGGATTTCTCTGATTATGAACGTGACCATATAGTTGATAACCTAGAGCTATTCATTATCCATGTGAGAAGAATTGAAGACTTTAGAGATTTTCATGATATTGCAAGCCTAGCCAAAAAGATGGTTGAACTTGAAAGGCATGTTATGTTTCCCACTGTCTATCGCCTCATTGAGTTGGCATTGCTACTACCGGTAGCGACGACAACAGTTGAAAGAGCCTTCTCATCAATGAAAATCATCAAGACTAAGTTGCGCAGTAAGATGTCTGATGCTGGCTTGATGACTTGATGGTGTGTTACATTGAGCGAAAGATCTTCAAAAGTATTGATCTTGTTAAAATTAAGGAAGATTTTCAGAAGGAGGGTAGGGCACTGTCATTGCCTGGGTCTTCTAGACGCCATTAAAAGCATCTTTATCGGTATGTTTTAGGTTGTTTTCCTATTTAAACATGTCTACATTTTCATTGTATTTGGTTATTGGTTTGTAGTGAGCATTGTTAGTGTGTATTGACTCCTTTGATTCGCATAAAAAAATTATAGTGAGACTTCGCCCCACCTTAATTTTTTTTCGTGGTCCGCCTCTGCCTGCAGGGAAGTATATCTATTCGAAAAGACATGTCCACGTGTAACGACCCGAGACCGACGCTCCAGAAGCCTTCCATGTTTTCATTGTAGCAGCTTTAATTATTTTTGCTTGTTGCATTTCACCATGTCATCATGCACATTGCATCCACATGTTTTCATAAAACTTGCATCCGTTCGTAGTGGCCACTTCTCCTTTCTCTTAGTTCTCCTTTATCAGACCAACCGGGTTTTCGATCCCCTTTTGTCAAACCACCTAACCCTCTTTGCACAATGCATCGACCCCTCGCTCGCGCCGAAACTTCCCCGAACCCGAATCACTCGGTCATGACTAATGGGTCCGGTTCATCCCCAAACATCCCTAAAACATCATCAGTTCTTTATTGGACTCCCCTAGTCTATTCTTCCCGTCCGTCCGATTTAAATCGGATGTCCCAAAATTCCCCTCATTTCATTATATATAGACCAACCCCTACTCAAATCAGACAAACCCTATTTTCTAGCGACCCCCCTGTCCAGCCGCCGCTGCCGCCGCCCACCTGGTTTCCTCCTCGTTTTCCCCACCGAGCCAACCACCTTCATCCCTCGATTCCAGATCCATCCACAACCATAGCCTCCCCTGCTCATGCCCGAGGCCGCCTCCTCGACTCTCCCCGTGCGAGCACAGCGCCTGCTTGCGCTTGGGCCAAGGACCCCGACGGCCACCAGCTCCAGCAGGGCGACCTCGACCTCGCCGACCGGAGCACCAGGTCATGCTGCAACTCCCCGTCGCCTCCCTCTCCTTCCTTTCCCTCTCCGTGTTCCCTCTGTCAGCTCTCTCGCTGCTCTTATTCACAGGAAAAGGGGACGCCATGAACGAGACCGCCTGCTCGCTCCCGTGCTCCTCCGGCAACCTCTACAGCCCGCCACCGGCCGACCGAATGTCACCACGGCAGTGCAAGGCACCACCGCGTGACTGCCAGTTGGTTGTGCCAAGCGTGAGTGCGCGCGTGAGCCAGCTATATGAGTGTGTGTGGCCGGTGCGTGAGCCAGCTGGGTCGAGGGGTACTTAACCCCCGCGTGAGCGTTGTATTGGACAGGCTGTTATTTGAGTAAACTAAATATCTCTCCCAGTTTCTCTCTCGCTCACCCCTTCCTCATGCCATCCTCATCCCCTTTCTCTCATCTGCCTACTCTGGTCTCCTCGATCCAGATCGGGGCGTGACATTTTGGTAATCAGAGCCACCGAATCCTGCCAAAAAAATTTCTCCGCTGCCTCCACAAATCTCTTGGCCTTGATCTGTAACATCCACCGTCGCGGGTGCGATCTGCTCCGGCAAATCGCCCAAAATCCCCGGCGGGGTTGGATCGGATCGGAGCGGAGCAACCGCACCGTCCGAACCATCGGTTCAGACGCGACAGCTGCTGTCTACCATGGACGACAACACCAGCACGCTCAAGGCGCTCATGGAGACCGTTCTCTCGCGCCTCGACGAGCAGAAGGCCGACATCGAAAAGCGACTCGAGGTGCATGCCGCCTTCAACGTGCAGGTCACGCAAGATCTGCGGGCGCTATCCAAGCAGGTGGATCTCACCCAGGCCGACGTCGACGAGACTCGCAAGGCGCTCGAGAGGTCGCCGTCGCCGCGCGGATCGGGACCGGGCGCCGTCCTCAACCCGTCACCACCTCCACCCCCGCCGCCTCCTCTGCGCCCTCCACCCATGCACCAACAACAACAGGGACCGCCACCGTCCCCACGCCTCGCAGATCAGTGGCCGCCTCTGCTTCAGGAGCCGCTCCAGCAGCAGAACGAGCCACAACTCCACCAACACCACGACAACTACATCAAGCCGCCCAAGCACGATTTTCCGTGCTTCGACGGCACGACACCGTACCTTTGGCTGGATCGCTGCCGCGCCTACTTCGACCTCTACCGTGTGCCGCCGTCAAGCTGGGTGACCACGGCAACGCTGTACATCGAGGGCCAGGCCGCGCACTGGCTGCAGGCATTTTGTCAAACACATGCTGGCCTGGGCTGGGAGGCGTTCTGCGCAGCAATCATCGAGGAATTCGGCGCCGACGAGTTCGAGCTGGAGATGCACAAGCTTCTCCAACTCCGGCAGAGCGGCACCATCAGTGAATACCGCCAGGAGTTCGACAGCCACATGTACCACCTCCTGGCGCTCGACCCATCGCTCTCCACCAAGTTTTTCATCACGCAGTTCTTGTTGGGCCTCAAGGACGAATTGCGCGCGGTGGTGCATCTCCAAGCCCACACCAGCATCACGCGCGCGTCGATCCTTGCCCGCATCCAAGAGGAGGAGCTGAACATGCCACGAGCGCGGCCGCGACCACAACCCCAAGGCCGCCCACCTCCAGCGCCACCAGCGCGCCCGGGCGCCGCGCCACGCCAACAGCCCGACGACTATGCGCGCGAGCGTCAACTCAAGGAATTTCGCCGCGCCAATGGGCTCTGGTTCAAGTGCGGCGATTGATACAGCCGTGAGCACCGCTGTAATCCGCAGGCGCAGCTGCTCACGATTCAGGTCGGCGCGTATGGAGAGGTGCTCACTGATGACGCCGTGCACGCTCTCGACTTGCTCGACGCTCCAGAGCCTACCGTCCCTCCTCCGGGGTGCTGCACCATCTCTGCGCATGCGCTGGACGGCTCAGAGGCGCCCAGCACCATTCTTCTCTGCGCACTGGTGGGCAACCAGGTGATGCTGCTACTGCTAGACTCCGGAAGCACGCACAGCTTCGTCAACAAATCCTTCGTCAAGCGTGTCGGCGTAGAGACACAAGAAATCGCTACCCTGGACGTGCGTGCGGCAAACGGCGATCGCCTCACCTGCTCTCGCCAAGTCCCTGAGCTCAAGTGGTGGATGCAGGGCCACACCTTCTCGACGCCGATGTACGAGCTCGACACCGGCGCCTATGACGGCATCCTTGGCATGGATTGGTTGGAGAAAAACAGTCCGATGACATGTCACTGGCAAGAGAAGTTCATCTCATTCCTCCACGACGGCGAGTTGGTCACCCTGCAAGGTGTTCGACCCAAGACGACACCAATGCTCGCGGCCGTTCAGCCAGCCGAGCTCTGCAAACTGATCGCTAGCAATGATATCTGGGCTATGGCCATGGTGGAAATGCAACCTCCCAGACAAAAGTCGCGCATTCCATCGCAGACGCCGATCAGCGATTTATTGGAGGAGTTTGCTGATGTCTTCGCCACACCAACAGGTCTGCCTCCTCATAGGCAGTATGATCACGCAGTCACTTTGGAAGAAGGAGCTCAACATACAAACACACGACCGTACCGTTACTCGCCACTCCAGAAAGACAAAATCGAGCGTCAAGTGAAAGAAATGCTCGATGCCGGCGTGATCACACACTCGGTCAGCCCATATGCTGCTCCAGTGCTGCTGGTGAAGAAAAAGGACGGGACATGGCGGTTATGTGTCGATTACAGACGCCTCAACGACATCACAGTGAAGAAACTGTTTCCGTTGCCGATTGTGGACGAGCTCCTCGATGAACTAGCCGGCGCTGCTTTCTTCTCCAAGCTCGATCCGCGGGCAGGCTATCACCAAATCCGCATGCGTGAAGAGGACGAACACAAGACTGCATTCAAAACCCACCACGGGCATTTTCAGTTCCGCGTGATGCCGTTCGGCCTGACAAATGCGCCCGCAACCTTTCAATGCTTGATGAACGCGATCTTTGCCAAGTATACACGTAAGTTTGTCATCATTTTTCTTGACGACATTCTGGTTTTCAGTGAGACCTGGGAAGAGCACTTGGAGCATCTTCGCCTCGTCCTGAGCCTACTCCGCGAGCACTAGTTATACGCCAAGATGTCGAAGTATTCATTCGCGCATGATCACATCGATTACCTCGGCCACGTCATCTCCAAGCAGGGCATGGCGACTGACTCTGAGAAGACAGAAGCCATGGCTCAGTGGCCTACTCCGACCAATGCCACCGAGCTGCGCGCGTTCCTGGGGCTCAACGGCTACTACCGTAAGTTTGTGCCGCACTATGGGATCATCGCCAAGCCCCTCACACTGCAGCTCACCAAGAAAGGATTCGAGTGGCCCGAATCCGCGCAGCGCGCCTTCGACACGCTCAAGCAGGCGATGGTGACCACGCCGGTGCTCGCCCTCCCAGACTTCGACAAGCCATTCTTGATCGAGACGGGCGCCTACGACACTGGCATTGGCACCGTGCTGGTGCAAGAAGGCCACCTGGTCGCCTACTACAACAAAGCGCTGGGAGTGAAGAACCAGAAACTCTCAACGTACGAGAAGGAGTTTCTGGCGGTGATGATGGCGGTGAACAAATGGCGCTCCTACCTGCAGCGCGGGCCGTTCACAATCCTCACCGACCACAAGAGCTTGTGCATGCTGGGCGATCAACAACTGGTGACTGACGTCCAGCGCCACGCAATGTCGAAGCTTGTCGGGCTGCAGTTCAAGTTTCAGTACAAGCGCGACATCGACAATGGATCTGCGGACGCGCTCTCCCGCGTGGGCAGCCACTTCAGCGCCAACGCTCTGTCCCTGTGTCAGCCCGTGTGGATCCAGGAGGTGGCCAATTCCTACGCCACTGATCCGGACGCGCAAGAACGGCTGCAACAGCTTGCACTGCACAACCTAGATGATGACGAGTACGAGCTGTACCGGGCCTCATTCGGCGTCAGGGCCGGCTGTGGATTGGCGCAAACACCGCTCTACGCACTAAGCTCATCAGCGTGATGCACGACAGCGCTGTGGGCGGCCACTCCGGAGCAACGACCACCTACCACCGAGTCAAGAAAGTTTTCGAGTGGAAGGGACTGAAACAAGATGTCGACGAATTCGTGCGCTAGTGCCAGGTTTGCCAGCAAGCCAATCATGAACTTCGCAAGCCCGCGGGCAAACTGGCACCTATGTCGATCCCCTCCGCACCCTGGCAAGAGCTGGCCATGGACTTCGTCGAAGGACTGCCCAAGTCCAAAGGTTACGATACAATCATGGTGGTTGTTGACCGCTCGTGACGCCCCTGATTTAATCGTACACTAATCATGCACGCAAACGTCTACGATCAAGATCAGGGACTCACGGGAAGATATCACAACACAACTCTAAAACATAAATAAGTCATACAAGCATCATAATACAAGCCAGGGGCCTCGAGGGCTCGAATACAAGTGCTCGATCAGAGACGAGTCAGCGGAAGCAACAATATCTGAGTACAGACATAAGTTAAACAAGTTTGCCTTAAGAAGGCTAGCACAAACGGGGATACAGATCGAAAGAGGCGCAGGCCTCCTACCTGGGATCCTCCTAACTACTCTTGGTCGTCGTCAGCGGGCTGCACATAGAAGTAGGCACCTCCGGTGTAGTAGGAGTCGTCGTCGACGGTGGGTCTGGCTCCTGGGCTCTAGCATCTGGTTGCGACAACCAGGTAGAAAGGAACGGGGGAAAAAGAGGAAGGAAAGCAACCATGAGTACTCATTCAAAGTACTCGCAAGCAAGGAGCTACACTACATATGCATGGGTATATGTGTAAAGGGCCATATCGGTGGACTGAACTGCAGAATGCCAGAATAAGGGGGGGATAGCTAGTCCTGTCGAAGACTACGCTTCTGGCAGCCTCCATCTTGCAGCATGTAGAAGAGAGTAGATTGAAGTCCTCCAAGTAGCATCGCATAGCATAATCCTACCTGGCGAACCCCTCCTCGTCGCCCTGTTAGAGAGCGATCACCGGGTTATATCTGGCACTTGGAAGGGTGTGTTTTATTAAGTATCGGGTTCTAGTTGTCATAAGGTCAAGGTACAACTCCGGGTCGTCCTTTTACCGAGGGACACGGATATTCGAATAGATAAACTTCCCTGCAGGGGTGCACCACATAACCCAACACGCTCGATCCCATTTGGCCGGACACACTTTTCTGGGTCATGCCCGGCCGCGGAAGATCAAACATCGCAGCCCCACCTAGGCACAACAGAGAGGTCAGCACGCTGGTCTAAATCCTATGGCGCAGGGGTCTGGGCCCATCGCCCATTGCACACCTGCACATTGCGAACTCGGCCGAAAGCAGACCTAGCCTAGCAGGCGTTCCAGTCCAATCCGGCGCGCGCCGCTCAGTCGCTGACGTCATGAAGGCTTCGGCTGATACCACGACGTCGAGTGCCCATAACTGTTCCCGCGTAGTTGGTTAGTGCGTATAGACCAAATGGCCAGACTCAGATCAAATACCAAGAACTCGTTAAGCGTGTTATTTTGAAGTAACCGCGGACGCTGTCCAGTGCCAGGCCCACATCTCACCTAGGTGGTCTCAACCTGCCCTGTCGCTCTGCCACAAGATCCACTCGCGGGTACTCCTACGAGCCGACCCGACTTTAGTCACCACAGGTATCATGTATAGAGTATATAAGTATATACCCGTGATCACCGCCGAAGTGATCATGGCCCGATAATATAGCACATCAGACGGACAAGAATGTAGGGCCACTGATGGAAAACTAGCATCCTATACTAAGCATGTAGGATTGCAGGTAAAGGTAACAACAGTAGTAGCAAGGACAGGCTATGCATCAGAATGGGGTTAACGGAAAGCAGTAACATGCTACACTACTCTAATGCAAGCAGTATAGAGAAGAATAGGCGATATCTGGTGATCAAGGGGGGGGCTTGCCTGATTGCTCTGGCAAGAAGGAGGGGTGGTCAACAGCGTAGTCGGTCGGGGCACCAGCAGCGGCGTCGGTCTCGTAGTCTACCGGAGAGAAGAGGGGGAAGAAACAATGAATACAATGCAAACAGATGCATAATGAGGCTAGGTGTGCCCTAACGCGGTACTAGGTGATACCGGCAAAGGGGGGAAACATCTGGGAAAGTATTCTCGATGTTTTGCGTTTTCGGACAGATGAACCGGAGGGGGACAGTTGCGAGTTCAATATGTTAGGGATGTGTGGCAGACGAACGGGCTGCATATCCGGATTCGTCTCGTCGTTCTGAGCAACTTTCATGTAGAAAGTATTTTCATCCGAGTTACGGATTATTTTATATGATTTTCTAAATATTTAATCATTTTCTGATTTTAATTATTTATTTAAATCCAACATTATCCAGAACAGTATGGGATGACATCAGCATGACGTATGTGTGATGTCAGCAGCCAACAGTGCGGTTGACTGGTCAAAACTGACGCGCGGGGACCCACCAGTCATAGACAGTGGGTTAAACAGAGTTCAAACTAATCTAAATTTAGTTAGTAAAACTACTGGGCCCACCTGTCAGTGTCTAATTAACTAAACTAATTAGTTTTAATTATTTAAATGTTTTAATTAGAGGATTAAGAGGTGGGACCCTCATGTCAGTCTCACTGGGCAGCCCAGTCAGCAGTTGACCCGGTCACCTGGGACAACCTGGCTCCTGGGGCCACATGGCAGTGACCCTGCTGGACCCCAGTGGCAGGCCCCGTCGGCGGCCGGCGCCGGAGTTGCGCCGGCGAGCTCTCCGCGGCGGCGAGTTCGCCGGAGAGGCTCGGATCTTCGCTACAGAGCGCCAAATCACGCGTTTTCACCTGCGTTCGAACGTTGACGCTGCCGCGCGTCGAGTGGTGCCACTGGACCGACCGAAGATGGCCGGAACAGGGAGCTGCAAGGTCGCCGGCGTCGGTGGTCAACGGTAGCTCGGCGAAAACGAAGAACTAGCGCGCGCATAAACAATCTAAAGCGCCAGGCCGCACCACTGGAGTGCCCCGAGCACGATGGTGTGATCGGACGGCCATGGCATCGAAGGAAGCGATGACAATGAGCGGCACGGTGGAGCTGCGTTCGGTCATCCACGACGGCGACGTTATGCGCAGCAGAACGAGGGGGAGGCAGGGGAGGACGTGTGGTGCTCACCGTGCGGGCGCAAGGAGGCCCCGTGAGTGAAGGGGAGCGCAGAGGGAGGCCGCGGTCGACGGGAATCACCGGCGGCCGAGGCGGAAGGGGCCGAGGTGGATCCGGCGCTATGGTGCCTCCCGGCTCCAACGGCGGGCACCAGTCGACGTGGAGGACGACGACGGACGCCTACGGCATGTCGGGGGTGCAGGGCGATGACGGTGGCCGCGGGGACGACGGAGAACGGCGGCGAGCACGCTCGGGCAGTGGGGAGAAAGAAGCAAGCGAGCGAGAGAGAGCAAGGAGGGGGGATCTGATGTGTGTTAGGGTTTGGGCGAGAGAGAGAGAGCGTCGGGGGCTGATCTTATCCACCCGCGGCGCAGCACTGCGCGGGGGCAAGTGCCCCGCTTCCATGGAGGCTCGGCCTTCTCCTGTTGCAGGAGGAGGACGAAAGGCTGAGGTAGGTGGGCTGGGCTGGCCGGATCTGCCAGGTGGGCCGACCTGGCTGCGAGCTGGGCCGTCTGGTCCAGGGGGTCCTTTTTTCCTTTTTTCTCTTTTGTCTTCTGCTTTTGTATTTTCTTTTCTTTATTTTTATTTTCTGTTTTATTTCACTTTAAATACTTAGGCACTTTCTAAAAAAATGTTTTCTCCACAATAATTACGAGTGCAATATTTGGCACCCACCGAACATTTTTGTTTTGACTTTTGAAAACTTTGGGTGTTTGCCACTAATTCATTTTTTGAATTTGAGATGTTTTGAACTAACACTTGATTAGCAACAGTAACGGAGATGACACGGCATCATCAGGAGAGTTTTACTGTAGCCTAATTATCCGGGCGTTATAGAGATTTAGGAGGTAGAAGGAAACAGTGCGGTGTATTCATCACGCAGGCGATCCTCGCGTTCCCAGGTGGCTTCATCTTCAGAATGGTGCGACCACTGGACTTTGAGGAACTTGATCGCCTTCTGACATGTGCGGCGTTTAGCTTGGTCAAGAATGCGGACCGGATGCTCTTTATAAGAGAGGTCCTGCTGTAATTCGAGCACTTCATGATCCACTGCTCGGATTGGGTCCTTGAAGCAACGGCGGAGCTGTGACACGTGGAACACATCGAACACATCGTGAACCTGAGAAAGGTTCGGCGGAAGCTCCAGTTGGTATGCTAATTTTCCACGCCTTTCGAGAATAGTGAATGGGCCAATATAGCGAGGAGCTAGTTTGCCCTTGATCCCGAAGCAGTGAGCACCCTTCATTGGTGTGACTCGAAGATAAGCCTTTTCGCCAGGTTGATAGACCATGTCTTTATGATGACAGTCATACTGACTCTTCTGACGCGACTAAGCAGTCTTGAGATTCTCACGAATAATGCGGACTTGTTCTTCAGCATGTTGGATAATATCCGGACCAAAGGAAATAACACAAGCTCGAAGCATGTCTTCGAGAACTTGGTTGACACGTTCAACTTGCCCTTGCGACTGAGGATGAAACGCCGGTCAAAATCCTATGGCGCAGGGGTCTGGGCCCATCGCCCATTGCACACCTGCACGTTGCGAATGCGGCCGAATGCAGACCTAGCCTAGCAGGCGTTCCAGTCCAATCCGGCGCGCGCCGCTCAGTCGCTGACGTCACGAAGGCTTCGGCCAATACCACGACGTCGAGTGCCATAACTGTTCCCGCGTAGTTGGTTAGTGCGTATAGACCAAATGGCCAGACTCAGATCAAACACCAAGAACTCGTTAAGCGTGTTATTTTGAAGTAACCGCGGATGCCGTCCAGGGCCAGGCCCACCTCTCGCCTAGGTGGTCTCAACCTGCCCTGTCGCTCCGCCACAAGATCCACTCGTGGGTACTCCTACGAGCCGACCCGACATTAGTCACCACAGGTATCATCTATAGAGTATATAAGTATATACCCGTGATCACCCCCCAAGTGATCACGGCCCGATAGTATAGCACAGCAGACGGACAAGAATGTAGGGCCACTGATGGAAAACTAGCATCCTATACTAAGCATGTAGGATTGCAGGTAAAGGTAACAACAGTAGTAGCAAGGACAGGCTATGCATCAGGATAGGAATAACGGAAAGCAGTAACATGCTACACTACTCTAATGCAAGCAGTATATAGAAGAATAGGCGATATCTGGTGATCAAGGGGGGGGGGGTGCTTGCCTGATTGCTCTGGCAAGAAGGAGGGGTCGTCAACAGCGTAGTCGGTCGGGGCACCAGCAGCGGCGTCGTTCTCGTAGTCTACCGGAGAAGAAACAATGAATACAATGCAAACAGATGCATAACGATGCATGACATGACAAAGCGTGAGGCTAGGTGTGCCCAAACGCGGTACTAGGTGATACCGGTGAAGGGGGGAAACATCCGGGAAAGTACTCCCGATGTTTCGCGTTTTCGGACAAATGAACCGGAGGGGGAAAGTTGCGAGTTCGATATGTTAGGGATGTGTGGCGGACGAACGGGCTGCGTATCCGGATTCATCTCGTCGTTCTGAGCAACTTTCATGTAGAAAGTATTTTCATCCGAGTTACGGATTATTTTATATGATTTTCTAAAGATTTAATCATTTTCTGATTTTAATTATTAATTTAAATCCAACATTATCCAGAGCAGTATGGGATGACGTCAGCATGACATATGTGTGATGTTAGCAGTCGACAGTGCGGTTGACTAGTCAAAACTAACACGGGGGACCCACCTGTCATAGACAGTGGGTTAAACAGAGTTCAAACTAATCTAAATTTAGTTAGTAAAACTACTGGGCCCACCTGTCAGTGTCAAATTAACTAAACTAATTAGTTTTAATTATTAAAATGTTTTTAATTAGAGGATTAAGAGGTGGGACCCGCACGTCAGTCTCACTGGGCAGCCCAGTCAGCAGTTGACCCGGTCAACTGGGCCAACATGGCTCCTGGGGCCATCGGGCAGTGACCCTGCTGGACCCCAGTGGCAGGCCACGTCGGCGGCCGGCGCCGGAGTTGCGCCGGCGAGCTCTCCGCGGCGGCGAGTTCGCCGGAGAGGCTCGGATCTTCGCTACAGAGCGGCAAATCACGCGTTTTCACCTGCGTTCGAACGCTGACGCTGCCATGCGTCGAGTGGTGCCACTGGACCGACCGGACATGGCCGGAATAGGGACCTGCAAGGTCGCCGGCGTCGGTGGTCTACGTTAGCTCGGCCAAAATGAAGAACTAGCGCGTGCATAAACAATCTAAAGTGCCAGGCCGCACCACTGGAGTGCCCCGAGCACGATGGTGTGCTCGGACGGCCATGGCATCGAAGGAAGCGATGACGATGAGCGGCATGGCGGAGCTGCGTTCAGTCGTCCACGGCGGCGACGTTATGCGCAGCAGAACGAGGGGGAGGCAGGAGGAGGATATGTGGTGCTCACCGTGCGGGCGCAAGGAGGCCCCGTGAGTGAACGGGAGCGCAGAGGGAGGCCGCGGTCGACGGGAATCACCGGCGGCCGAGGCAGAAGGGGACGAGGTGGATCCGGCGCTGTGGTGCCTCCCTGCTCCAACAGCGTGCACCGGTCGACGTGGAGGACAACGACGGACGCCTACGGCATGTTGGGGGTGCAGGGCGATGACGGTGGCCGCGGGGACGACGGAGAACGGCGGCGAGCACGCTCGGGCAGTGGGGAAAAAGAAGCAAGCGAGCGAGAGAGAGCAAGGAGGACGGGAGATCTGTTGTGGGTTAGGGTTTGGGCGAGAGAGAGAGAGCGTCGGGGGCTGATCTTATCCACCCGCGGCGCAGCAGTGCACGGGGGCGAGTGCCCCGCGGCCATGGAGGCTCGGCCTTCAACTGTTGCATGAGGAGGATGAAAGGCTGAGGTAGGTGGGCTAGGCTGGCCGGATGGGCCAGTTGGGCTGGCCTGGATGCGAGCTGGGCCGTCTGGTCCAGGGGGTCCTTTTCTCCTTTTTTCTCTTTAGTCTTCTGCTTTTGTATTTTCTTTTCTTTATTTTTCTTTTCTGTTTTATTTCACTTTAAAATACTTAGGCTCTTTCTAAAAAATGTTTTCTCCACAATAATTACCAGTGCAATATTTGGCACCCACCGAACATTTTTGTTTTGACTTTTGAAAACTTTGGGTGTTTGTCACTAATTCTTTTTTTGAATTTTAGATGTTTTGAACTAACACTTGATTAGCAACAGTAACGGAGATAACATGGCATCATCACGAGAATTTTACTGTAGCCTAATTGTCCGGGCGTTACAGAGATTTAGGAGGTAGAAGGAAACAGTGCGGGGTATTCATCACGCAGGCGATCCTTGCGTTCCCAGGTGGCTTCATCTTCAGAATGGTGCGACCACTGGACTTTGAGGAACTTGATCGCCTTCTGACGTGTGCGGCATTCAGCTTGGTCGAGAATGCGGATCGGATGCTCTTTATAGGAGAGGTCCTGCTGCAATTCGAGCACTTAATGGTCCACTACTCGGATTGGGTCCTTGAAGCAACGGCGGAGCTGTGACACGTGGAACACATCGTGAACCTGAGAAAGGTTCGGCGGAAGCTCCAGTGGTATGCCACTTTTCCATGCCTTTCGAGAATAGTGAATGGGCCAATATAGCGAGGAGCTAATTTGCCTTTGATCCCGAAGCGGTGAGCACCCTTCATTGGTGTGACTCAAAGATAAGCCTTTTCACCAGGTTGCTAGACCATGTCTTTATGATGACGGTCATACTGACTCTTCTGACGCGACTAAGCAGTCTTGAGATTCTCACGAATAATGCGGACTTGTTCTTCGGCATGTTGGATAATATCCGGACCAAAGAGTGGACGTTCCCCAGTTTCTGACCAGTTCAGAGGGGTTCGGCACTTTCGCCCATATAACACTTCGAAGGGGGACATCTTCAGACTAGCTTGATAGCTATTATTATAAGAGAACTCAACATACGGGAGAGATTCCTCCCATTTCTTGCCGAAGGAAATAACACAAGCTCGAAGCATGTCTTCGAGAACTTGGTTGACACGTTCAACTTGCCCTTGCGACTGAGGATGAAACGCAGTACTGAA
Organism: Triticum aestivum; assembly: GCF_018294505.1. NCBI lineage: Eukaryota > Viridiplantae > Streptophyta > Magnoliopsida > Poales > Poaceae > Triticum > Triticum aestivum. The sequence continues at coordinate 139,891,413 of NC_057805.1, forward strand.
TGACAAAAGAGTTCCCATAGCTTCTTGAAACTTGCCCAGAATCTTGAAGTGAATAAGCTGCCACGGTCTGAGCTGATAACCAATGGAATACCGTGGAGTGAAACAATCCTGGACATATAGAGCGTTGCCAGCTGACTAGAAGTGATCATTTCTTTGACCGCCAGAAAATGTGCAACTTTGGAAAGCCGGTCAATGACGACAAGAATAGCATCATTACCTTTCTGTGATTTGGGAAATCCAGTGACGAAGTCCATCTCAACATGGTCCCATTTCCATTCAGGAATAGAGATAGGTTGCAGAGTTCCAGCAGGCCTTTGATGTTCTAGTTTGATACGACGGCAAACGTCACACTCCGCAACACAACGAGCAATGTCTTGCTTCATATTAGACCACCAGAATCTCTGACGGATGTCTTGGTACATCTTTGTACTACCAGGATGGATACATAGAGGCGTATCATGAGCTTCTTTCATAACTTCCTGAGTCATATCCAGATTTTTCTCTGCACATGGCACCACCAGGCGGCCCTTGAAGTACAAAGTGCCATCATCAGCAATAGTGAAGAATGAGGGCTTTCCTTATGCGAGGTAGCGCTTAATCTTGTGGGCTTCAGAGTCATATCCCTGTATTCTCTTGATGGAGTCCAAGAGATCTGGTTCGGCAGCCAGGGTATTGAGGGAACCCTGGGAAACAACACGGAGGTTCATCTTGCGAAACTCCTTAGGAGGGGGAGCGAGTGCACCCGGAGGAACAATATGGAGGTTCAGCTTTCTGAATTCTTCAACAAGCGAGGGCTGAACTTTGTGAACCTGGAGGTGGTTGTAGTAAGACTTGTGGCTCAAGGCATCAGCCATTACATTAGCCTTGCCTGGCGTATAGGAAATACCCAAGTCAAAGTCTGCAACAATCTCCATCCATCTCTGCTGACGGAGGTTCAGGTCTGGCTGAGTAAACAGATACTTCAGACTTTGGTGGTCAGTGAAGATCTCGCAACGATTACCGAGAAGGTAATGTCGCCACTGCTTCAGCGCATGAATGACAGCAGCAAGTTCGAGGTCGTGAACTGGGTAGTTCTCTTCGTGAGGGCGCAATTGCCGATAGGCATAAGCAATCACTTTGCGGTCTTGCATTAGGACACAGCCTAATCCTTGACGGGAAGCGTCGCAGTAAATGGCGAAGTCCTTCTTAGTATCAGGTGGAGCTAGAACAGGGGCAGAAGTCAACTTGTCTTTGAGTGCCTGGAAACTTTCCTGACATTTGTCTGTCCATTGGAACTTGACGCACTTATGCAACATGTTAGTCAGAGGCCTGGCGATCTTGGAAAAGTTCTCCACGAATCGACGGCAATAGCTGGCGAGAACGAGAAAACTTCTGACTTTCTTAACGTTCTTGGGAGGAGTCCAATCAAGGATAGCCTGGACTCGTTCAGGGTTGACGGCAATACCATCCTTAGAGATGACATGCCCAAGATAGGTTACTTCGGGTAGCCAGAATTCACATTTGGAAAACTTGGCATATAGTTGATGCTCTCGTAGCTTTTCCAGCACAAGACGAAGATGTTCAGCATGTTCCTCTTCGTTCTTGGAAAATACCAGGATATCATCCAGATAAACCACGACGAACTTGTCGAGGTAATCCATGAATATATAGTTCATCAGATGAGAGAACGTGGCTGGAGCATTGGTTAAACCGAAATACATGACGGTGTACTCGTACGAACCATATCGAGTCACGAAGGCGGTCTTTGGGATATCCTCTTCACGAACACGGATCTGGTGGTAACCCAACCTCAAGTGGAGTTTAGAGAACACTGATGAACCAGCCAGTTGATCATACAAATCATTGATCCGAGGAAGAGGATACTTATTCTGAATGGTAGCTTGGTTTATAGGACGGTAGTCTTGGACCAATCGGTTTGTCCCATCATTCTTCTTGACAAAGAGAGAAGGTGCTCCCCAAGGAGAGCAACTTGGGCGGATGAATCCTTTGCGAAGGGATTTGTCGATTTCCTCCTTAAGCTCAAGGAGTTCATGCGGCGGCATCTTGTAGGGTCGCTTGGCTATAGGAGTGGTGCCTGGTTTCAAGTCGATGATGAATTCGACAGCTCTAGTAGGGGGGATCCCTGGAAGTTCTTTAGGAAAGACGTCGAGGAATTCACGCACGACGGGAATGTTTTCAATGCCCTCGAGTGGTGCAGCGTTCAATGCATTCAATGCATAGAGCCTTGCCTCGGCATTTTGCACCAGATGAGCTTGGTAAGTAACTATTTCATCTGAAGGGTGTAGCAGATGGACGGTCTTAGTGGCGCAAACGATAGAAGCAGGATGCGCTTTTAACTAATTCATTCCCAGAATGAGATCAATGCTACAGGACTTCAGTACGATGGGAGAGACAAGAAATTCCAATCCTTCAATTTCAACAGGAACGTCGTGACTAACCATAGAGGTTTGACATTGGCACGCAGGGGTGTGTACCACTAGCGGAGTGTTCATCTCTTCGTATTTAATGCCATGCATGAATGCAAATTCTGCTGATATGAATGAATGGGATGCTCCTGTATCAAATAAAACAGATGCTGGTACTGAATTTGTGAGAAGAGTACCCATCACGGTAGCAGGCTGGTCTTGAGCTTCGTTGAGATCAACGTGGTTGGCATGAACACGACCATAAGACTTGGCAGTGTTGTTGCGGGGCTGGTTGCTTCCATGGCCAGTTGCTGGACGGGCCAGTTGATTCTAGTTCTGGTTGCATTCCCTAGCACGGTGTCCTGGTTGATCACACCTGAAGCACAAACGACTATTGGGAGTGGGAGCAGGAGCTCGGGGTGGTGGTGCTGGAAGCCTTGGCTGCCTAGTTGGAGGAGTAGGCAGACGAGGTGCAGCATAGGTCTGCCTTGGGGCAGGTGCAGTTGGCTGGTACATGCTGTTGGGAATCCATATCTTACGCTTCTACGAGGGCGGGCCCGAAGATGAGCCCGTATCACGGTTGCGCCTGTGAGAGCTCTGGTATTCCTGCAAACCAGTTTCGACAGTGATGGCCTTGTTCACCAAGGTGGCGAAATCAGTAAAGTCATGCACTAGAAGTGCGAGCTTGATGTCAGCTTGAAGGCCATCACGGAACTTCTCCTACCTGCGTGCATCAGTTGCAATGTCCTCTTCAGCATAGCGAGACAAGTCCAGAAACTCCCGCTGATAAGCTTCAACAGTTTTGTTGCCTTGGGTGAGGTTGCGGAACTCACGCTTCTTCCGGTCCATGACTCCCTAAGGAATGGAGCGGGCACAGAAAGCAGCTTCGAAGTGTGGCCAGGTGATGATTGTTCCAGCTGGCAGAGTACGCCTGTGGCTGTCCCACCATTGAGCTGCGGGTCCCTTCAAGAAGAAGGAAGCAAAGGTGACATAGCTGGCAGGGGCTACATCGGCAGACTCCATCTCATTGGTGATGTCACGGAGCCAGTCATCAGCATCCAGAGGCTGAGTTGAGCTGCGGTACACAGTTGGGTTGAGGCGCATGAAATCCTGCAGAGTTACTGGGGTTTGCTACTGGTCCATATTGGGGTGAGGAAACTGAGCCATCATATTTTCCATGAATTGGCGGTTCATTTCGTACAGGATCACACCAGCCATGTACTCAGGTGGTGGTGGGGCATTGCCACCACTACCATGACCACCTGGTCTAACCATCCTGCTAATATATAACAGGGGTAGTTCAGCATTGAGAAATTGCAAAGACAAGAATCATTCACGATGAAACATGCATAATGAAAGGAGCACGATAGCTACTACATAGTAGTCGGCATAACTTACAAAAGGGGTCATGCATAGAGTTCAGTACACAGAGTTCAGTACATAGACTAAAACACCATAGGCGGCACACAGGCTCGCGGTGAATGCATCTAACACTAACAAGCAAGCCTACATCAGTCCCAAGAGGTACTGTGGAGGTAGGTGTAGCCTGAAAGCTGGTAGTGTCGCATCGGGAACTCCACGTCAGCAACCTGGGGTCTGCGAATACTCTGGTGCAGAACCTGACGCTCAGGTGGCAGAAGAGGACCAAGTGCGGGAGAGTAGCCTCCCACATCTGGCCAGCCGACACCCTGGGGCATCACAGTCCTGGCTGGGTAGATCGCACAACGGGGCAGCTCTCTAGATCGGACAAAGGGGTGCAACAGCGTCAGAGCACGGTAAAGGTGCTGACGGGTGGTGTACAACTCGTGGCAAAGAGCTCGGTTAGCTCGATCCAACCCATCAGCATGTAGAACCAGGTTCTGATGGTAGAAGGGCTCTCGGGTGACAATGGAGTAGGCAGCAGTATAGTATCCCTCCGCACCAACATCAGATGCGATAGCAATGTGCCTGAAAGGGGAGGTGTCCAACTCCCGATACTCTCCACGAAGACGTGTCAGAGCAGCATAAGTAGCATCGTGGACAGCCATATCGATGGTCACTCCAACACCATGAGCGGTGTGCAACACAGTAGTGGAGTCATACTCCCGAGAGTAGAGGTGGACGATGGCACGGTACTGCTCCTGGTTAAATTCCTGGCACTCCTCCTAGATGGTGTACTCAGGGTGCCAGCGATAACCCAGATAGGTCATCATCTCAGCTAGCACAGCAGGTGACCCCGAGGCACCAATGGCCGTCGTGTGGCGCACGACCTGCCTCGTGGGTTCCATCTGAAAGCAAAGATGTTTCAAAGGAGTTAAATGACGTTGTGGGAGTTGTTCAAAATACTATTCTAAGAAATAACTATGGCTTATCCAACTTTGGGGTGAATGTGGTCACGGGATCCTAGTGTTAGAGTTAGTAAATTCGTTTAACCCGAGTAGAAGAGAGTTCAGAGTCCCAGATTAAAGGTCGAGGAGTAAAAGATCCTAATACCACCCAATGGCGACGTGGGCCCGTAAGACACACAGCCATGTTAGTAAAAGTTTTAGAATGTCTAGACTCGACTTCGGCCAAGGAGTGTGGAAAGGGGGATTCCTAAAGGCAGTCGACTCTGATACCAACTTGTGATGCCCCCGATTTAATCGTACACTAATCATGCATGCAAACGTGTACGATCAAGATCGGGGACTCACGGGAAGATATCACAACACAACTCTAAAACATAAATAAGTCATACAAGCATCATAATACAAGCCAGGGGCCTCGAGGGCTCGAATACAAGTGCTCGATCATAGACGAGTCAGCGGAAGCAACAATATATGAGTACAGACATAAGTTAAACAAGTTTGCCTTAAGAAGGCTAGCACAAACGGGGATACAGATCGAAAGAGGCGCAGGCCTCCTGCCTGGGATCCTCCTAACTACTCTTGGTCGTCGTCAGCGGGCTGCACGTAGTAGTAGGCACCTCTGGTGTAGTAGGAGTCGTCGTCGACGGTGGCGTCTGGCTCCTGGGCTCCAGCATCTGGTTGCGACAACCAGGTAGAAAGGAACGGGGGAAAAAGAGAAAGGAAAGCAACCGTGAGTACTCATCCAAAGTACTCGCAAGCAAGGAGCTACACTAGATATGCATGGGTATATGTGTAAAGGGCCATATCGGTGGACTGAACTGCAGAATGCCAGAATAAGGGGGGATAGCTAGTCCTGTCGAAGACTACGCTTCTGGCAGCCTCCATCTTGCAGCAAGTAGAAGAGAGTAGATTGAAGTCCTCCAAGTAGCATCACATAGCATAATCCTACCCGGCGAACCCCTCCTCGTCGCCCTGTTAGAGAGCGATCACCGGGTTATATCTGGCACTTGGAAGGGTGTGTTTTATTAAGTATCTGGTTCTAGTTGTCATAAGGTCAAGGTACAACTCCGGGTTGTCCTTTTACCGAGGGACACGGCTATTCGAATAGATAAACTTCCCTGCAGGGGTGCACCACATAACCCAACACGCTCGATCCCATTTGGCCCGACACACTTTTCTGGGTCATGCCCAGCCGCGGAAGATCAACACGTCGTAGCCCCACCTAGGCACAACAAAGAGGTCAGCACGCCGGTCTAAATCCTATGGCGCAGGGGTCTGGGCCCATCTCCCATTGCACACCTACATGTTGCAAACGCGGCCGAAAGCAGAGCTAGCCTAGCAGGCGTTCCAGTCCAATCCGGCGCGCGCCGCTCAGTCGCTGACGTCACGAAGGCTTCGGCCGATACCACGACGTCGAGTGCCCATAACTGTTCACGCGTAGTTGGTTAGTGCGTATAGACCAAATGGCCAGACTTAGATCAAATACCAAGAACTCGTTAAGCGTGTTATTTTTAAGTAACCGCAGACGCCGTCCAGGGCCAGGCCCACCTCTCGCCTAGGTGGTCTCAACCTGCCCTGTCGCTCCGCCACAAGATCCACTCGTGGGTACTCCTACGAGCCGACCCGACTTTAGTCACCACTGGTATCATGTAAAGAGTATGTAAGTATATACCCATGATCACTGCCCAAGTGATCACGGCCCGATAGTATAGCACAGCAGACGGACAAGAATGTAGGGCCACTGATGGAAAACTAGCATCCTATACTAAGCATGTAGGATTGCAGGTAAAGGTAACAACAGTAGTAGCAAGGACAGGCTATGCATCAAGATAGGATTAACGGAAAGCAGTAACATGCTATACTACTCTAATGCAAGAAGTATAGAGAAGAATAGGCGATATCTAGTGATCAGGGGGGGCTTGCCTGATTGCTCTGGCAAGAAGGAGGGGTCGTCAACAGCGTAGTCGGTCGGGGCACCAGCAGCGGCGTCGGTCTCGTAGTCTACCAGAGAGAAGAGGGGGAAGAAACAATGAATACAATGCAAACAGATGCATAACGACGCATGACATGACAAAGCGTGAGGCTAGGTGTGCCCAAACGCGGTACTAGGTGATACCGGCGAAGGGGGAAACATCCGGGAAAGTATTCCCGATGTTTCGCGTTTTCGGGCAGATGAACCAGAGGGGGAGAGTTGCGAGTTCGATATGTTAGGGATGTGTGGCGGACGAACGGGCTGCGTATCCGGATTCGTCTCATCGTTCTACGCAACTTTCTTGTAGAAAGTATTTTCATCCGTGTTACGGATTATTTTATATGACTTTCTAAAGATTTAATCATTTTCTGATTATAATTATTTATTTAAATCCAACATTATCCAGAGCAGTATGGGATGACGTCAGCATGACGTATGTGTGATGTCAGCCGTCAACAGTGCGGTTGACTGGTCAAAACTGACACGGGGGACCCACCTGTCATAGACAGTGGGTTAAACAGAGTTCAAACTAATCTAAATTTAGTTGGTAAAACTACTCGGCCCACCTGTCAGTGTCTAGTAAACTAAACAAATTAGTTTTAATTATTAAAATGTTTTAATTAGAGGATTAAGAGGTGGGACCCGCACGTCAGTCTCACTGGGCAGCCCAGTCAGTAGTTGACCCAGTCAACTGGGCCAACCTGGCTCCTGGGGCCACCGGGCAGTGACCCTGCCGGACCTCAGTGGCAGGCCACGTCGGCGGCCGGCGCCGGAGTTGCGCCGGCGAGCTCTCCACGGCGGCGAGTTCGCCGGAGAGGCTCGTATCTTCGCTACAGAGCGGCAAATCACGCGTTTTCACCTCCGTTCGAACGCTGACGCTGCCGTGCATCGAGTGGTGCCACTGGACCGACCGGAGATGGCCGGAACAGGGAGCTGCAAGGTCGCCGGCGTCGGTGGTCTACGGTAGCTCGGCGAAAACGAAGAACTAGCGCGCGCATAAACAATCTAAAGCGCCAGGCCGCACCACTGGAGTGCCCCGAGCACGATGGTGTGCTCGGACGGCCATGGCATCGAAGGAAGCGACGACGATGAGCGGCACGGCGGAGCTGCGTTCTGTCGTCCACGGCGGCGACGTTATGCGCAGCATAACGAGGGGGAGGCAGGGGAGGACATGTGGTGCTCACCGTGCGGGCGCAAGGAGGCCCCGTGAGTGAACGGGAGCGCAGAGGGAGGCCGCGGTCGACGGGAATCACCGGCGGCTGAGGCGGAATGGGACGAGGTGGATCCGGCGATGTGGTGCCTCCCGGCTCCAACAGCGGGCACCGGTCGACGTGGAGGACGACGACGGACGCCTACGGCATGTCGGGGGTGCAGGGCGATGACGGTGGCCGCGGGGACGACGGAGAACGGCGGCGAGCACGCTCGGGCAGTGGGGAGAAAGAAGCGAGCGAGCGAGAGAGAGCAAGGAGGACGGGGGGATCTGATGTGGGTTAGGGTTTGGGCGAGAGAGAGAGAGAGAGCGTCGGGGGCTGGTCTCATCCACCTGCGGTGCTGTAGTGCGCGAGGGCGAGTGCCCTGCGGCCATGGAGGCTCGTCCTTCTCCTGTTGCAGGAGGAGGACGAAAGGCTGAGGTAGGGGGGCTGGGCTGGCTGGATGGGCCAGGTGGGCTGGCCTAGCTGCGAGCTGGGCCGTCTGGTCCAGGGGGTCCTTTTCTCCTTTTTTCTCTTTTGTCTTCTGCTTTTGTATTTTCTTTTCTTTATTTTTATTTTCTGTTTTATTTCACTTTAAAATACTTAGGCACTTTCTAAAAAAATGTGTTCTCCACAATAATTACCAGTGCAATATTTGGCACCCACCGAACATTTTTGTTTTGACTTTTGAAAACTTTGGGTGTTTGTCACTAATTCTTTTTTTGAATTTGAGATGTTTTGAACTAACACTTGATTAGCAACAGTAACGGAGATGACATGGCATCATCAGGAGAGTTTTATTGTAGCCTAATTATCCGGGCGTTACACCGCTTCACCAAGTTCGCTCACTTCGTGCCCTTGCGGCACCCGTTCACGGCGACACAGGTGGCGCGCGTGTTCTGGGAGAACGTCGTCAAGCTCCACGGCATCCCCAAATCCATCGTCAGCAACCGCGACAAGATCTTCACCAGTGCGCTGTGGCGCGAACTGCTCGCCGGCGTAGGCACCAAGCTCCTCTACTCCACAGCGTACCACTCCCAGACGGATGGCCAAAGTGAGCGTGTCAATCAGTGCATGGAGATGTACTTGCGCTGTGCCGTTCACGACACTCCCAAGCAATGGCGCCATTGGCTTCCCGCTGCTGAATTCTGGTACAATTCCTCCTTTCACTCGTCGCTGGGTTGCTCTCCCTTCAAAGCGCTGTACGGGGTCGAAGCCAACGAGGGGAGCATGGCCACCTGGCCGGCATCCCAACCAACCTTGCCGGACGGGGAGCAGTGGGACTGGTCCTTGCATCAAGAAAACCTGCGCGCACATCTGGCACGCGCGCAAGTCAAGCACAAGAAGTTCGCGGACCTAATGCGAACAGAGCGGGCGTTTCAGGTCGGGGAGCAAGTTCTTCTGAAACTGCAACCATATGTACAGAAGTCTGTGGCGAGCCGCCCCTGCCCGAAGCTGGCGTTCAAGTTCTTTGGCCCTTTCTCCGTCATCGCCAGAATTGGACCTGCAGCATACAAACTGGAGCTCCCTACTGACAGTAAAATCCACCCCGTGTTTCACGTCTCGCAGTTGAAGCCTTTCACCCCCAACTACAGTCCGGTGTTCTCTGAACTTCCGGTCACCACTGATCTGTCCACTAAGGAGACCATACCAGTGGAGATACTGGACCGCAGAATGATGAAGAAGGGCAACGCACCCGTGGTCTGCAAGTGGCCTGGGACAAAATTCCTCCGACGATCACCTGGGAGGATTACGACGTGCTCCGCCGGCGTTACCCGCAAGCCAGCATCTGGGAAGACGATGCAACGGAGGAAGAAGTACGTTCTCAAGGAGGGGAGAATGTCACCACGGCAGTGCAAGGCACCACCGCGTGACTGCCAGTTGGCTGTGCCAAGCGTGAGTGCGTGCGTGAGCCAGCTATAAGTGTGTGTGGCCGGTGCGTGAGCCAGCTGGGTGGAGGGGTACTTAACCCCCGCGTGAGCGTTGTATTGGACAGGCTGTTATTTGAGTAAATTAAATATCCACCCAGTTTCTCTCTCGCTCTCCCCCTTCCTCACGCAATCCTCATCCCCTTTCTCTCATCTGCCTACTCTGGTCTCCTCGATCCAGATCGGGGCGTGACACCGAACTAGTACCTCACGCTACTGCCAGGGAAGTCAGACGACGCCGCCTCTCGAGCCCTCGCATGTGAGCTGCTGGACCAGCAGCAGGTCCAGGCCACCCCATGCCTCTTCCATCTCTCTCTCCCTTCCCACACCTCTGGATTCACTCTCTTTCTGACATCCCTCCCACTATGCTCTCTCGACAGGAAACACAAACAACAGCACCCATCCATGGCGCCATTCCTCTACTTCGTCACCGCCACGGGACGCGCCTCCGTCCGCTTGTTCCCGCCTCGATCCATGTCCCCGTGTCGTCCCTGCCCAAGTTCCCCATCACTGGCGCCCAACCCCAAGTCCCGCGTCGGCCTCTGCTTTGCCCTGCCGCCATGCCTTCGTCCCGTCTCCTGATGAAGGAGAAGACCAGCAGCACCGAGCCGCCCCGCACCTCGTCCCGCTCCGATCCAGCGCCCGCGAGCATTGATCGCAACCCGTGGCCCAGCAAGGCGTTGCAGCCAGCCTCTCCACCAGCCGGCCCGATGGCCGATGGTGAGAACCACCAGATCCAGCGCCCTGCGCACTGCTGGCCTAACATGCTCCAGATTCAGCCCGACACGTTTTTCCCCTCTCTGACGAATTTAGTAATTATCCAGAGCCTGCATATTTACAGTTTGGACCCCGAACTTCATGTATATAATAACTCAACAATCGTGCATCATATTAAAATGATTCTTATATGTAAAATGCTTAGAATTTCATCTAGTTTAATGATATGCAACTTTCATCCATGTTAAAAAAATGTTAAAAATTGTTGTTTACTTTAATTTGCATAAATGATATGTTAAAATTGTTTATTTCATAACTAAATAACCGTACCTCTAAATTAAATAAACATTATATGTAAATGGTCTAGAAAAGTGCATAGATTAACTTGGTGCCCTTACTTTGCATGTTTAACAACCCTAAAATTGTGTATAGGGCAGAACTGTACCAAATCCAAATTATGCACATGGGGATTTTCTGGAATTGCTGTTTGTTATTTCCGGTCTCATTTAAAATGCCTAAATGTGTAGTTTACTTATGCTTCACCTCTTGCCATGTTAACCAACATTTAATTTTGATGAGTAGCATAAACGGGAGTGAACTAAATGATTGAATGTGGTGTTGCGTCAATATGCAACTCATTGCATATTGAGCTCCACTTAATTTGTAGTATTGTTTGTTGCACTTTGCCATGCAATGCTTCATTAAAATGGACATGCTGATGGAAATATGCCCTAGAGGCAATAATAAAGTATTATATATTTCCTTATATCATGGTAAATGTTTATTATTCATCCTAGAATTGTATTAACCGGAAACATAATACATGTGTGAATACATAGACAAACAGAGTGTCACTAGTATGCCTCTACTTGACTAGCTCGTTAATCAAAGATGGTTATGTTTCCTAGCCATAGACATGAGTTGTCATTTGATTAACGAGATCACCTCATTAGGAGAATGATGTGATTGACTTGACCCATTCCGTTAGCTTAGCACCCGATCGTTTAGTATGTTGCTATTGCTTTCTTCATGACTTATACATGTTCCTCTGACTATGAGATTATGCAACTCCCGTTTACAGGAGGAACACTTTGTGTGCTACCAAACGTCACAAAATAAATGGGTGATTATAAAGGTGCTCTACAGGTGTCTCCAAAGGTACTTGTTGGGTTGGCGTATTTCGAGATTAGGATTTGTCACTCCGATTGTCGGAGAGGTATCTCTGGGCCCACTCGGTAATGCACATCACTATAAGCCTTGCAAGCATTGTGACTAATGAGTTAGTTGCAGGATGATGTATTGCGGAACGAGTAAAGAGACTTGCCAGTAACGAGATTGAACTAGGTATCGAGATACCGACGATCGAATCTCGGGCAAGTAACATACCGATGACAAAGGGAACAACGTATGTTGTTATGCGGTCTGACCGATAAAGGTCTTCGTAGAATATGTGGGAGCCAATATGGGCATCCAGGTCCCGCTATTGGTTATTGACCGGAGAGGTGTCTCGGTCATGTCTACATAGTTCTCGAACCCGAAGGGTCCGCACGCTTAACATTATGATGACAGTTTTATTGAGTTTTGATGTACCGAAGGAGTTCGGAGTCCCGGATGAGATCGGGGACATGACGAGGAGTCTCAAAATGGCCGAGACGTAAAGATCAATATATTGGACCACTATATTCGGACTTCGGAAAGGTTCCGAGTGATTCGGTTATTTTTCGGAGTACCGGAGAGTTACGGATTCGTATTGGGCCTTAATGGGCCATACGGGAAAGGAGGGAAAGACCTCAAAGGGGGGCCGCACCACTCCCCATGGGTTAGTCCGAATTGGACTAGGGAGGGGGGGCGTCCCCTTCCTTCTTTCTCCTTTCCCCTTCCCTTCTCCTACTCCCACAAGGAAAGGAGGAGTCCTACTCCCGGTGGGAGTAGGACTCCCCCCTTGGGCGCGCCACCTCCCCTTGGCCGGCCCTCTTCCCCTTGCTCCTTTATATACGGGGGCAGGGGGCACCCCATAGACACACTTGATATACGATATTTTAGCCGTGTGCGGTGCCCCCCTCCACCATATTACACCTCGATAATACCGTTGCGGAGCTTAGGCGAAGCCCTGCGTCGGTGGAACATCATCATCGTCACCACGCCGTCGTGCTGACGAAACTCTCCCTCAACACTCGGCTGGATCGGAGTTCGACGGACGTCATCGAGCTGAACGTGTGTAGAACTCGGAGGTGCCGTGCGTTCGGTACTTGATCGGTCGGATCGTGAAGACGTACGACTACATCAACCACGTTGTGATAACGCTTCCGCTGTCGGTCTACGAGGGTACGTGGACAACACTCTCCCCTCTCGTGTGCGTAGGAAAATTTTGGAAATTACTACGTTACCCTTCAGTGGTATCAGAGCCAGGTTTATGCGTTGATGCTATGCACGAATAGAACACAAGTGAGTTGTGGGCGATATAAGTCATACTGCGTACCAGCATGTCATACTTTGGTTCAGCGGTATTGTGAGATGAAGCGGCCCGGACCGACATTACGCGTACGCTTACGCGAGACTGGTTTCACCGTTGTGAGCACTCGTTACTTAAAGGTGACTGGCGGGTGTCTGTCTCTCTCACTTTAGTTGTACCGAGTGTGGCTATGCCCGGTCCTTGCGAAGGTTAAAACAACACCAACTTGACAAACTATCGTTGTGCTTTTGATGCGTCGGTAAGAACGGTTCTTGCTAAGCTCGTAGCAGCCACGTAAAACTTGCAACAACAAAGTAGAGGACGTCTAACTTGTTTTTGCAGGGCATGTTGTGATGTGATATGGTCAAGACATGATGTGATATAATTTGTTGTATGAGATGATCATGTTTTGTAACCGAGTTATCGGCAACTGGCAGGAGCCATATGGTTGTCGCTTTATTGTATGAAATGCAATCGCCATGTAATAGTTTTACTTTATCACTAAGCGGTAGCGATAGTCGTAAAAGCAATTAGTTGGCGAGACGACAACAATACTACGATGGAGATCAAGGTGTCGCGCCAGTAACGATGGTGATCATGACGGTGCTTCGGAGATGGAGATCACGTACACGGTGCTTCGGAGATGGAGATCACGAACACGGTACTTCGGAGATGGAGATCACGAACACGGTGCTTCGGAGATGGAGATCACGAACACGGTCCTACGGAGATGGAGATCACGAACACGGTGCTTTGGAGATGGAGATCACAAGCACAAGATGATGATGGCCATATCATATCACTTATATTGATTGCATGTGATGTTAATCCTTTATGCATCTTATCTTGCTTTGATTGACGGTAGCATTATAAGATGATCTCTCACTAAAATTTCAAGATAAAAGTGTTCTCCCTGAGTATGCACCGTTGCGAAAGTTCTTCGTGCTGAGACACCACGTGATGATCGGGTGTGATAGGCTCTACGTTCAAATACAACGGGTGCAAAACAGTTGCACACGCGGAATACTCGGGTTAAACTTAACGAGCCTAGCATATACAGATATGGCCTCGGAACACAGAGACCGAAATGTCGAGCGTGAATCATATAGTAGATATGATCAACATAGTGAAGTTCACCATTGAAACTACTCCATCTCACGTGATGATCGGACATGGTTTAGTTGATTTGGATCACGTAATCACTTAGATGATGAGAGGGATGTCTATCTAAGTGGGAGTTCTTAAGTAATATGATTAATTGAACTTAAATTTATCATGAACTTAGTACTGATAGTATTTTGCAAATTATGTTGCAGATCAATAGCTCGCGTTGTTGCTTCCCTGTTTATTTTTGATATGTTCCTAGAGAAAAATTACGTTGAAAGATGTTAGTATCAAAGATGCGGATTGGATCCGTGATCTGAGGATTATCCTCATGCTGCACAGAAAAATTATGTCCTTGATGCACCGCTAGGTGACAGACCTATTGCAGGAGCAGATGCAGACGTTATGAACGTTTGGCTAGCTCAATATGATGACTACTTGATAGTTTAGTGCACCATGCTTAACAGCTTAGAATCGGGACTTCAAAGACGTTTTGAACGTCATGGAACATATAAGATGTTCCAGGAGTTGAAGTTAATATTTCAAGCAAATACCCGAGTTGAGAGATATGAAGTCTCCAACAAGTTCTATAGCTAAAAGATGGAGGAGAATCGCTCAACTGGTGAGCATGTGCTCAGATTGTCTGGGTACTACAATAGCTTGAATCAAGTGGGAGTTAATCTTCCAGATAAAATAGTGATTTACAGAATTCTCTAGTCACCATCACCAAGTTAGTAGAACTTCGTGATGAACTATAGTATGCAAGGGATGACGAAAGTAATTCCCGAGCTCTTCGTGATGCTGAAATCGACGAAGGTAGAAATCAAGAAAAACATTAAGTGTTGATAGTTGACGAGACCACTAGTTTCAAGAAAAGGGCAAAGGGAAGATGGGGAACTTCAAGAAGAACGACAAGCGAGTTGCTGCTCAAGTGAAGAAGCCTAAGTCTGGTCCTAAGCCTGAGACTAAGTGCTTCTACTGCAAAGGGACTGTTCACTGGAAGCGGAACTACCCCAAGTATTTGGTGGATAAGAAGGATGGCAAAGTGAACAAAGGTATATTGGATATACATGTTATTGATGTGTACTTACTAGTGTTTATAGCAACCCCTCAGTATTTGATACTGGTTCAGTTGCTAAAGAGTAGTAACTTGAAACGGGAGTTGCAGAATAAACAGAGACTAGTAAAAGGCGAGGTGATGATGTATGTTGGAAGTAGTTCCAAGATTGATATGATCATCATCGCACACTCCCTATACTTTCGAGATTAGTGTTGAAACTAAATAAGTGTTATTTGGTGTTTGCGTTGAGCATGAATATGATTTGATCATGTTTTTTGCAATACGGTTATTCATTTAAGTTAGAGAACAATTGTTGTTCTGTTTACATGAATAAAAACCTTCTATGGTCATACACACCAACGAAAATGGTTTGTTGGATCTCGATCGTAGTGATACACATAATCATAATATTGAAGCCAAAAGATGCAAAGTTAATAATGATAGTGCAACTTATTTGTGGCACTGCCGTTTAGGTCATATTGGTGTAAAGCGCATGAAGAAACTCCATACTGATGGGATTTTGGAATCACTTGATTATGAATCACTTGATGCTTGCAAACCGTGCCTCATGGGCAAGATGACTAAAACGCCGTTCTCCGGTACTATGGAGAGAGCAACAGATTTGTTGGAAATCATACATACAGATGTATGTGGCCCGATGAATATTGAGGCTCGTAGCAGGTATCATTATTTTCTGACCTTCACAGATGATTTGAGCAGATATGGGTATATCTACTTGATGAAACATAAGTCTGAAACATTTGAAAAGTTCAAAGAATTTCAGAGTGAAGTGGAAAATCATCATGACAAGAAAATAAAGTTTCTATGATCTGATCGTAGAGAAGAGTATTTGAGTTACGAGTTTGGCCTTCAGTTAAAACAATGTGAAATAGTTTCACTACTCACGCCACCTGGAACACCAGGGTGTAATGGTGTGTCCGAACGTCGTAATCATACTATATTAGATATGGTGCGATATATGATGTATCTTACCGATCTAGCACTATCGTTTTGGGGTTATGCATTAGAGACAGCTGCATTCACGTTAAATAAGGCACCATCAAAATCCGTTGAGACGACGCCTTATGAACTGAGGTTTAGCAAGAAACCAAAGTTGTCGTTTCTTAAAATTTTGGGGTTGTGATGCTTATGTGAAAAAGTTTGATCCTGATAAGCTCAAACCCAAATCGGAGAAATGTGTCTTCATAGGATACCCAAAGGAAACAGTTGGGTATACCTTCTATCACAGATCCGAAGGCAAGACATTCGTTGCTTAGTATGGATCCTTTCTAGAGAAGGAGTTTCTCTCGAAAGAAGTGAGTGGGAGGAAAGTATAACTTGATGAGGTAACTGTACCTGCTCCCTTATTGGAAAGTAGTTCATCACAGAAATCATTTCCTGTGACTCCTACACCAATTAGTGAGGAAGTTAATGATGATGATCATGGAACTTCAGATCAAGTTATTACTGAACCTCGTAGGTCAACCAGAGTAAGATCCGCACCAGAGTGGTACGGTAATCCTGTTCTGGAGGTTATGTTACTAGACCATGACGAACCTACGAACTATGAAGAAGCGATGGTGAACCCAGATTCCACGAAATGGCTTGAGGCCATGAAATCTGAGATAAGATCCATATATGAGAACAAAGTATGGACTTTGATTGACTTGCCCAATGATCGGTGAGCCATTGAGATTAAATGGATCTTCAAGAGGAAGACGGACGCTGATAGTAGTGTCACTATCTACAAAGCTAGAATTGTCGCAAAAGGTTTTCGACAAGTTCAAGATGTTGACTACGATGAGAGTTTCTCACTCGTATCTATGCTTAAGTCTGTCCGAATCATGTTAGCAATTGCCGCATTTTATGAAATATGGCAAAGGGATAAACAAAACTGCATTCCTTAATGGATTTATTAAAGAAGAGTTGTATATGATGCAACCAGAAGGTTTTGTCAATCCTAAAGGTGCTAACAAAATATGCAAGCTCCAGCGATCCATCAATGGACTGGTGCAAGCATCTCGGAGTTGGAATATACGCTTTGATAAGTTGATCAAAGCATATAGTTGTATACAGACTTGCGGTGAAGCCTGTATTTACAAGAAAGTGAGTGGGAGCACTACAGCATTTCTGATAAGTATATGTGAATGACATATTGTTAATCAGAAATAATGTAGAATTATTCTGCAAAGCATAAAGGAGTGTTTGAAAGGAGTTTTTCAAAGATAGACCTCGGTGAAGCTGCTTACATATTGAGCATCAAGATCTATAGAGATAGATGAAGACGCTTGATAAGTTTTTCAATGAGTACATACCTTAACAAGATTTTGAAGTAGTTCAAAATAGAACAGTCAAAGAAAGAGTTCATGCCTGTGTTACAAGGTGTGAAATTGAGTAAAGACTCAAAGCCCGACCACGGCAGAAGATAGAAAGAGAATGAATGTCATTCCCTATGCCTTAGCCATAGGTTCTATAAAGTATGCCATGCTGTGTACCAGATCTATTGTATACCCTACACTGATTTTGGCAAGGGAGTACAATAGTGATCTAGGAGTAGATCACTGGACAGCGGTCAAAATTATCCTCAGTGGAATAAGGAAATGTTTCTCGATTATGGAAGTGACAAAAGGTTCGTCGTAAAGGGTTACGTCGATGCAAGTTTTGACACTAAATCTAGATGACTCTAAGTCTCGGTCTAGATACATATTGAAAGTGGGAGCAATTAGCTAGAGTAGCTCCGTGCAGAGCATTGTAGACATAGAATTTGCAAAATCCTTACGGATCTGAATGTGACAGACCCGTTGACTAAAATTATCTCACAATCAAAACATGATCACACCTTAGTACTCTTTGGGTGTTAATCACATAGCGATGTGAACTAGATTATTGACTCTAGTAAACCCTTTGAGTGTTGGTCACATAGAGATGTGAACTATGGGTGTTAATCACATGGTGATCTGAATTATTGATGTTAAATCACATGGCGATGTGAACTAGATTATTGACTCTAGTGCAAGTGGGAGACTGAAGGAAATATGCCCTAGAGGCAATAATAAAGTATTATATATTTCCTTATATCATGATAAATGTTTATTATTCATGCTACAATTGTATTAACCGGAAACATAATACATGTGTGAATACATAGACAAACAGAGTGTCACTAGTATGCCTCTACTTGACTAGCTCGTTAATCAAAGATGGTTATGTTTCCTAGCCATAGACATGAGTTGTCATTTGATTAACGAGATCACCTCATTAGGAGAACGACGTGATTGACTTGACCAATTCCGTTAGCTTAGCACCCGATCGTTTAGTATGTTGCTATTGCTTTCTTCATGACTTATACATGTTCCTCTGACTATGAGATTATGCAAATCCCGTTTATCGGAGGAACACTTTGTGTGCTACCAAATGTCACAACGTAAATGGGTGATTATAAAGGTGCTCTACAGGTGTCTCCAAAGGTACTTGTTGGGTTGGCGTATTTCGAGACTAGGATTTGTCACTCCGATTGTCGGAGAGGTATCTCTGGGCCCACTCGGTAATGCACATCACTATAAGCCTTGCAAGCATTGTGACTAATGAGTTAGTTGCGGGATGATGTATTACGGAACGAGTAAAGAGACTTGCCAGTAACGAGATTGAACTAGGTATCGAGATACCGACGATCGAATCTCGGGCAAATAACATACCGATGACAAAGGGAACAACGTATGTTGTTATGCAGTCTGACCGATAAAGATCTTCGTAGAATATGTGGGAGCCAATATGGGCATCCAGGTCCCGCTATTGGTTATTGACCGGAGAGGTGTCTCGGTCATGTCTACATAGTTCTCGAATCCGAAGGGTCCGCACGCTTAACGTTACGATGACAGTTTTATTGAGTTTTGATGTACCGAAGGAGTTCGGAGCCCCGGATGAGATCGGGGACATGACGATGAGTCTCGAAATGGCCGAGACGTAAAGATCGATATATTGGATGACTATATTCGGACTTCGGAAAGGTTCCGAGTGATTCGGGTATTTTTCGGAGTACCGGAGAGTTACGGGAATTCGTATTGGGCCTTAATGGGCCATACGGGAAAGGAGGGAAAGACCTCAAAAGGTGGCCGCACCCCTCCCCATGGGCTAGTCCGAATTGGACTAGGGAGGGGGGCGCCCCCTTCCTTCTTTCTCCTTTCCCCTTCCCTTCTCCTACTCCCACAAGGAAAGGAGGAGTCCTACTCCCGGTGGGAGTAGGACTCCCCCCTTGGGCGCGCCACCTACCCATGGCCGGCCCTCTTCCCCTTGCTCCTTTATATACGGGGGCAGGGGGGCACCCCATAGACACACTTGATATATGATATTTTAGTCGTGTGCGGTGCCTCCCTCCACCATATTACACCTCGATAATACCGTTGCGGAGCTTAGGCGAAGCCCTGCGTCGGTGGAACATCATCATCGTCACCACGCCGTCGTGCTAATGAAACTCTTCCTCAACACTGGGCTGGATCGGAGTTCGAGGGACGTCATCGAGCTGAACGTGTGTAGAACTCGGAGGTGTCGTGCGTTCGGTACTTGATCGGTCGGATCGTGAAGACGTACGACTACATCAACCGCGTTGTGATAACGCTTCCGCTGTCGGTCTACGAGGGTACGTGGACAACACTCTCCCCTCTCGTTGCTATGCATCACCATGATCTTGCGTGTGCGTAGGAATTTTTTTGAAATTACTACGTTACCCTTCACATGCATCATACATGTTTATGCTTGTTGGTTTACCATGTTGTTTGCTTCTTTCCGGTGTTGCCTTTTCTTGATAGTTCCGAAAATGTTGCGATTGTGAGGATTCGTTCGACTACGGCCGTTCGTCTACTTCATGGTTTCGGTCTTCTTCCTAGCGGGATTTCAGGCAAGATGATTATTATCCTTGATACCACTACTATCTTTGCTTTACTAATTGTCTCGATGCTATTGCTATGTCGCTACCTACCATTTTTTTTATCAAGCTTCCCAAATTGCCAGGCCCTCTTATAGCGTTGCTAGTTGCAGGTGCAGTGCAGGTTGTTCCATGTTGGGACATGGATATCATAGGATATCACAATATCTCTTATTTAGTTAATGCATCTATATACTTGGTAAAGGGTGAAAGGCTCGGCCTTTTGCTTGGTGTTTTGTTCTTCCAGCAAGTACCAACATTGGTTTTACCATTTTCCTAATAACAACTAAAACTTGCATAGGGACTTTTCGGACCTCGAGGACTTAATTATCAACCTCGGGCCAGTGCTCCTCATGAGTGTTGGTCCAAACTTGGCAGCCTGCAGGGCCACCATGGGGAAACTCGAGGATTGGTTTTATTCATAGCTTGTCCCATCTGATCGTGGCCTGAGACGAGATACGCGCGGCTACTATTAGGGTGTCGGCACGCCGGGAGGTCTTGCTGGACTTGTTTTACCATTGTTGAAATGTCTTGTGGACCGGGATTTCGAGCTTGATCGGGTTGTTCCCGAAGGAGGATTTTCCTTCGTTGATCGTGAGAGTTTGTGATGGACTAAGTTGGGACACCCCTACAGGGTTTGATCTTTCGAAAGACATGCTCGCAGTTATGTGGCAGATGGGAGTTTTTGATATCCGGTTGTAGAGAACCTGAGATCATATCCGAATTAAAATACACCAACCGCGTGCGTAACTGTGACCGTCTCTTTTCGAGTGAGTTCGAGAAGAGAACATGGTGGGGTTATGTTTGACTCATAAGCAGTTCAAGATCACTTCTTGATCATTACCAGTTTGCGACCGCTATGCGTAGTTTCTCTTCTTATTCTTGTACTCGTAAGTTTGCCACCATACAATGCTTTGTGCTGCTGCAACCTCACCACTTATCCATTCCCTACCCATTAGGATTTGCTAGTCTTGATACCCATGGTAATGGGATTGCTGAGTCCTCGTGGCTCACAGATTTCTACAACAACAGTTGCAGGTACAGGTAATGCGATGATCTGACGCGAGAGTGATAAATGTTTGCTTTTGGAGTTCTTCTTCTTCTTCTTCTTCTTCTGATTCTTCTTCTTCTTCGATCGATGATCTGACGCGAGAGTGATAAATGATTGCTATGTATTGATGAATTTTTGTATTGATGTTGTAGCTTGTGGCGAGTGTAAGCTTACATCTTGTATTCTCATCTATTCAGTACATGGTATGTTGTAATTATATCCACCTTGCTATGCGCTCGAAATGCAATTGTGGCCCAATCATGAATTCATCACGTGATTGGGATAGAATCGCATCTGGGGCGCTACACCACGGTAACGTAAGCTCGGAGTTGTATCTTGACACGTCTCCAATGTAACTATAATTTTTGATTGTTCCATGTTGTTATATTATCATTCTTGAATGTTTACCTTCATTTATAGAAACTTTACATCAACTTTTGGGACTAACCTATTGACATAGTGCCCAGTGCCAGTTGTTGTTTTTTTGCTTGTTTTTTACTTCGCAGAATATCTATATCAAACAAAGTCCAAACGCAGCAAAACTTTTTGGAGATATTTTTTGGACCAGAAGACAACTTGGGAGCCAAGGAAGCACCAGAGGGGAGGCCCATGGGGCCCACCACCCACCTGGGCGCGCTAGAGGCCCCTGGCGTGCCCTAATGGGTGGGGAGGTCTCCTCCATCGCCTCTCAGCTCTATAAATTCTCAGATATTCCAGAAACGCTAGGGGAGCGATCGAAACACAATTCTAGCCGCCGCAAGTTCCAAAACCACGAGATCCGATCTAGAGGCCCTTTCCGGCACTCTGTTGGAGGGGGACACGATCATGGAGGGGTTCATCATCCTCATTGGTGCTACTCCGATGATGCGTGAGTAGTTCACCATAGACCTATGGGTCCGTAGGCAGTAGCTAGACGGCTTCTTCTCTCTTTTTGATTCTCAATGCAATGTTCGCCTTGATGTTCTTGGATCTATTTGATGTAATGACTTTTTGCGGTGTGTTTGTTGGGATCCGATGAAGTGCGAGTTTATGATCAGATGTATCCAAGAATATTATTTGAGTTTTCTTTGATCTCTTATATGCATGATTGTTATAGCCTCGTATTTCTTCTCCGGATCTTTGGTTTAGTTAGGCCAACTAGATTGATTTTTCTTGCAATGGGAAGAGGTGCTTTGTGATGGGTTTGATCTTGCGATGTCCTCACCCAGTGACAGAAGGGGTAGCGAGGCACGCATGTGTCATTGCTATTAATGAGAAAAAGATGGGGTCTATTCCTACATGAATAGATCTTGTCTACATCATGTCATCATTCGTATTGCATTACACCGTTTCTCCATGAACTTAATACACTAGATGCATGCTGGATAACAGTGGATGTGTGGAGTAATAGTAGTAGATGCAGGCAGGAGTCGGTCTAGTAATCTTGGACGTGATGCCTATATAATGATCATTGCCTGGATATCTTCATAATTATTTGAAGTTCTATCAACTGCCCAACAGTAATTTCTTCACCCACCGTATGCTATTTTTCTCGAGAGAAGCCACTAGTGAAATATACGGCCCACGGGTCTATCTTTTATGATATTGCTTTCAGATCTATTATTCCAAAAACCCAAAAATTCCTTGCTGCACTTTTTCTTTACTAATTTTATTCCGTGTTTTTGTTAGATATATTTTATCCAATCTCGTACAATTTAATCTATCTTTTTACTGTAGAGGGATTGACAACCCCTCTTTCGCGTTTGGTTGCAAGTATTTGTTCTTTGCGTGCAGGTATGATTCACATAGTGTTGCTTGGTTCTCCTACTGGATTGACGACCTTGGTTTCATAACTGAGGGAAATACTTACCGTAGCTGTGCTGCATCATCCCTTCACTACAAAAAATACACTTTCGTGATGATACCGTAGAAGTGTTGCATGACAATAGCAAAATTATCATCATGGAAGTGTCCACTTCCACGACGACAAATGGTGCGTCATGGAAGTGTTTTCGTCAAGGGTAACCGACACGTGGCTTCCACCTTAACGGGTCGCCTTAAGCTATCGGGTTCCGGTTTGGATCTGATAACCCGTTAATAGCCCGGACCAATGGGGATTTTCCACGTTTAAAATTCTCATTCGCTGGAGGATCCACGTGTCGGCTCATGGTTGGGACAGATGTCATCTAGCTAATGGACGGGACGCGCCTATGATACGTTGACACGTGGCTCGGCCCAACAGCGGCCCATTCAGGTCAAAAGGCCGGCCCATTTGACTTGGTCAAAAGGTAGTGGCCCGACCCACACAAAGCCTATTAATGGCATGTTCGCATATAGCCCATTTATAGCCCGCTCACTCACGGCCCGTGATGACCTATCCGAATTAGGCTCAGTAGCTTTATCTAGGCCGTCCAATATGATTCCAGCCCATTGTAACTCCCGGCCCATGTATGGCCCATGACGTCTTTCGGCCCATATGAGGCCCTTTGTAACTCTTGGCCCATCAATGGCCCATGGTGAAACTAGCCCACAATGAACAATATATCGCTTTATACCCATTAACAGCCCATTATTCCATTGGGCTGTTTCCAGCCCGTGTTACCTTTCGGCCTTCTAAGGGCCCATTTATTCTTGGGCTCATTTCTAGCATACGATTACTTACGGTCCGTTACTGGCATATTCCACTGATGGGCCAAATTCAGCCCGTGGTTACAGTCGGCTCGTTTGTGCCCCGTTAACCCAGTGGGATGTTTTCGTAGAATTAAGCCCGTTAAAGACCCGTTATACCTGCCGACAGAATTAAGCCTGTTATACATACTGGCCTATTAACGGCCCATTATGGTCGGCCCATAATCAGACGATTCCCATTCTAGACCATTTACGGCCCACACTGCGGAGCACTATTGGTCCATGAATAGTGTGACCCATGTTTGACCAATCAATCATACGGCCAGTAGAAGGCCCACTGATTCTATGGCCTGTAGAAGGCCCATGGATCATACGGACCTTAGGAGGCGCACTACAACAGGCGGCGGGACCATGGTTACAATGGTCCGTATGTTGCCCATGCTTATTGTGGCCTAGTTCTAAATAAAAAGGTTACCGCGGAAAAAGAACTGCAACGACTACAAGCAAAAAATAAATAAACAATAAAATAAGGAAATAAATAAGCAAGCAACTTACTCTAGGCTATTACGGCTATTACAAATATTACATCCACTAGGAATCAAAGTTCGCCACCGGTGCAAATATAGTGAACGAAGGAGCATATTACATACACTGGGCGTCTAAATTGGCCACCAGTGAAAATAAACGCGGTAGCAAAACAAGTCCAGAACTGATACCACTTCAGAAGAGCTCAAGAAATGATATCTTGGATACCCACCATGCTGGCAATAAGCTTAGCAAGCTTATTAGTTTTCTCTTGTTTGGTGCTAAAATCCTCCAGCGCTTGCTATTGCATCAGAAAGTATGCATATAAATTCTCCAGTCACTTCCTCAGTCCTTCGGCTTCTTGCCGCAACACAACTGACTGATGCCTTTCAGCTTGTAGCCGATACTGAAGAAGCCGAAGTGATTCAGGTAGCGAGTTTGAAGAGCTTGTGCCAGCGGTAGTGGCCAGTAACTCGAACACTACATCAACGCAGGACTTTGGGGTTGTCTCACTGTCTACAAGATAGTTTTTATCACCTTTCTTGGAGACCAACAGGGTTATCTCACTATCTTGAACCTTATCTGCATTACTTTCTCTACCATTGCATAATGGAGTGCTCTTCTCCAATATTCTGTTCGCATTCTACAAGAGAAACAAGCAGACACATGACAAGTTTAGCATGTAGTATATGAAACTCATTTTGGTAAACCGGTTCAGTAGTAAGGTGGACAGGATAACATCATGAAACAAACATATATTTATGTACTATGGTCACCGTATTGTCTATATCATTCTTGTTTATGTTGCCAAATCAAGATAGAGACATAGTTCAAATCATATCTTTTAGAGACACAGTAGCATAGACATAATATAAGTGTGGGAAACTACACAATACTAACAAACTTGTAATGTGCATGACATGAGAACATAACTTTTTATACAACTGAAGCTGAAACCAACATAGAGCAAGAAGTTAGAACAACCATCCAGTTAAAGAAATAGGTTTAAAACATACCTGTTACGCCATTGGAGTTTCAATTGGATCCTTCAAATTCGAAATTAGTTGGTATGAGTAAATACAGTGATGCAAGAGCAAAGGAGTATGGACCATAGCTACGGAATCTGACTTGAGAACAATTGCTCTTCTGCTTTAAACGTGGAGTTTGGGTCCGCTGTGGTGGTCTTCATGCTTTGGGCACTGCAGTTGCCTTACAAACTGCTCGTGTGGGGGTACTCTATGGCGGCATGGTGTTGTGTCAACTAGAAGTGGGTTACTATTTGCTGGGGTTGGGGTTAGATGGGGTGTAGCTGGTTCTCTGTCCAATGGTGTAGGTGTACAATCTGGAAGAGTCACGATTATGTGTGGTGGGGCTAGTTCGTGGGCCAGTACAACCATGGTTCTATCTGCATTGACGGGTAGCGCCGTCTTTTGTGAAGAACAGGTTTTTACTCCCTTAGATACTACCATCACCCCCTCCAATTCAAATGGCTGATAAACAAGAAAAGAAATTGAATGTACAGACATTGTATGATAGACTGATGTGGTAATTCACATATATGTTTTCTAACCAAACAGGACAGCATGACACAATTTCACATATATGATGGCTAACTAAACAGGATAGCATGACACAGTTTCAGATATATGATGGATAACTTAACATGACATAATGGCATAATTCAACATATGATGAGTATCTAAACAAAATGACATGACATAACTATATGTTGTCTTTCTAAAATAGGTTGGGATGAAATAATTCAGAAACTTGTTGTCTAAGTATACATGATGGCATGATATACTTCACATAATTGATTCATAAACTAAGCAGCTGACGCTCGCATGTATGATCTCTAAACTAATCAGACGACATTGAATATGTGTATATTATGTCTAAACTAAGCAATGCAAGACACCATATGCATGTATGAGAAATATAAACATTGAAAGTTAGAGCATATACCTCAGGTGGGATATAGGACTGGTCATCTATCTCTGAATCCTCCTTTGAGGAGCTACCTGTAACCATTGAGATATATGCTTCAACAGGTACCATTGTCTGCTCTGAAGACCTTGTTTTCGCTCCAGATTTTTCCATAACCGGCTTAAATGGCTGATACACATGAAGAGTAGTTTAATATACACTGATTGTCGACAAATGGAATACGTAATGAAAAAAGGATGGCATGAGATAATTCACATATATGATGCCTGGCTACACAGGATGGCGGTGCATAATTCACATATATGATAACTGGCTAAAAAACATGGCATTGCATAATTCACATATCTGATATAGAAAGAAAACATGACGCATTCACATATATGATAACTGGCTAAAAAACAAGACACCATATGCATGATATGAGCAATATAACCCTGCCAAGTTAGAGCATACTGTTGGGAAACGTTGCATGGAAAACAAAAAAAATTCTACGCACACGCAAGATCTATCCATGGAGATGCATAGCAACGAGGGGGGAGAGTGTGTCTACGTACCCTCATAGACTGTGAGCGGAAGCGTTTGACAACGCGGTTGATGTAGTCAAACTTCTTCACGTTCCAACCGATCGAGCATCGAACGTATGACATCTCCGCGTTCAGCACACGTTCAGCTCGATGATGTCCTCCGCCTTCTTGATCTGGCAAGACGGCGAGGTACTGGATGAGTTCCGGTAGCACGATGGCATGGTGACCGTTGTGGTGAAGCTATCTCCGCAGGGCTTCGCCTAAGCACTACAAAAATATGACTGGGGTGTAAACGGTGGAGGGGGCGCCGCACGCAGCTAAGACAATGTTCTATTGTGCTAGGCGCCCCCTCCCACATATATATAGGTGGGGGGGGGAGGAGCAACCAGGAGGGCGCCCCAAGTTGGCCGAATCCTACTTGGGGTCTCCTCCCAAGTGGCGCCCCCTTCCTTATTTGGAGTGCGGGAGGAAGGAAGGAGGAGGTGTCTAACACCCCGCATGTAACTTTCCATAATTGTAACTCCAACTCTTGCCATTTTCGGCTATGTGTTATGATATTCCCTCCGTGGTCGGGTTTTGTTTTTCGTTTTGTATTTTGTTCATGTCATGCATTTCATATCATGTCATCATGTGCATTGCATTTGCATACGTGTTCGTCTCATGCATCCGAGCTTTTTCCCCGTTGTCCGTTTTGCAATCCGGCGCTCCCATCTCCCCCGGTGCACCCCTTTTGTTTCCTTTCGTGAGCGGGTGTCAAACATTCTCGGAATGGACCGAGGCTTGTCATGTGGCCTTAGTATACCACCGGTAGGCCACCGGTCAAGTTTCGTTCCATTTGGAGGTCGTTTCGTACTCCAACGGTTAACCGGGCATCCGCAATGTCCATTTGTGTGTTGCAGAAAAACCCCCGTCAAAAACAGCCCAAAACTCACCAAACTCTCTTCCATGCTGTAGGTCGTTCAATCACGATCGCGTGGGCGAAAACCGCACCTCATTTGGAGCCTCCTAGCTCCCTCTACCTTATATGTGACCCTCCCGAAAAACATTCTCAGATAAACCCTAGACCCGCTTCCTCTCCGCCACCGGACACGTCCGGGCGGAGCCGGACGCGTCCACCTCCGCCGCCGCCGCCACGTGGTAGGCCACCGCGCCCCGCGCCGCCGCGGCCCGCCGGGCCCGAGGCCGGCCCGCCCGCGCGCGACCGGGCCCCGAGCCGCCGCCCGCCGCCTCCGCCGTGCCCCGGCGCTGCCGTCCCCGTCGCCTCGCCGCTCGCCGGCGTGCCCGCGCGAGCCCGGCCGGCGCCGCCCTCCTCCGCCGCCGCCGCCGCCCCCTCCTCCGGCCGCCGGCGCATTGTCCTCTCCTTCCTCCGTCACCGGCCGCCATCTCCGGCCACCGCCCGTCGAGCTCGAGCCCCCATCGCCAGATCTCGATCCAGTAGAGTGCGTTGACTTTTCCCGAGCCCCCCAAAAATTCCCAAGTCATTTGATTTTGATGATATGTGCCCCTGTTCAACAATGCATAACTCTCCGCATATAGCTCCGTTTCGCGCGTGTAATATGTCAAATTGTTCGTCTCGTGATGCTCTACATTTTGTTCAATTGCATCATGTTCATTAGAGGTCATCTTGAT
This sequence comes from Triticum aestivum, assembly GCF_018294505.1. NCBI lineage: Eukaryota > Viridiplantae > Streptophyta > Magnoliopsida > Poales > Poaceae > Triticum > Triticum aestivum. The sequence continues at coordinate 139,919,772 of NC_057805.1, forward strand.
GCCCAAATCTCTGTTGCAAGAGGGCTAGTTGCTGTTATCTGCTGGTTCTTAACAGAACTTGGAGATTTGTCATTTTTGTATCATTTAATCTGTGCATCTTATGGGCATGAGATCTACATGTGTTTTGTTGTATGCCATGCTATCTTCTAAGGGTGTATGCCATGTATTTTTTTGATCTCTGTGGTGACTAGCACAAGCATGCAAACTAGGCCCCGTAATGTTTCTGATTTCAGGGACTTAGTGAATTCTCCAAGTCTCTGTCTGCTGTTATTTTGTTGCCATGTAAACTTGATGCTACAGAGAGATCCATGCATATTTTGGTGATGTTCATTAAGAATCTTTTGTAGATATTGTTGTATTTGATCCATTCCGCCCCTTGTTTGCAAATATGGAGTGCCATAGCATGACTCAATCTTTCTCTACTTTTGCTATAAAATATTTCTGGCAGATTCTTAACATGATATTCTTTTTTCCCAAGCTTATTCTAGTTGATCCACACATGCTATGTATTTGTTCTTGCCATGGATAGCTTCATAAACATTCCATCTTGCTGTAGGTATGCTTTTTTTGTCATGCATTGCTTTGTGATGAGTGCATCAAGCTCACAAAGATGCCTTCATATTATTATTTCTGCCATGCTCTGTTTTCTGCTAAGTCTGAAACCTGATAACGAAACTTGCTATGTTTACATGCTTGCCATCATATCTTCTTGTCCTTTTTGGCTTATGGTCAGTAAGGGACTTTTGTTATATGAATTTAGTAGAATACTTGCATTCCTTGTTTTTCCATGTTAAGTTCTTGTAGCATGTTGATTTCGTGCTCTGAACATTGCTACCTGATGCTATTTTCTGCCATGTCCAGTAATTTCACCAAGTCTGTGAACCTGTTATCTTTTGCACTTTTGCCTTGCTTGTTTGAGCTTGTTATGTTGTGAACTAGCCGTAGCTCAGTGTTCATATTTTGTCAAGCATCTCCTGTAGATTACTGTCATATGCTTTGTTGCTATGTTGGAGTGTTGTAGCATTGCTACTTGTTGCGTTTTAAGTGCTATCATGTTGTTAATCACAGATTCGTGTCATTCTTGTTTTGCTTGCCATTTGCAAACCGTGCATCCGTTTCCGGTGATCTTTATATCGATTTTGACCGAAATCATCTCATCTTTCCAGTGGCATGCTTGGTTTGCCAAGTTACTGCCTTGTTCGTCTTTTTCCTTCCGGAGCACGCATATGCATCGCATATCCTATCTTGCATATCATACATGTTTTGCATCATGTTGTTTGTGCATTTCTCGTGATTGATTGTGGTTCCGTTTGCTTGTGTTGTTGTCTTGGGTAGAGCCGGGAGACGAGTTCGTGAACGAGGAACCTGTTGAGTACGCTTACGAGGATCAAGCTTTCGACAACTCTGAGAACCTTGCAGGCAAGATGACCACCCCTCGAAATCACTTCTATCTTTGCTTTGCTAGTTATTCGCTCTATTGCCATGCTGCGCTACCTATCAGTTGCTATATCATGCCTCCCATATTGCCATGTCAGCCTCTAACCATCCTTTCCTAGCGAACCGTTGTTTGGCTAAGTTACCGCTTTTGCTCAGCCCTTCTTATAGCGTTGCTAGTTGCAGGTGAAGTTGAAGTTTGTTCCATGTCGGAAAATGGATATGTTGGGATATCACAATATCTCTTATTTAATTAATGCATCTATATATTTGGTAAAGGGTGGAAGGCTCGGCCTTATGCCTGGTGTTTTGTTCCACTCTTGCCGCCCTAGTTTCTGTCTTACCGGTATTATGTTCCTTGAGTTGCGTTCCTTACGCGGTTGGGTGATTTATGGGACCCCCTTGACAGTTCGCCTTGAATAAAAATCCTCCAGCAAGGCCCAACCTTGTTTTTACCATTTGCCACCTAAGCCTTTTTCCCCCGGATTTTCTAGAGCCCGAGGGTCATCTTTATTTTAAACCCCCGGGCCAGTGTTCCTCTAAGTGCTGGTCCAAACTAGAGCCCTTTGCAGCACCACCTTGGGGAAACTCGAGGATTGGTTTTAGTTGTACGGACTGCTCATCCGGTGTGCCCTGAGAACGAGATATGTGCAGCTCCTATCGGGATTTGTCGGCACATTCGGGCGGCTTTGCTGGTCTTGTTTTACCATTGTCGAAATGTCTTGTAAACCGGGATTCCGAGACTGATCGGGTCTTTCCGGGAGAAGGTTTATCCTTCATTGACCGTGAGAGCTTATGATGGGCTAAGTTGGGACACCCCTGCAGGGTATTATCTTTCGAAAGCCGTGCCCGCAGTTATGAGGCAGATGGGAATTTGTTAATGTCCGGCTGTAGAGAACTTGTCACTTGACCCAATTAAAATACATCAACTGCGTGTGTAGCCGTGATGGTCTCTTCTCGGCAGAGTCCGGGAAGTGAACACGGTCTGAGTTATGTATGACGTAAGTAGGAGTTCAGGATCACTTCTTGGTCATTGCTAGATGACGACCGTTCCGTTCCTTCTCTTCTCGCTCTCATTTGCGCAAGTTAGCCACCATATATGCTTATTGCCGCTGCAGCTCCACCTCATTACACCATCCTTTCCTATAAGCTTAAATAGTCTTGATCTCGCGGGTGTGAGATTGCTGAGTCCTCGTGACTCACAGATTCTACCAAAACAGTTGCAGGTGCCGACGATGCCAGTGCAGATGATGGGATCGATCTCAAGTGGGAGTTCGATGAGGAACGTGGTCGTTATGATCAGTAGTGGAGCCCAGTTGGGACGATCGGGGACCTAGTATTTGGGGTTGTCTTATTTTCATCCGGATTTTGACCGTAGTCGGTCTATATGTATGTATTTTGGATGATGTATGATTTATATTTATGAATTGTGTGAAGTGGCGATTGTAAGCCAACTCTTTATCCCATTCTTGTTCATTACATGGGATTGTGTGAAGATGACCCTTCTTGCGACAAAACCACTATGCGGTTATGCCTGTAAGTCGTGCCTCGACACGTGGGAGATATAGCTGCATCGTGGGCGTTACAATGTGCCCCCTCTTTCCTTTCTCTCATGAGGAGGGAAAGGCAGGAGGGGGGCCACCCTCCCCTTTCCTTCCCCATAGGGTAGGACAGCCAAGGGAGGGGTGTGCCAACCCCCTTGTGGGCTGGTCTATTTCCTCCTTTGGCCCATAAGGCCCATATCTTCCCGGGGGGCGTGCCCGGAACCCCTTCCGGTGACCCGATTTCTGCCCGGTATGTCCCGAAACACTTCCGGTGTCCAAATACCATCGTCGTATATATCAACCTTTACCTATCGACCATTTCGAGACTCCTCGTCATGTCCGGGAACTTATCCGGGACTCCGAACAACGTTCGTTCACCAAATCATATAACTCATTTAACACTATATCGTCAACGAACGTTAAGCGTGCGGACCCTACGGGTTCGAGAACTATGTAGACATGACCTGCGACACCTCTCCGGTCCATAACCAATAGCATAACCTGGATGCCCATATTGGCTCCTACATATTCTAGAAAGATCTTTATCGGTCGAACGGTTATGACAACATACGGAATTCCTTTATCCATCAGTATGTTACTTGCCCGAGATTCGATCGTCGTATCTTCATACCTAGTTCAATCTCGTTACCAGCAAGTCTCTTTACTAATTCTGTAATACATCATCTTGCAACTAACTCACTAGTCACTTCGCTTGCAAGGCTTCTTATGATGTGTATTACCGAGAGGGCCTAGAGATACCTCTCCGATACTCGGAGTGACAAATCCTAATCTTGATCTATGCCTACTCAACAAACACCTTCGGAGATACCTGTAGAGCATCTTTATGATCGCCCAATTACGTTGTGACGTTTGATAGTGTCGGTGGAAATGCCACCTATGGAATCACTGGGATCCCTTCTACGGTTGGCGGGCGCGGGGTTGTGCAAAGAGCGGGTCGGGTAGCCAGCACAGAGATCGTTTACCCAGGTTCGGGCCGCAAGGATTCGTAATACCCTAATCCTGCTTTGGTGTATATTTGAGTGTTCTTGAGCTCTCGAACTAGCTGCGGTGCGTGCGTAGTCCAAAAGATCTGAATCCTTCTCCAGTACGCCTCGGGCCTCCTTTTATAGTCAAAAGGGGTCGCCAGAGTGGCAGACAGAAGGTGGAAAGGTACACAGTGATTAAGTCTATCCTCTGGCACCATCGGACAAACACATTTAATGTGCTGCCGACGTGCCCTTCTTGCTTTATCGGGGACGACAAGGAAGCTCGTACCAGCTGTCGCTGCCTCGCCTGGCTCCAACGCGCATCCGAGCTGATGAGGCATTGTAGTGCCACGTTGGCTGGCTGCTGGGCTGGCGCGATGGCAGAGTCTTCATGAAGATCTGCATGCCACCACGTAGGTGCTTACTGAGTTGGCCTGGAGGCCGCGCATCGCCACGCAGGTGCCTGCCCAGCTGGTTGGGCTGGCAGCTGTATGGGAACGGCGGTGGAGTCTTGGCAGACGTGGGCGTGGCTATGGCCTCGCAGGTGTCCTCGGAAGGGTCCTGCCGGGGCCCTGGCAAGGGTCTTGCCGTGGCATCACGGTCGTCCCCGGCAAGGTTCTTGCCGGGGGTCACGTGGATTTCCTCGACGTGGATCTTGCCGAGGATCATAGTCTTCTGGTCCTCATCTGATCTTGTGTGCTTATGATCTTCACAAAGGTCTACATGCCACCATGGAGGTGCCTCTCGAGCCTTGGTTCCAATATGGTTGATGGTGTTGGAACCCTTGGGCTCAAGGGTGGCACGCTCTGCTGGCGTTGGGCAAGTTGCCCTGGCAAGGCTCTTGCCGGGGCTGTGGAGGCCGCCCCGGCAAGGGTCTTGCCGGGGGAGTCCACCTTGCCCTCTTGCTCTTTGTGTTTCTGGTATTCTTGTGCTTTTGCTTCCTCCCTTTGCCCTGCTAAGTGTGGCCGCAGGTGCGGCTCTGATTGCCTGTGCACAAGTAGAGGGGTAAAAAGGAGAGCCCCTACTTTTGTACACCGACAGGAGCCCCCGGGCCTGGGGCACACATAAGCACAACGCGTTGTTGGGCCGGGCACGCGGGGCGGAGTTTTACTGGGGTAATTCCCTCGCCCGTCAGGCTTCCCCACGACCCGCGTTGAATGCGTGACGTGGGGGTCATGCGTGGGGCGGTTGCTGCCCTCACGCATCACATCGTGGTAAAGAGGTGGCTCGCGCCTTCCCCATAAAAAGAGGAAAACGCAGGGGCACGGCTTATTTACTGAGTGGACTCGAGTCGTGGCCTTCAAGGCGCCCGTGCCCTACGATCACGGGGTGGAAAACGGTCGCCTCACTCGTCCCCTCGATTTCTGCTTGCTCACCACATGTCCCCCATGCCTCGAAGATGGTAGGTGGCGGATGCGGGGGGCACGGGCCTTAAATGACGAGGCGGGAAACCGGGTCACCGCTGATTGGACCAGCGGGTCGGTTTCGATTCCCTGCGCCCCCGATGGCCGGATTGGTTGAGTGGGGCGGCCGAGCCCCGACCCCGCCCCTTTATAAGAAGGGGAGGGGGATCGCACCCCTCAATCTTTCCTCATCCATCTCCTTCCACCTTGGCTCCTTTCTTTCTTCTGCTATGGCGAGAGGGCGCGCCGGCACTTCGACGGTGGCGACGAGGGTCTCCGCTCGACAACGCGCCCCTCCTTCCCAAGAGCTCGTGGAGGCGGAGCCGGCCACGAGAGGAAGGGGGAAGGGGCGAGGCCGAGGTCGCCGTGGCGCTCGGGGAAGAGGAGGACGGGGCGGTGCACTAGCCTCTCCTCCGCCAGCGGTCCCTCCCCCAATGGAGGCCACGTCGGGGATCAGCCCCGCGAGTTCTTCATCAGGCTGCACCGGCCCGTGCGTAGTCGTCTTTGTCTCCCTGCTCCATTCGCTCGGGAGATGGAGCTTGATCCGCCACAGACTCTGAGGTTGCATATGAGGGGCTGCGGGAATGGCGGCATGCGGGTTGATGTCGACTTTCCCGCCCCTCACGTCATGTATCTTCGTCGCAGATGGAAGACCTTCGCTCGTGTCCACAGTCTAACGGAGGGGCTCGTTGTCTACTTCAAATTAATGGAGAACTGCCTGCTCCCCGTCACGGTCTTTGGGGAATTTGGAACTCGCCTAAAGTGTTGCGTGGAGAGCTCCTCCAATGACGAAGACTCCTCCTCAAGCGGAAGTGACGAGGAGGACATCGACAGCGACGACGAGGGCGTCGAGTGGGGGGGGCGCCGACTCTGACTGACCGCCTCGCCCCTCCCTTGGCCACGCGCCCTGCCGAGGGCCTTCCTCATCAATCTCTCCATCGGCGTGTTCCCCGTCGCCCCCTTTTTGCCTTCACCTGCCGCACCTGGGAGGAAAGGGGCAAGAACAGGGATCACGGGGCACTTATCTTTTTTTAGTTTGTAAGCCTACAGGCCTTAGTAGAATTTAAATCTCGTAACCCCCTTGCTCATGTATGCATTCCTTATGAATTGTACTTGTTAGCAACTTATTAATGAGGAGAAGGGTGTTTGCCGGGTTTTGTTTGCGCGTGGGCGAGGGCCACACCAAGAAATGAGTCCTCGTTATCTTAAGATAAACATTGTACCCCGGCAACAGGCCTTGCCGTCTTCCTGCTCTAAAGCTCGGCTACACTCACGCCCTTGGCGGAGGTAGGGGCCGAGTAGGATTAGGCCCCTTGCTCGTCCCCTTCCCATCGCGGTACAACCAAGTTCCGGCCCAAACTAAGGTTCTCGGACACAGGACAGAGGGAGCAGGATGGTATGAGAGCGAGCAAAGTCTCGTACGTTTAAGTTTCATACGGAGGCACAGAGTGGGGGAAAAAGACTTATCTGATGTCGCAGCCCCCGGCAACCTTGGCTTGCCGTGATCGGATCTCTAGACCTACAGCCCCCGGCAACCTTTGCTTGTCGGGGTCGGTGCGTCGGCCTGTTCTCTTTCTTCCAAAATAGCTCAGCAGAAATGTCCATGCACCCTGCGAACCAAAAAGGACGGGAAGGAACAGAGATATGCATACTCGACCTCTATGCTAAGGGTTAGTCGCCACCAAGCACTATCAACCCTAACACAGAGAGAGAGACTCAACCTAGCATGCATGCTAAAACCTAGGGCGCCAGCGCTTCATTTATTTATGCTCAGTGTCTGCGCCTGGCTTTGTACAAAGGGTTACATGCCTTGCCGGCAAGGCTTGCACAAAAGATGGGTAAAACTTGCGAAGATGTTCGATGTTCCAGGAGTTGCTCACTGGAATACCATCTTCGGTCTCCAAGCGGACTGCGCCGGGCCTGGTGACTCGTATTACACGATAAGGGCCTTCCCACTTTGGCGTCAACTTGTTGGAATTCTTGGCCGACTGAACGTGCCGAAGAACAAGGTCGCCTTCCTCAAAGCTTCGGGCATGAACCTTGCGGCTATTGTCGGATTTCGGGTTCCGGCAAAACCCTTGAGGTTCGAACACTGGGATGCGCACGAAGATTTCCCCCTACCTACTCATTCATTCAGCCTCACCGCGATCTCAAAGCCTAGCTCGACGAACTCGCAACATAAGAGACACGAGATTTATACTGGTTCGGGCCACCATTGTGGTGTAATACCCTACTCCAGTGTGGTGTGGTGGATTGCCTCTTGGGCTGAGGATGAACAGTACAAGGGGAAGAATAGCCTCCTGAGGAGAGGTGTTCTTGTGCTTGGTGGGTGTGAGGATGGAGTGGATCCAGTCCAAGATGAGTTGCCTCCTACTGTGGTGGCTAGTCCTATTTATAGAGGCCTGGTCCTCTTCCCAAATATTGAGCGGGAAGGGATGCCACAACAGCCAATTCGAAGGGAGACAGCTAGTACAAGCTATCCTGACTAAAGGTGGTCTTCGCCTGCCAAAGGCTCTGGTGGTGATGCCGTCTTGGGCTCCACGGTGACCTCCGTCCTGCCGTCCTGCTGGTCTTGGTCTCGTTGCATCGATATGGAAACCTTTGCCTGATGCCTCGATACTACTCGCCTGCGCTTGCCTCCTTAGCACCAAAGAAGAAACGACGACTCTGTGCACGCTGGCGCCCGACTGGCGCCCGCCTCGTCTTAGTCGTCATGGCTTACGTCATTGGAACCTTGCAAGGTTCGCCTTGCCTTGATCTCTCCGCCCCTCGCGAGCCAGCTTGGTGAGGCTCCCCCGAGGAGGTCTTGTGTCGTCCGCCTCGCGAGGGTCTTGAGCGTTTGTTGGTGAAGACAGGCCATACTGGCCGTGAGCGGAGCCACGCCATGGGCCGCAGGTAGGCAAGTCTGGGGACTCCCGTTCCCAGAACGCCGACAGTAGCCCCCGGGCCGGCGCGCTCGGACTTGGCTTCGAGGTGAAGCCATAGGGCAAGTGCGGAGCGCCGCGGGCCCCAACAGCCTGCGGACTTGGTCGACGCGTGGCAATTGATTGGACGTGGGCGTCTCTGCTTCCCCACGCTGCCTCGGCAACTGCCCGTTTGACAAAAGGCTGGCGCGGGCAACGCTCGCCTTCATTGCTTTCTTCCGCCTTGCTCCAGGTCCCCTTTCTTGCCCCTCGCTTCCGAAATCTCCAGATCTGCTCCCATCCCCTTCCGAATCAGCGACCAATGGCGCCCCGGAAGGTCAAGGTTTCTTTGTCGCCCGCCTGGTACGAGCCGGCTCTGGATGCGCCCAATGTCTCAGAGAAGAACCTTGCCGCCACGCGCCTACTGATGGCGAGAGAGAGCAACAAGAGGGGGAAGAGCGAGCTCCGGGCTGGCTCTCCCGTGCCGGAGCCTACGGGAAGCACCTTCTTCCCCTTCTTCATGAGTAGCGTCGTCACGGGGCTGGCTCCCCCTTCTCCCACTTATTCTATGAGGTCCTCGGCCATTACGGGCTGCAGGCGCTGCTTCTTCATCCCAACTCTATTCTCCTTCTGTCGATCTTCGCCTTCTACTGTGAGGCGTATGTCAGCGTGATGTCGTCCGTGGCTCTGCTGCGCCACTTCTTCTTCCTTCGCATCAACGATGATCGTACCTCCGGGTGCGCCAACTTCATCGCGGTCGGCAAGGCCAACTCGATCTGAAGGATGGGAAGAAGGCCGACAACTTCAGGATCAAGTGGGTCATGATGGATGCCAAGTGCGTCCACCCACACTTGGTGCTGCCAACGGAGATGCCCCAGTCTAGCGCGGGGTGGTCTCGTACAAAGCTCACTAATGACCGGGCGACGTCGGTGCTAGAGAAGATGAATGCCGACCTGAAGCCGGGCAACGCGAAGGTGGCGAAGGTGACAGGGGCCATGCTCCTGAGGGAATTCCTGATGCTGCGTGTGGCCCCGCTTCAGGCGCGTACGCGCCCCTTATGGAGGCTTGGGGGTGAAGAAGACAAGCTTCGCTTGAGCCCAGAAGCCTTGCCTGACAAAGAGCTGGCTGCAGCTCTCCGCCTCCTGGTCGGGGACGACCAGGAATACCCGCCGAGTAGCTTCGTTCCCTTGTTCCGCCGCAAGGACGGGGCGCAGGTCGTGGGTGCCAGGCCAACCTTTGATGGGCGCGGGCTGGTGCCGCCAGCGCCTCCTGCGGTCCCGGCTGCGACGACGCTGGTGGAAGTGTCTTCTGACGACTCCCGCAAGGAGGAGGAAGACGAGGAGCGCGACTCCAAGGCGACCCCCGAGGGGATGGGGGAGACCTCCCCCTTGCGCAAGGCTGACCTCCTCCGCACCATGCCTGACGACGACGACGAGACCGATGACCTCTAGTGGGGGAGCCGCCCGTGATCGTGACGAGGGGCAGGTCGGCGTTGGTTTCCCGAGATGACGCTCCTGTTCTGACATCGCCTGGGGCTGCTTCTGTCCTGTCTGCTGCTCCTTTCCCTGCCCCTGGAGCCCGTGCGCCCGCGCCCCAGGCTGGGAGGCTCTCGGGCTTCAAGCTTAGCAAGAGGAGGGTGGACTACACCGCGGTGGACCAGTAAGCGCTCTTGCCTTGTTTCGTTCTTGCTTCTGCTGCTTGACCTTGATGCTTCTCCGCTGTGCGATTAGGCTGACACCTGCGGCGAAGAAGACGAAGGAGGAGGCGGTGGTGCTGCTCGGGACCAACCTGCCTGCTCTGGCTGCATCTCCCTCCGTGGAGAAGGGCAGCGTTAGTGCTCATGTCTCTCCGGCTCGGTCGTCCTCACGAGGCCTGGGGGAGAATCCTCAGGAGGAGTCAGCCCCCGTGGCCCCACTGGCTCCGAAGGCACCCGTGTCCGGCTTGGCTGCTGAGGTCTCCAAGGCTCAGGAGCCCCCAGTCTCCCAGGCTATGGTGACGATACCTTCTCCTCCTCCTCCCGCTGCACCGCTGATTCCAGGTCCTTCTGCCTCCCCTGACGTCTTGGAGCGCGCTCTGTCTGAGATGACCCGACTGCGAGAAGATCTTCAGGGCGCCGACCCCCACCTGGTGGCTGGGCGCCTAGAGCTAGTCTCTGGCTGGCTCCATTCTGACGTGTCCGTTCGGGTGGCATTGAGCCAGGCCACGGCGGCCTCCGAGAAGGAGAAGCAGGTCGCCGCCCAAGCAGCGGCTGCTTGCGAGGCAGCGCTGAAGGACGTCGAGGCCGCCCAGGATCGATGCCAGGCGCTGGAGGCCGAGCCGAAGACCCTGCGCAACGAGCGTGCAGAAGAATCCTGTAGCTGCAAGGCGAAGGAGGAGAAGATGAAGGCCTGGGAAGATGCCATCAAGGGCCGCGACGCCGAGCTGGAGCAGTCGGCGAAGGCGCAGGCCACTGAGCGCGACCGGCTGGAGGAGCTGGAGTGGAAGGTGAAGGCGGAGAAATCCGAACTTGACGCCAAGGCGAAGGTTCTAGCCGAGGACCACGCGGCCTTCGCGCTCCTCGAGGAGAGGTCTCGCGTAGCACTGAAGGCACTCTATGAGAAGGGCTTGGAGAAGCCACTGACCATTGACGAGGACGGCCCCGCCCAGCTGCTTCCCTACTTGGTCGAGGCGCTTGAGGAAGTCGTGAGCGGCATTGGCTCCATGGTAGAGGAAGAGGCTCGCGTCCTTTCTTCAGCTGCGCTGACGCGCGTCTTCAGCCACCTCCATCTTCGTGATCCTTCCGCCCGCCTTGATGAGCGCTTGAAGCCTGTGGACGACCAGCACTACGCAGCCGCTGCCGCAGCCGTGATGGGTCAGGTGGAGGCCCTGCTGAAGAAGTTCCGCACCTTCACTCCCGCGCCTTCGACCGGTGGTGCTACTAATCCTGCAGCCCCGGCCGGTGGTACAGGTGAAGGCGATGCCACCAAGGAAGGAGCGCCTTTTGCGGGCGTCGGCGATGTCCAGGGATGACTTGCTTGCGGCTCCTTTCCTGTTTAAACTCCTGCAACATGTACCATGCCTCGTGGAGGCGTTTAAACTTGCGTTTGATATTCGGAGAACAATATGTCTTGCAATATTTGCTTTGAGATTTTGCGATTTCCTTCCCATTTGCTTTACGTTCTACGTCGGCAGAGCGCGACCCCGCGCATACCTCAACCGTTATTGGGTCGTCCGGTTCACCAGGACGAGACCAAGGAGTGAGGGCTACATGGCCAGTTAGGCTCCTCAGTCGCGATTCTTAGGAGTCCCCTTGACTTGCAAACAGCTTACAGAAAGGAGATGCAGGGGTAGGTCTAGTGTTCTACGTCGGCAGGGCCCGACCCCGCGCATACCTCAACCGTCGTTGGGTCGTCCGGAACACCAGGACGAGACCAAGGAGTGAGGGGCTATGTGGCCAGTTAGGCTCCTGAGTCGCAATGCTCAGGAGTCCCCCTTGACGCTCAAATGACCTTCATACCTTTGTCCTTGCTGAGGCTCGGCTCAGGAGGGGCGCGCGACGACCAGGTCCGGGGGACCTGACTGCGTGCCGTATGCTTGGGCGTGACCCAAGCGCAGCCCCCGTGCCCAGCCCCCTCGCGCGACTCTCCCGAGTGGAGGTGTTACGATGAGGCCAGACACTGAGCTCAAGGGCTCCCTAGGGTTGATACGGTCGCGAGGCCGCCCTCAGTTATTTATCACCAGCACGGAGCATAGCGCTTCCGCACTTGCACGGGCATAGCCGCTCCTCGGCAGTGTCGACGGCCAGCGCGGAGCATGGTGCTTCCACTGGTATGTGGGAGGGGACTCCCTACTGCGGAGAGCCCCCGGGGCGTGTACAACCCCACCCTGACATGTGGCTTGCATGGCAGGGCTAGACGAGGTGTGTTTGGGCACCCATGAGCCAGCGTGGGACTCACGAGGCCCTACCTCAAGGCGGGTTGCGCCGGGTCTTGATTCTTGATGGCTGTGGTGGTCCTGCGAGATGGTTAGACAACCTGCGCTGAACAAATCTCCTGAGGTTATCGCGTGAGAAGGCCAAGCACTAACGACCCCAGGAGGTGACGTGAACGGGGCCGGCCCGCCAGACAGAGCTCAGCCGTTGGATTTATCGACGCTGCAGGGAGGGGCCCGAGCACAGACGCCGTGCCTAGCCTTCTTATGCGAAGGGCCCTGAAGAAAGACGATCGGCGCGCGGCTCCCATGGTGGGCGGCAATCAAGTAGGCGATAACCATAGATGGATTATGCATGAGAAGCAAACTGGCTGATGTAAATGCAAGAACGATACACGCCACTGGGTCAGGCCCGAGCGGCTTGGGGATGATGCAACCCGAGGGGTGCCCCTAGCAAGGTAAGCTAAAGACATAAAAAGGGATACATGCCGCGGGGACGGACCCATGCGGCCTGGGAATGATGCGGCCCGAGGGGCGCTCCCAGCTAAATAAACTTAGAAGATGTCACCTGGTTTTGTTGTTGAAGGAATGTTGGGGCAGCTGAAGACGTGTGACGAAGGGGTTGCTCCTCACGAGCCACCAGGGCCCTGAGCCTCGGGAGGCTCTGGGGGTCCAGGTGGTTCCTTGAGGACCGTCTCCATCTCCGCCAGGACCGTGTGCTGCCTGGCCTCCTGAGCCACCAGGATGCTCTGTAGGTTGCGCTAGAAGGCGGACGCCATGCTCGGCAGGCCAAAAGGCATGCGAACGTAGCTGTGAGGCAGGCCCTCGTAGCGTCCCATGCACGAAGGCCAGAAGAGCTCCTGAGATGCGGCCCTGTTGAGCCCTGGGATGTTGACGCAAACGCGTAGCCCGCCATCCTCGCCTGGATGGGGAGCTGCGCCAGGTGAGCGGCGGTCGCCGCGCATGGCTCTCGCATCCTGCAGTTCCTGAGTGGTCTTGGCGATGAACTCCTGAGCGCCGGGCGCTCCTCGTCCGATGTCCTCCTGAGGGAAACGTGCCGCGAAGCACGCCTCCACATGGTGCCCGAGTGCCTCCCTCGTGATGTCGGCAACGTCGGAGGCCCTCCAGAAGAGAGCCCCCGAACCCTGCCTGAGGAGGGTGCCGGGCGCGCCTTCCTATGCGAGGGAGGGAGGCGCCCCAGGCGCGGGCGCTGATCCTGACGTGGCTCCACTTGCGGCGCCGCTCTCCTGAGGCCCTGTGTGGAGTAGCTGCTTCTTCTTCTTGGGGACGACCTCAGGAGGGTACTGTGCTGCATTGCTGTCGGGGTCTTCGATTGGCGCTGCTTGGAAGGCGCGCTCGAGGGAGCACACCGCATCTCTTTCTTCGCAGGGGACTGTGATGATTCCGCCGCTCCCTGGCATCTTGAGGACGTTGTAGCCGTGGTGTGTCACTGCCATGAACTTGGCCAGGGCCGGATACCCGAGGATGGCATTGTATGGCAGACGGATGTGGGCGACGTCGAAGTCGATGAGCTCGGTGTGGTAGTTGTTGCGCTGTCCGAAGGTGACAGGGAGGCGGATCTGCCCTATCGGCGTGGTGGAACCGTCGGTCACTCCTGAGAAGGGCTTGGTAGGCTGAAGTTGATCATAGGGCACTTGAAGGCTGTCGAACATCTCGACGGACAGGACGTTAAGCCCTGCGCCGCCGTCGATGAGGGTCTTGGTGACTTGTACGTTGCTGATGACGGGTGAGCAAAGCATCGGGAGGGCGCCAGCGGCGGCCGTGCACTTGAGCTGATCTGCCGAACCGAAGGTGATGGTGCACTTGGACCACCTAAGCGGGTGCGTGGCCTCGAGCCTGGGGAGGACTGCGTTCACCTCGCGAGCAAACTGCTTGAAGATTTCCAGAGAGGCTGGGGCTTGAGCTCCGCCCAAGATGCAGGTGATAGCTCGCGGCTCCTTGTCCTGATGGTGGTCGTCGTTCCTTCTTGGTGGTGGCAGCAGCGGAGGAAGCCTAGCATTGCCCTGAGGACGGTCTTCACGAGGTTGATCCCCCCAGGCGCCCTCACGAGGCTGGTCCTGCCAGCGGTCCTCGCGAGGCCGGTCGCGCCACTCCTGGCGAGGGCCACGGTCGTCCCAATGTCCTCCGCCACATCCTCCTCCTCGTCCGTAGCCCCGGTCGTTGCGCTTGGGGTATCGACCGAGGCGTCCAACTCGAATGGCCCTGAGCTCTTGACAGTCGTTGGTGTTGTGGTTGTGAACGTTGTGGAAGACGCAGAATGGTCGGCTGCTCTTGGATGACTCAGGCTGGTCCTGGCCGCGCTTCGTGTCTGGCTCCGCCGTGAGTGCCCTGGAAGTTGGCAACGAAGCGGTCGCGCATCTTGTCCTAGGAGGAGATGGAGCCTGGAGGCAGGTTCAGGAGCGACGAGCGAGCTCCATCCTTGAGAGCCATGGGGAACCAGTTCTCCATCACTTCTTCGTCGCCGTTGGCCGCCTCGATGCTCAGCTCATAGAGCTACAGGAACTCTGTGGGGTCGGGGGTGCTGTCGTAGCGAGGAGGCAGGCCTGGCGTGAACTTGCCCGGCCATGCGACGCTACGCAGCTCAGGGGTGAAAGCGCGGCAGCCTGCGGTGGCCACCGGGACCCTTTGCTGATGTGGAGCCTGCCCTTGATGCCCATGCACCGCCACCACAGGGGGCGCACGGTCTTGTCGTAGTGGTGCTCGGAGCGCGGTAGCGTTTTCTTGCAGATGGGGAACTTCTTGGCAGCTTCCTTCTTCGCGCACGGGTGCCCGACGCGGTGGGTCGCGTCGGGGGGCCGCACGCCTTGGCGCCAGGATGCCGTCTTGGTGCGGAGGTGGTTGTGGTGGCGCTCCACGAGCCATGTCGCCCACACCTGGCGGAGGGCGAGGCAGCGAGAGAGATGGCGCAGGGGAGCCCCCTGCGGCACTGACAAGCTCGGCGATGCGGTCCAGCCAGTCCTCGTAGAGGTCATCGATGGGGCGGTAGCGCAGGAGTTCGCGTGCCATGAGCAGCGCGGCCTCCGCGTCCGTGGGAGCATGACGAGCGTTATACGACGAGCCGGACGGGGTCACCGACGGAATGGCGGTGCGACCGTCCCGCCGCACCGAGGGGTGCAGCAAGGACGCTTGCTGCTCGTTTCCCGCCGGGCCGGTGGCGGCGTTGGTGGCAGGTGACGGAGAACGACGGGGAGGCCCGTCGACGGGAGCCGTCTGAGCAACACGGGCAGTGAGGGCGGCCCGGCGAGCATCCGCCATGGATGCGACGAAGCGACATGACGCGGATCGACGGAAGGAAAGCTTCGGCGCACCCCTACCTGGCGCGCCAAATGTCGGATTTCAGGTTCCGGCAAAACCCTTGAGGTTCGAATACTAGGGTGCGCACGAAGATTTCCCCCTACCTACTCATGCCCTCAGCCTCACCGCGATCTCAAAACCTAGCTCGACGAACTCGCAACACAAGAGACACGAGATTTATACTGCACTACAAAAAAGACACATCCGTGACATTTTGGGATGAACGAAAAAAAATTCTGTCATACATATGACACTTCTAGGACGATAATTGTGACAAAACCAGGTATCATCATAGATGTGGTGGGCTCCTACTTCTATGACAAAAAATCATGACAGAAAATGGGCTTTTCGTCCTGGGCGGGCTTGAGACGCAGCTGCATGACATTCTTTGGGCCGTCCATGACGGAAAAAACCGTGGTAGAAGCGAGGGCGAGGAAAATTTCGGGGAGTTCCCGGTTACGGTGGTAGGTCGGGGGCCGAGCGATGCGCGTTTCTCTCATACACGTACGCGCGTGTGTGCGAGGCGTTGGCTCTAACTGAACCCAAGCGAGGCGTTGGGCTCTAACTGAACCCGAGCGATTGCACTGCAGGCTACGCGTTACTGAACCCGAGCGATCGATCGATGGCTGTTAACTGAACCCGATCGAGCGATTCCTTCGCTACTGCTGCTAACTGAAGCCGATCGATGCTGCCTCTGGATGAACAGTGAGCATTGCTGGGGGGGTTTGGATGAACAGTTCTCGGTGGGGTGGATGAACAGGACCCCGTGGTGTTGCCTCTAGATGAACAGGACCCCGATCGATCGAGCCGGTTGGGGCTGGATGAACAGGACCCCGTGGAGGGCAGGATGAACAGGACCACCCCGTGGAGGGCAGAATGAACAGTAGGCGGTGGAGGGCTGGATGAACAGTAGCTCGTGGAGGGGTGGTTGAACAGGAACCCGTGGAGAGGGCTGGTTGAACAGTAGCCGGTGGAGTAGCGCGTGGTGGAGGCTAGATGAACAGGAGCCCGTGGATGAACAGTCGCAGGTGGCGGCTGGAGGAGGTCGACGGTGGATCAACAGTAGCCCGTGGAGGCTCGAGGGGGTCGACGGTGGAGATGAATAGTATCCCGTGGAGTCCCGTTTTGTGGTAGGCCACACCCCTCCCGATGAACAGGACCCCCGTTTCGACCGTAGCGCTCCAACACAAGTCCGTTTCCTCCGTTTTGCGGTACGCCACACCCCTCCCGATCAACAGGACCCCCGTTTCGACCGTAGGAGCTCCATTTCCTCCGTTTTGCAGTACGCCAGACCCCTCCCGATGAACAGGATCCCGTTTCAAACGTGGCCGGTTGAACACAAGGCCGTTTCCTCCGTTCTGCGGTACGCCAGGCCTCGTTTCCATCGGTTGTTCCGTCCAAGCCCTCCCGATGAACACGACGACGCATTCCGTTCCGACCCAGCCGGTTGGCTCCCCATGAACATGACGACGACGCTGTTTCTCCGTTCCGACCCAGCCATGTACATGAGCCCTGGTCGTACGTATGCGCGAGTAGGCGTTCGAGACCCCGCCCGTATGTACACATACGTGGCCGTATTTTCTTTCTTGCACCCTGGCCGCTGTACGTACGTGTACATGCTATGTGCGCGCCTCTACTACGACACGTACGCGCCTCTACTACGACACGTGCACGCCTCTACATCCACCAGTATATATGTACGTACACGTTCGTGACCAGAATGACAATACTACGTACGCTTTGACCAGGTGGGTCCCGACTGTCAGGCACTTCCTTGCCTGCGAAGATGTAGCTGGTGGGTCCCAGCGGTCGGGGGGGAACGTTTTTTCACGAAATACAGTGGCCCATCCGGTGGGTCCCAGCTGTCAGGTGGAGGAATAATTATTTTCTGCGTAATAAGGAGGCACTTCCTTGCTACGGCCATGGACCCAGCTGTCAGCCTCTCCACGTACAGTCCACGTCCGATGGGAGTCGTTCCTTGACCACGTTGACCATGCCGCGCCGAGAGCACCAGGGCGGTGGACGACGGTGAGGCCTAGGAAGGGGATGACGGGGAGCCGGGGAAGACGCGGCAGTGGAAGCCCGCGCGGAGAGGAGTACGAGGGTTCACTGGTTCGGCTGCGGTGTGAGGCTGCCGTCGCCGCAGGGCCTGGCTAGCGGTGGGAACAGTAGGGGCGGTGAGGCCTCCGCGGCAGCACAGCCGGCCACGGGAGGCAGGAGCATGCGGCACGACCGGCGCTGCTTTGGGCGGCTGGAGCAAGAAGACCAGAGGTTGAAGAAGCACTACGGCCGTTGGATGGACATCGTACGGTCACTGGAGCTAGAATCGTGCATATTGACTAAGTTGACAAAGCCCTCCGTACCCGTCAACTTAGTAGGCCCACAAGTCTGCCTGCCACTATACTGGGTCCTAGCTCACAGGGGGAGTATTCATTTTTTTTGTGCGTAATAAGGAGGCACTTCCTTGCGTGCGAAGATATAGCTGGTGGGTCCGAGCTGTCAGCGGCTGTAACGTTTTTTTCGCGAAATACAGAGGCCCTTTCGGTGGTTCCCTGATGTCAGGTGGAGGAATCATTATTTTGTGCGTAATAAGGAGGCATTTCCTTGCGTGCGGCCGTGGACCCAGCTGTCGGCCTCTCCACGTACAGTCCACTTCAGATGCATGTCGGTCGTTGACCACGTTGACCAGGCCGCGCCGAGAGCACCAGGGCGGTGGACGACGGCGAGGCCTAGGAAGGGAACGACACGGAGGCAGGGAAGACTCGGCAGTTGTTTCCCACGCGCAGGGGAGTACGACTGTACGAGGGTTTACTGGTTCGTCTGCCGTCACCGGGAATAACAACAGGTGTGGGTGAGTAGAGGGATGGCTAGGCCAGCGATGGGAGTACGGTGGGGCGGTGAGGCCTGCGCGGCAGCAGAACCGGCCGCAGGGAGGAGGGAGCAGGCAGTCCCGCCGGCGCTTGTTTGAGCGCTGGAGCAGGAAGAGCAGAGATTGAAGAAGCACGACGGCCGTTGGATGGACATCCAACAGTCAGTGCTTGTGTGTCAACCTTTTTTTAGGAAAGCCTCAAATCTGTGGAAAACAGCATACAGCCCATCTACCATTATTTCGAATAATTTACAGCCCATTTGCTAATTATTAAGGTTTTTTTTGGAGCCCATATTCTTTTTGTTAGCATTACAGACCATATTGTGGCCACGGTTAAAAAATTATACGAAATTTTGCATATTTCGGTGTGGTCCGAACTGTTTTTAATCCTGAAATTTCGACTCACATTCAAACTGATTTTAAAAATAAATGTATATCAATATAAAATCCAACAAATTCTCCACGCATAAAAATTAATGTAATTTAAAATCTCGAAATGAAAAAAAAAGATATTTGAAACTAATTGCCGGTTTGATCTGTTTTAAAAATGTACAGCCCATTTCTCATTACTGATGGACCATTTTCTCGGCCAGCCGAATGAAAGCTCTCCTCGTCTTACTTGGCAAATCACAAAAAAACTGGGTTGTGGCTGTGGACCCAGCTGTCAGCCTCTCCACATACAGTACTCTTCCGATGGAATGTCGTTGACCACGTTGACCACGCCGCGCCGAGAGCACCAAGGCGGTGGACGACGGCGAGGCCTAGGAAGTGGACGACGCGGAGCCGGGGAAGACGCGGCAGTGGATGCCCACGCGGAGAGGAGTACGAGGGTTCACTGGTTCGGCTGCGGTGTGAGGTTGTCGTCGCCGCAGAGCCTGGGTAGCGGTGGGAGTAGTAGGGGGTGATGAGGCCTCAATGGCAGCACAGCCGGCCACTGGAGGCAGGAGCAGGCGGGGTCCCCGGCGCTGGTTTGGGCGGCTGGTGCAAGAAGAGCAGCGATAGAAGAAGCAGCAGGACCGTTCGATTCAAATCCAACGGTTACTGCTGCTAGAATCGTTTGTTGACTAAGTTGACAAGCCATGCGTACGCGTTATCTTAGTAGGCCCACAGGTCAGCCTCCCAACCGATGCGCCCCAGATGTCAGTGGGAGGAATCATTTTTTACGCGTAATAAGGAGGCAGTTGATTGCGTGCGGCAAGGCCAACGGAGGGAGTAGGGTGGGCCGGGGAAGCCTGCGCGGCATCACAGCGGGCCACAAGAGGAGGGAGCAGGCAGTCCCGCCGGCGCTAGTTTAGGTGGCTGGAGCAGGAAGATCAGAGATTGAAGAAGCACGTCGGTCGTTGGATGGACATCCAACAGTCACTGCTGCTAGAATCATGTGTTCACTGACAAAGCCTTGCGTAAACAAGTCAGCCTCGAAATCTGTGGCGTGTACAGCCCATTTGCTATTATTTTTATAATTTTTACTCATTTTCTAATTCATATGGAATTTATTGCAGCCCGTTTTCCATTTTAGAATTGCTGGCCATTTTCTGGTCAGTACCAGGGTAAAAATATTAACTATATATGTGGGAAATTTTGAAAATTCACAAATTTTTGCTGGAGAACGAAATATTCTTAATCCAAAAATTAATAGCCATACAAAAACAAATTTAAAAATAAATTAGTACTATGTCATGTTAAATCCAATGAAATACTTATAAGATATCAGTGAAGAACAAAAAAAACTTATATCCCATTTGCTATAATTTTTTTGGAATTTTCAACCCCTTTTGATATTACTTTTAACAGACATTGACCATACTCTTAAGCCAGGCCGGAATGCATCCCTCCTCGTCTTGAAAGATTTGCAGCCCAGTAATTCGGAGAAAACAAATAGGCCTAGCTTGGGTATTCTTCAAAAAGAAATACTGGGCTACCTATTTTCCCAAAGAACTGGTGCATGAGTATTTAGCTTTATTTATTTATTTACTTATTTATGTTTAGGGAACCATGAGCATGTACCTGGGCCGGATTCATGTGAGAGCCTCCCTTCCAGTTAATTATGGGCTTCTCTATTGGGCCTTCATCAGTGGGCTGCATGTTATCAACAAGTGGAAACTGTGTTCCGTACGAAAAATAGTATGCGCTACGTACGGTACGGGGCACTAAAGGATCGAACCGTGCAACAACTTCCAAAACATTGTGTTTGTCGTTCTAACAACACATTTATTCAACCAACAGACGAAATATACTACTTATTGTACATTGAAAACAGCAGCAGCAGCAACCAGGGTGGGGGTGCAACAGAAGCAGTAAGCAGGCCAGAAGAGTGAAGACGCAGCTCTCTCTTCCAAACCAAACATCAGCCATCATTACAAAAGGGCTACCAAAAAAGAACAAGTGTATGCATCAAACTAAATAAAGATCCTACTACACCAAGTGTACGCATCTAACTAACTGGCTCAGTTAGACGTTACTATTTATTAAGCTGTGGAGATTGGCTGACGACTTGAACCAGATGGGTGCCTGACGGGGGAATCTCCAGCCAGCAGGTCGAAGTCTGATACTTGCGACCCTCTCTCCTACTTTGGGCTGCAGAGCGTGGTGGCACATATCAGGGTATGGTGCATGCAGAGACGCATGGTACGCTGTGTACACACAATTTTGCCTGATGAACGAAACCGCGCTGCCATCATGATCCTTGCCGTTGGTTATCTCCTGGTTAATCGGATAATTCAGTCCAACAAACAGAGAGCGTGTACCAAGGCTACTTACCAGCCTCCAGTCAAAAATTCCTGAAGGCCCAGAGAAGCTGGGATCCTGCTCAAAGACCTTGCAGCGACTGTGATTATATTCCACGAAACAACACGTCCGATACGTGCGAACGATCATCAATCTTTCGCCGTCGTCTGATCGAGCCAGGAACCACCTGCAACTGCCATGCCGCTTTTCTTTGAAAGGTTCTGGGATTAGGAAGGGTAGGGACACTAGGCGGCCTACAACATCATATCAAGTTGGAGTCAAATAAAAAAGGGCTCTTGATTTAGTCAATCTTAAGAACAGCATGTTATGAGCATGAATATTTTTTCAGCAAATGTTGACAGTAATATAAGCAAGCCATCATGATATCATAGGAAAATAACATACTGCTGTAACAGCCATTTGTAGCGATGACTGGAGTAGGCCAGCAATACGTCCAGCCATAGAAGGAGTCGACAGCGTAAATGAAGCCCTTGTGTTCAATGGCATCAGAGAACCATGGAGGATGTATGATCCTGCGATGGACGTGCAGCCACTTACCGCAGTGACCTGTCAGATAGGTGAGACCGCGGTTGAAGAACGCAATTAGCCTGAAGTCTTTATAATTCGCAGATCTTGTGGGCACTTGGCAGATTACAACCTTGAGCAAATCAAACTTGTTATCATGTTGGCTACTGTAAGATTCCGAGTATTCTGGGCCACGGTGCCAAAGCAGTGCAGTGTTAATCAAAGGAAGGGGGATCAATCGCCGGGTGTAGACCTCCACGAGCATCCAGCTGCCGCGACCGTCGACGAGCACCATCCAAGATGTGTTCATGCCGACCTAGTACATACCGTTAATGTAGTTGAGGCTGACGGGGATCGGATCACAGTCAAGGGGGTTGATGCTCGCCACCCTACGATCGTTATGCTGCGTGACACGCCGTTTCTGAAGATCAGGCAGCATCAGCAAGCAAGGAGCTGGCTTAAAAAGCTCCGGCCTGAGGGCTTTGAGTAAACGATATAGCCCCGACGAGCACGCGGCGAGCGGCATGGTACTGAGATTGTCCACACGCGAAACAATGAGCTTGATTACCTCTGTGGGGAGCGAATTCCAGCCACTCTTTCGGCGGACGCTGCTCGGTTCTGCCATTGTTAGCGGGGATGGAAGATTGGACGAGATTATGTGCGGACAAAGATGGAGAAGCGAATATGTGTTGCGGGAAGTGGATAGGTGATGATGACTACAGCACGCCGCTTGACTTACGAGACACATACCAGCAGCGTAGGGTCATGTCGATGCCAGACAACTTGCTTGAGTGATCACAGTACTGGTACTCCCTACAGTGTTATGCCCTAACTTGCTTGAGTAGAGTAGTAGCCACGCCATTACACGACAACTTTCACATGCAACGTCGAACACCTTTGGAAAGTAGCATCATACACGGTAAGTAGACAGATGAATCTCATCTGGGAAACTGCAGAAGTGGAAGGCGAATATTGAGCAGTGATGTTGAATGTCCTTGCAACTTTAGGCCAGTGGCTATGGATAATTGCCCGCCCAACCTGCGTCCTCTTCAGGAAGACTTCAATATTGTACCATGGGTCTTGCACGAATACCTTCCTCGCCTCTTGATCATGCAGGTGGTTTGAGAGGTAATCATCGATGAACTGCTTTGAAAAGTACCGAAAACAAAGATGTGCATAAATCGCTGTTATAAATTTTGAAATGGCACAAGGGGTAAAAACATGGTAAAAGAGTTAGTACCATCCTATAGTTGACTGATATCTTCTTCATTGTGCAAACAAAGATCTTTCTGTTATTTGTCGCAAGTTTCTTTATCCTAACAATCTTTCTGAGTTTCTTGACTTAACTGATATTCATTGACATCTCATTTCCCCATATGCAAAATGGGTCGAATAGTGGGTCTAAGCCTCTGACAGCAGGACCTACATGTGCAAGACCAAATTGTAAGAAACCTAAATATTAGAATGATTCCTGCAACTGCACAATAATGGGCTATTAGCGAAAGGACCATGCATGAGCAAACCTCGATGGTAAACCGCGGTGCCTCCCATTGTTTCCCTGCAATACATATAAGGAAGATCTTGATCAGGTTAACCGAGAGTTGCCATACTATCAGTAGAATATGTATTGAGTACAGCCAAATTCAATTTATTTCTTACTTGCATAACAATACAAAATTGTACCCACAACAAATGAAAATCAAATTGCAGCAGAACAAATGAACCAAAACAGTTAAATGAGCACGACATTGCAGAATAGAACATATACTAGAAGATAAGACAGTTAATGAAACCAGGAATGCTTGAGAACAGTACTATGAAATGTAACAATTGTTGGACCAAACTATTAACCGAACATTACATTTCAGAATATCAGATATCATATTAACATTACAGAGGACAAATCACTAAAAGGCTTTGGCGGGTGGCCTCGAGAAAATAGCACGAACTGTATTTTAATGTAGACAACCGTGTGGCGGTGTCGATGGTGGCCTCGAAGAGGAGGTGCTCCTCCAAGATCTGGCGGTCGGCACGCATGGCAGCCATAGCAACCTTGTTTGCGCGTGCGGTCGTGATTTGCTTATCCGCTGCCATATGCTAGTGAGATCCACGTTATAGTGCGTGCAAAATGGTTGTGGGAGGTGCTTAATTGGAGGACTAGGCCCGTGATTTGGGCAGAAGGAGTGGCGCCATCGGTCGGGGCATGTGGGATGGGGAAGGAGGAGGATGGTGTGGGTGGGGTGTGGATTACCTTACGATATCAATGAGGCTGCACAGCAAGAAGAAGGGTCGTCGGTGTGACGCCCCCGATTCAATCGTACACTAATCATACACGCAGATATGTAAGATCAAGATCAGGGACTCACGGGAAGATATCACAACACAACTCTAGACACAAATAAAACAACACAAGCTTTATATTACAAGCCAGGGGCCTCGAGGGCTCGAATACATAGCTTGATACACAAGAAAGTCAACGGAAGCAACAATATCTGAGTACAGACATAAGTTAGACAAGGATGCCTTAAGAAGGCTAGCACAAACATCAACGATCGAAAAGGCAAGGCCTCCTGCCTGGGACCTCCTAACTACTCCTGGTCGTTGGCGGTCTCCACGTAGTAGTATCGGTCGGCGGTGGCATCTGGCTCCAGGGATCCACCAACTGGTTGCAACAACCGGAAATAAGAAAGAAGGGGGGAAAGGAGTAGCAAAGCAACCGTGAGTACTCATCCAAATTACTTGCAAGCATCAGATCTATACTAAGTATGCATTGGTATCAAATGGAAGGGTTGTATCTGTGGACTGAACTGCAGAATGCCAGAATAGAGGGGAAGGCCTAGCCTATCGAAGACTAGCATCTTCAAGCAGCTCCAAGCATATTGCAGCATGTAGAAGAGTAAAGAATAGCAGTTTATATTTAACAAACATGTTGTAACATTAACGCCCAAAGATCCTTCCTCGACTCCCTACGAGAAAGCAATCCCAGGGCCACATATCCATCACATGTCTCAAGTATCCATTTCTAGTTATATAAGATCAGGATACAAGTCTGAACGTCCATTACCATGGACACGGTATTCGAATATATATCTTCCCTGCAGGGGTGCACCACGTTACCCAACACGCTCGATCACTCTGGCCGGACACACCTTTCTGGGGTCAATGCCCGGCCTCGGAAGATCAACACGTATCAGCCCGACCTAGGCTTAGCAGAGAGGTCCCCGCCGGTCTACATCCTAAGTGCCCCGGGGTCTTGGCCCCATCGCCCGTTGCACTCCGCACCGTTGCGAGCAGGGTCGATACCAGCACCGCCTCGGATGGCCAGCACGATCCGACCGTGCCGCAATGCTGAACTGGACGTCTGACAAAGCATCGGCTGATACTGCGATGTCGAGGCCCATGTCTATTCTCGTGTGGTGGTTAGTGCGTAAAGGCCAGAGGCCAACTCAGAACAAATACCCAAACCTGTTAGTGCAATGGGGGCTCGCGGAGATGAGCAGAGACTCACGATAATGTGACCCCGTCGCCCCGTCTCATGGACTTACGGCAAGGGCCCAGACTGCCTGGCTGTGCCACATATAAAACTCGCGGTTGCTCCATAGGCCGGCCCAACTTTCACATCAACTCGCGGGTACCCCTCAGGGCCGACCCGACTTCAACAATGGTCTCAAGTAAAGTCCGGGTAACCGTGTGTCCAAACATCAAGGGGAAAACCCGAGGAATCACCCCCGGTGAATTCCACTCAATGTAATCATCAAGGTGAACGTAAGAGGAACCACCCTCGAGGTTCACACTTGAGGGGTTGCACGAAAGAGCCGTATCGAGAGTGGTGAAGGAGGAACCACCCTCATTGGCCACGACCAAATAGCTACACTATAGAGTTGTCATCAGGAGTGCGTTGTGAGGTCTAACCCACGACACTCGATAGTAGCTCTGCACAGTCGAGCATCAAAAGGGGCATGATGTGATGTGAGGTGTCGGGCTCTGGTTGTCGATCACGTTGATCGAGTCGTCGATGATGAAGCAGGGGCAACAAGGACAAGGTGGGGGCCACTGATGGATCACTAACCAACCTATACTAAGCAGTTTAGGATAAGCAGGTAGGTAACAATAGCAGGTTACAAAAGCAGGCTATGGATCAGAATAGGACCAATCAATTACAGTAGCAAAATCTAATGCAAGCATGAGAGAATGGAATGGGCGATATCAGGATGATCAAAGGGAGGGCTTGCCTGGAAGCTCCGATGAAAGGGAAGAAGAGTCATCGTCGACATAGTCGATCACAGGGACAGCATCAGTCTCGGGGGCTACCGTAGTGACGAGGGGGAAGAAACAGTAAATACAGAGCAAACAAGTGCATGCCATGACAATAAGCAGCACTAGGCGTGTTCTAACGCGATGCTACACGATACCGACGAAGGGGGAAAACATCCGAGAAAGCTTTCCCGAAGTTTGGCATTTTCGGACAGATGAAACGGTGGGGAACGGTTGCACGTTCGCTATGCTAGGGACGTGTGGCAGAAGAACGGACTACGTACCCAGATTCGTCTCGTCGTTCTGAGCAACTTTCATGTATAAAACTTTTTCATTAGAGTTACAAATTATTTTCTATGAATTTTAAATTTTTAAAAGATTTTCTAATTTTTTGGAATTATTTTAATTCGAAAATAAATTAATACGTAATTGCCAAGTGTACATAGAGAAGTCTACAGAACAGTGGCTTTAGTGGCTGGCAGGTGGGGTCCAGTTGACTACCTAGTCAGCAGTCAACTAAGACTGTTGACTAGTCAAAGGGCCCAGGGGACCCACATGTCATTGACTGGGTTACCCCACTCAGCAGTTTGACTCGTCAATGGGACTAGTGGGACCCAGGTGTCATTCACACATATTTTAGTATTTTCTTTTTAAGTGGATATTTAGAGGAGGGGGTCCACCTGCCATAGGGTAGTAGGTAATCTAACTAGTAATTAACCCTAAACTAATTGAACATGGGGCCGGCCTCACACACACTGAACACACACATACGCTAATTACAAAGGGCCGGCCATACATAGCAGGGACATAGCCAGCCATCGGGTTGTGTTTGCCATGGCCTCGCGTGAGCTCAACGTGGTTAAGCAGCAGCGACAGCAGCTCAACGCGGCAGCAGCAGCGCAGCAGGGCATCAGCGACTAGCAGGTACCAAGGAGCATCAGCAGTTTCAGGCAGCAGCGGCAGCGCTACAGCAGAAGCAGTAACCGGCAGCAGCATAAACAACAGCGGCAGCAGCGCGGGCGGGCGCTGCTAGGCCGCGGCGGGCACACGCGTGGGCGAGGTGCAGGGCAGTAGACACACAACAGTAGGAGCAGCAGCGGCAAGTAGAGCAGCATCAGCGGCCGCGGGCGGGCGCAGGGCGCGGCCCGCAGAAGGAGCACACAGGAGCAGCACGAGCGCAGAGCCAAGCAGAGGCGCGTACGCGTATGCTGAGCTTCGGCCAAGGCAGCCGCTGGTTCATACAGGAGACTACGGAGACGGATCAAGACCAGGATGAGGGGGATTCGGAGGAGGAGGTCACGGAAAAACTATAGGGGAGGGCAGCGGGGACGCGGGAGGCTCGTAGGTGGCGAATCGAGCGGAGAGGCGGCGACGACCGTGGCGGAGAAGACAGTTGGTGGCGATGGTTCAAGGGCATCCTGGCTTGATCTGATCCTCAGGACGGACAAAGCCAGCCGCCGCGGACCTCCTGGATGTTGACGTGAAGCTTGGGGAGGCACCGGTGCATGGCGACAACGACGACATGGTGACGGCAGCGGCGTCGGGCGCGAGTGGCAGAGGGAGAGGGGGCGCGAGGGAAAAGGGATTAGGGTTCAGTGGCACGAAGGAGGCCACGGGCTAGGTCTTATAGGCGCCGAGGTCGCCAGAGTAGTCGCCGGATGGTCCCCACGGCGATGGCCGGTGCCGTGGCGGCCATCGGTGTTGTCCACGCCTCCTCTGTGAACAGACAAGGGGGGAACGGGGGCGCAGTGGGCCATCCTGGTGGGAGGAGTTTCTTCGGCCGACTGGGCCAAGTGGCCCACGGGGGATTTCCTTTTTATTTTATTTTTTTGTTAGTGTTTTGTTTTCTTTTTATTTATTTTCTTTTCACAGTTTTATTTAATTTCCACAATATTTTAGTTTAGTTAAAATACAAAAGTAGTTTCTAAATTAGTATTAGTATTTATGCCGCTTCCACAAAATAACTTGGCACAAAATAAATTAGTTTAGAGTTTTTTATAAATTAAAAAGCATTTATATAATTGCCTTTAGCCACTATTTTATTCACAAAGGGCATTTAAACACTTTACAAAAGTGTTGGGTCACCACCATAATTAGTTATGGAAAATTTGCCACATGATAAACATTTTAGTTTGCATGTTGACAAAATTGAAATTTTGGTCTTGAATTGAATTTGAATTTGAATTAGGCCTTGGATCATATGAGGATTAGCAATAGTAATGTGATGACATGGCACCATTAACGAGGGATTACTGTAGCTTAATTATCCGGGCATTACAAATCTCCTCCACTACAAGAAATCTCGTCCCGAGATTTAAGGGGTGGAGTAAGGGGGAAGACTCGGGAAGGATGGAGCTCAAACAAGATAGGTACCTGGGGGACTATCCCAGTGAACGTGGCATAGAGGCATCCGTTGAGTAGAAATTCAAGAAAGTCATCGGGAGCAAGGTAAGAAGGTGCGGTAAGAAGTTTCAACCGGGTAGGCAATCGTTCGTTGCCTGAAACAAAGGGTTTACGAGCAATGAGAATAAGTATGGCGTCTGATACCAGAATAGATCACTAGGAAGGTGGCTCGTGATATACATACCAAGCCAAGCGCGAGGAACAATTTTGGAAGACAGGGATGTACAGGAGTCAGGTTTTGATCTTGTGGAACGATGGGTTATGAGCCCACCATGTGAGTTAAAAGTAGGAAGGGCGCTGATAGCAAGGCATGTCAGAGCATAGACTGTCAATTATGTTGGCAACAACGTTGGTAACAAGGGCGAGGGACAAAGAGAACCATTTTCCTGCTTGCAAAGCGAGGCGAACCAATAGGCAAAGTTCTCGTCCATCGGTGGCTACCGGAATGTCATCAACAATAGTAACAAGGTCTTACTGACAGAGTTTGTACACCGAGGTGTTTACATAAGCAGGGAATTATCACTGCTTAGATATGTTAGGTTAGAAGAAAGGTTAAACAAAACAAAGAAAATAAAAGTGTAGACTCGAATCAGTTATCAGTGTTCTCGAGTGTCTAACAACTCAGAATCCGTCGAAACTAGGAACGGCGAGAAATAACAGTTGATGAAGAACTCATATAAAGTTATGTAGTTCCGTGATATTTTCGAGATACCAGAAGGTAATACTCGAAGGTAGAACCGGATAGAGGTTGGACAGATGAAAAGATCTGAAGAAGACAAGTATTTTAACTTGTCTAAGAAATGGTATAAACATGAAAAATATGGCCGGAACCACGGTTGCAAAGGACCAAACATAGATACAAGATGAACTTATCACAAGGGGATTAATATTATTACAAGAAGCTTCCATGATAAGTTCCACATCGGGTCCATGGGCATGAACACAAAGGCTCAAGGTCGGCTCCCACTGCTCTAATACACAACTTTCCATTCACTTCTCGCATTCGAAGAAGTTGTAGTGTTGAAATTTTACCTGACGAAAAGCCAGTAGAGTATAACCTGCATAAGTTTTGAGTTCACATGGATTTAGGGAAGACATGAATTCAACCCATCGGGGCATATTAGGAACATATACCACAAACTTCAGGAGTAAATATCTCAAGCTCGGGAGTAGAGCATGGTTGAGGAAGCAGAGGATACAATTTACCAAAGGCATTATGTGTCTGAGGAAAGGCTCACAAGGTTACTGAATATGAAGCACGTTGTCGGATAAATCCCAACAAAGGACCTAGTGGTCCACAAGGAATCTAATGTGAGTATCGATACTTCACCAGAAGAAAGAACGAATGTAAGGATATCACACTATAGAAACAACCGACTAACTCAAAGCTCAAATGCAATGGAATTATGAATTCCAAAACAAGGGATCAGGAGCAGAGGCTTTGATCATAGACAAGTAAGTTGAATAGATATAGATTGACAATCAATCAAGGTTTGATTTGTCGAACACCAACTCATGTCAGGGGTGACGTTTGAGCCAAAGGGAAGAATTCTAACTATGATTGATGATTGCAAGCATTCACAAACATATCGAATCAAATGTTCAAAATAACATGACAAAGGATACTACTGAATATTGTCAGACATATGGAAAGTATCCATAATGCAAGCAGACAGGTATTTGCAGAGCAATAGTTGGAGAGGATTATCGAAAGATCGGATAGTATTCCAAAGTATCTTGTGAATCACTTGAACAACTGTGGATGAACGGATACTCGGCAAGTGCGAGTAACTATCCGTGGGGGTATTCATGCGGCAAGGAACTGCAGGGCGGTAAGCATAAAGGATTCTCGGAACATCGAAGAGTATTTCAGGACATCTTGTAATAACAAGAGCAACCAGGGATGAAGGTATGAACGATACTGTAGGTAGTTATTCATAAGGATTTAACGATGGTAGGGATCGCAACAACGAAGGGTACAAGGGTCTTGGGAAAACATCGGAGAGTATCTTCAGAACCTTCTGGTGCACCAAGCAATCATCTGGAGTGAGGGGCCTAGAGTTAGAGTTAGAGTTAGCAAAATCACTTAACCCGAATAGAAGAGAAGTCAGATTTCCAGCGTATAGACAAGGAATAAAAGATCCTAATACCACGCGATGGCGACGTGGGCACGTAAGCCACATAGCCAAGTTAGTAAAAGGATTTTTTTAATGACTAGACTCAACTTCGGCCAAGGAGTTGGAAAGGGGGATCCTACAGGCAGTCGGCTCTGATACCAACTTGTGACGCCCCCGATCAATCGTACACTAATCATACACGCAGATGTGTATGATCAAGATCAGGGACTCACGGGAAGATATCACAACACAACTCTAGACACAAATGAAATAACACAAGCTTTATATTACAAGCCAGGGGCCTCGAGGGCTTGAATACATAACTTGATACACAAGAAAGTCAGCGGAAGCAACAATATCTGAGTATAGACATAAGTTAGACAAGGATGCCTTAAGAAGGCTAGCACAAACATCAATGATCGAAGAGGCAAGGCCTCCTGCCTGGGACCTCCTAACTATTCCCTGTCGTCGGCGGTCTCCACGTAGTAGTATCCGTCGGCGGTGGCATCTGGCTCCAGGGATCCACCAACTTGCAACAACCTGAAAGAAGAAAGAAGGGGGGAAAGGAGCAGCAAAGCAACCGTGAGTACTCATCCAAAGTACTCGCAAGCATCAGATCTATAATAAGTATGCATTATTATCAAATGGAAGGGTTGTATCTATGGACTGGACTGCAGAATGCCAGAATAGAGGGGAAGGCCTAGCCTATCGAAGACTAGCATCTTCAAGCAGCTCCAAGCATATTGCAGCATGTAGAAGAGTAAAGAATAGCAGTTTATATTTAACAAATATGTTGTAGCATTAATGCCCAGAGATCCTTCCTCGACTCCCTACGAGAAAGCAATCCCCGAGCCACATATCCATCACATGTCTCAAGTATCCATTTCTAGTTATATAAGATCATGATACAAGTCTGAACGTCCATTACCGTGGACACGGTATTCGAATATATGTCTTCCCTACAGGGGTGCACCACGTTACCCAACACGCTCGATCACTCTGGCCGGACACACCTTTCTGGGGTCAATGCCCAGCCTCGGAAGGTCAACACGTTGTAGCCCGACCTAGGCTCAGCAGAGAGGTCCCCGCCGGTCTACATCCTAAGTGCCCCGGGGTCTTGGGCCCATCGCCTGTTGCACTTCGGGTCGTTGCGAGCAGGGTGGATACCAGCACCGTCTCGGATGGCCAGCACGATCCGACCGTGCCGCAATGCTGAACTGGACGTCTGACAAAGCTTCGGCTGATACTGCGACGTCGAGGCCCATGTCTATTCTCGTGTGCTGGTTAGTGCGTAAAGGCCACAGGCCAACTCAGAACAAATACCCAAACCTGTTTGTGCAATGGGGGCTCGTGGAGATGAGCAGAGACGCACGATAATGTGACCCCATCGCCCCTTCTCATGGACTTACGGCAAGGGCCCAGACTGCCCGGCCGTGCCACGTAGAAAACTCGCGGGTGCTCCACGGGCCCGCCCGACTTTCACATCAACTCGCGGGTACCCCTCAGGGCCGACCCGACTTCAACAATGGTCTCAAGTAAAGTCCCGGTAACTGTGTGTCCAAACATCAAGGGGAAAACCTGAGGAATCACCCCCGGTGAATTCCACTCGATGTAATCATCAAGGTGAACATAAGAGGAACCACCCTCGAGGTTCACACTTGAGGGGTTGCACGACAGAGCCGTATCGGGAGTGGTGAAGGAGGAACAACCCTCATTGACCACGACCAAATAGCTACACTACAGAGTTGTCTTCAGGAGTGCGTTGTGAGGTCTCACCCTCGGCACTCGATAGTAGCTCTACAGAGTCGAGCAACAAAAGGGGCGTGATGTGATGTGATGTGAGGTGTCGGGCTCTGGTCGTCGATCACATTGATCGAGTCATCGATGATGAAGCACGGGCAACAAGGACAAGGTGGGGGTCACTGATGGATCACTAATCAACATATACTAAGCAGTTTAGGATAAGCAGGTAGGTAACAATAGCAGGTTACAAAAGCAGGCTATGCATCAGAATAGGAGCAATCAATTAGAGTAGCAAAATCTAATGCAAGCATTAGAGAATGGAATGGACGATATCGGGATGATCAAAGGGAGAGCTTGCCTGGAAGCTCCGATGAAAGGGCAGCAGAGTCGTCGTCGACGTAGTCGATCACAGGGGCAGCATCAGTCTCGGGGTCTACCGGAGAGAAGAGGGGGAAGAAACAGTAAATACAGAGCAAACAAGTGCATGACATGACAATAAGTAGCACTAGGCATGTTCTAACGCGATGCTACACGATACCGACGAAGGGGGGAAACATCCGAGAAAGCTTTCCCGAAGTTTAGCATTTTCGGACAGATGAAACGAAGGGTGACGGCTGCATGTTCGCTATGCTAGAGACGTGTGGCAGACGAACGGACTACGTACTCGGATTCGTCTCGTCGTTCTGAGCAACTTTCATGTATAAAACTTTTTCATCCGAGTTACGGATTATTTTCTATGAATTTTTAAAATTTTAAAAGATTTTTCTAATTTTCTGGAATTATTTTAATTCGAAAATAAATTAATACGTAATTGCTAAGTGTACACAGAGAAGTGTACACGGCAGTGGCTTTAGTGGCTGGCAGGTGGGGTCCAGTTGACTACCTAGTCAGCAGTCAACTAAGACTGTTGACTAGTCAAAGGCCCAGGGGACCCGCATGTCATTGACTGGGTTATCCCACTCAGCAGTTTGACTGGTCAATGGGACCAGTGGGACCCAGGTGTCATTCACACATATTTTAGTATTTTCTTTTTAAGTGGATATTTAGAGGAGGGGGTCCACCTGCCATAGGTTAGTAGGTAATCTAACTAGCAATTAACCCTAAACTAATTGAACATGGGGCCGGCCTCACACACACATACGCTAATTACAAAGGGCCGGCCATACATAGCAGGGACATAGCCAGCCATCGGGTTGTGTTTGCCATGGCCTCGCCTGAGCTCAACGTGGTTTAGCAGCAGCGTCCAGCGACGGCAGCTCAACGCGGCAGCGGCAGCGCAGCAGAGCATCAACGACTAGCGGGCAGCAAGCAGCATCAGCAGTTACGGGCAACGGCGGCAGCGCTACAGCAGAAGCAGTAACCAGCAGCAGCATAAACAACAGCGGCAGCAGCGCGGGGCGTGCTGTCAGGACCCGACACTGGATCTATGGACTAGAGAACATGTATGTATGATTTAGACAAGGAATTTGGGAGGAAATCCCCAAATCAAGAGGGCTCGTATTTATTATGCTAGGGTTGATGTATGTGTGTTCTAGCAATCAGGCAGAATGGGGAATCAAAAACATGTTCGCTCAGCCACATCCCGGCTGTTATATAGGCTCACTTGCCGAAGTGACTAAGTAACTGAGTTAACTATAAGTAAAGAAGATCTCGGCCGTCGAGTGAGGATTTAACCCAAGCGATCACAGCCGTTGGATATCCACGAAGCGTTGCCGGACGAGCTCCAATTAACTGAATGTTGATACTTCTTCAGGTTCAGATATCTTGGGCGTGACATTGCCTCCCCCTAAGATGCAACCTGTCCTCAGGTTGTTGTGGAAGAACTGGTCCGCCAAGCTGTGGTGGTTTGTTTGAAAAACTCCGGAAACGTGTGCTTGATGTAGTCTGCATCTTCCCAAGTGGAGTCTTCAGGAGCTAAATTTTCCCACTGCACGAGCCACTGTACCACTGGTATGTTCTTTCTAGGGATCTGTCTGACTTGAAGCACAAGAAGTGGTGCGGCTCTCAAAGTGACGTCCTGGTTAACCACTGGAAGATTTGGGCTGGGTATGGATTTAAGCTCCAAATGTTGTTTCAGCTGGCTGACATGAAACACAGGATGTATCTTGATATGCTCTGGGAATTGGAGTTTGTATGCTACCTTGCCAATTCTCTGTGTGATCATGAAGGGGCCATAATACTTGTGATGTAACTTGAGAGCACCTCGGAACCCAAATGCTGCAAGCCTGTAGGGTGCCATCTTTAAGTAGACCATATGTCCTACTTGGAACTCCCTTTCTGATCTTTTCAAGTCAGCTTACCTTTTCATGCGTTCTTGAGCTTGTGTCAAGTTGTATTTCAGCTAGTCCAGAGTTGCTTGTTTAGATTCCAAGAAATCCCTTGCTTCCAAGTCTTCTGGTCCAGGTATTGCCAATTCACTGATGAGAGGAGGCGGAAAGCCATACATGGCTTGGAAAGGGGACATTTTGAGGGATGTGTGGTGTGTGGTATTATACCAGTATTCCGCAAGAGATAGCCAGGACATCCATTTGTTAGGCTGATCAGTGGTCATGCACCTGAGATAAGTCTCCAAACACTAGTTCAATCTCTCTGTTTGCCCATCATTCTGTGGGTGGTAAGATGAACTATATCGCAGCTCCACTTTGAGTGCTTGGAAAATGTCTTTCCACACTTTACTAGTAAAGATCTTGTCCCTATCTGAGATAATGAGCCTTGGAGAACCATGCAGCTTAATGACATTGTCAATAAAAGCTTGGGCCACTGTTTCAACTGAATAAGGGTGAGGTAGAGGAATATAGTGGGCATATTTAGTAAACGTGTCCACTACAATAATATGACTTCCATGCCCTGTGATTTTGGTAGCCCTTCTATGAAGTCCATGGAAACATGAGCCCAGGACATGTCAGGGACGGGTAGTGGTTCTAGCAGACCAGGAGAAAGGTATTGTTCATGTTTGGATCTTTGGCAGATAGAGCAGTGAGCTACAAATGTGTCAGTATCCTTCTTGAGGCCAGGCCAATAGAAGATTCCTTTGATTCTATGATATGTAGCTCGCATGCTAGAGTGACCTCCTACAGGGGAAGAGTGGAGAGCATTGAGTAGTTTCTGCCTGAGTTGATTATCGTGCCCCACAACTATTTTTCCTTGATATCTCAGGATTCCAGAAGAAAGGGTGTAATCCTGATGTTCCTCATTGTTCCGTAGCAGTAATTTTTCCATGATTGGTTTCAGAGTAGTGTCATGGATATAGCTTTGTAGCAGATCTTGTGCCCAAACTGGAGTAACTTGGGACATAGAGTTGAGAGAAAATTTCCTCGAAAGTGCATCTGCTACTCTGTTCAGGACTCCTCTTTTATATTGGATAGTGAAATCAAATTCAAGCAATTTCATCATTAACTTGTGTTGGATGCCCTCTGTAAGTTTTTGGTCAGTAATGAACTTCAGGGACTGTTGGTCTGTCTTTATGATCAGCTTGTTTCCGAGGAAATAGTGCCTCCACCTCTTGAGAGCTTCAATAATTGCAAGAGCCTCTTTTTCATAAGTTGATAGTGCAGCATTAGTGGGACATAATGCTTTACTATAGTAGGCAATTGCCCTGCCTTGTTGAAGCATTACAGCCCCAATGCCAGTACCAGAGGCATCAGTCTCCAGAATAAATGGTTGCTCAAAATCTGGTAGAGCCAGTACAGGTGTTGTAATGAGAGCTTTTTTCAGGGCCATGAAGGCGTTTTCCTTCTCGTCATTCCACTTAAATTGTCCTTTCTTCAATGCATCGTGGAGAGGCCTGCAAATCATGCCACAGTTCTTGATGAAACGCCTACAGTAGCCAGCTAGTCCCAAAAAACTTCTGAGTTGTGTAATAGTAGTTGGCGTTTTCCAATCAGAAATGGCAGAAATCTTCTTAGGGTTTGTAGAGAGTCCCTCCCCAGAGATCACATGTCCTAGGTACTCCACCTTTCGTGTGTCAAACACACACTTGGACAATTTGGCAAATAATTGATTTTCCTTAAGGATTTGCAAAGCTATTTCCAAGTGTTTGATGTGCTCCTCTAAAGTCTCACTAAAAATGAGTATATCATCAAAAAAAACTAGTATGAACTTCCTTAGATGCTTGCCAAAGATCTTGTTCATTAAAGCTTGGAAAGTGCCTGGGGCATTTGAGAGGCCAAAAGGCATTACCAAGAATTCATAGTGCCCAAAGTGAGTCCTGAATGCACTTTTGTGTATGTCTGATTTTTTCATCCGTATTTGGTGATACCCTGACCTCAGGTCCAATTTGGAGAATTTTTTTGCCCCATGTAGCTCATCTAGCAATTCTTCTATGATTGGAATGGGGAACTTATTCTTGATTGTTTGAGAATTGACTATCCTGAAATCAATACAAAGTCTTTGTGTAGTGTCTTTCTTTTGTACCAGAATTGTAGGAGCAGCGCATGGACTTTGACTTTCTCTGAAAATATGAGCTCTTAGTAATTGTCTGACCTGATGCTCCATTTCTTTCTTCTGGATTTGTGACAGTCTGTATGGTCTCATTTGAGATGGTACAGACCCTGGTTTCAGGGGTATTTCATGGTATATTTCTCTTTTGGGAGGTAGCTCAGTGGGTTCCGCAAATACAGTTTCATAATTCGTAAGTAATTGTGTTACTTCTGCTGGTATAGTGTTATCTTTGTCATGTTCCAAGTGCAGGTTGCCCTTTGAATGACATAACCACTGACTGGTTTCTCCAACATTTTGTTCATTTGCTCAACAGGGATTTCCACAATGTTGTTCATAGGAATGCAGGTGGGGAATTCAGTAACTACTCCCTCTTGTGTGATAGCAAAAGTATTTTTGGGGAGATCAAAGGAAATTGGGCTGTATTTAGCCATCCAATCATAGCCCAGTACTACTTCATGACTTGGCAGAGATAAAATCCTGAAATTGTGCTCAAACTATTGTTTGTGCAGATTGAATTCACAATTCGGTACTAGGGCTTTTGACTTGAGAATTCCTCCTCCTGCTACAGCAATGTCTCTTGTAGGGGTAGGTAGTAAGTTGCAGTTGGCTTTGATTGCAAAATCTTGGTCCATATATGAAGAGTTACTGCCAGAGTCTAACAGAGCTACCGCTGCTTTGCCCCCTATAGTCACAATGACAGTAGGTGTGTTGGTAAAAGTAAACGCTCCACTAGCCTGTGCAGATATATGCATGGTGTGCTCCCTTTCTTCAGTTTCTTCAAGGGCATTTTCCTGCTGTATTTCCTCTTGGGGTGTTTCTTCAGTATCAGAGACTTCTTCTTGCATTAAGTGCACATTTGGGATAAGCCTGCATTTGTGGCCTGGGATCCACTTGTCTCCACATCTCCAACATTCCCCTTTTTTCTCAATTGATGTTGTGATTGTGGACCAGGGTCAGGAGGTTTAGGCAGAGGTGGTATTGGGGACAGAGCTTGTCTTTTTTGGAGGGTGGGAAGGTTCCACATCTCTTGCCATCCAATATGCTTCAGTTACAGATGAAGGTCTGGGAGGCCTTAGCTGATATTTGATTCCACCCCGAAGGCCATTGACATAACACCGCACAAACCACGTTTCAGACAAAGTGGGGTTTTCATATTGGACATCTGCCATAAGATCTTCAAAGATTTTGGTGTATTCCTGGACTGTTTGACCATGCTGCTTAACATTATTGAATTTCTCTGTTAAATCATAAGAACCAGATGCTGAGAATCTGTGTACAATCTGCTCTCCAAATTCATTCCAAGTGAGTTTCTGTTTGAGTAAGCCTGATCTTCTAAGCCAGACATCAGCTTCTCCCACAATATGCAGTTGTGCCAGTGACACTTTATACTCTTCAGGTGCTCCTGCCATTTGGAAGAACTTGTTGCTTTGCCTAATCCAACCCACTGGATCAGTGCCATCAAATTTTGGGAAGTCCATTCTAGGTCCCTTCGTCATTGATTTGATGAACTGTGCTTTCATTTCCTGCTCATAGGTTCTGTAATAACCTTGCCACAACTGACTCTCACGGTTGTTAATATGCTGGTTAAACACAGGAGTGTGGACAGGCCTGGAAGTACCTGCAGGAGGAGTTGGACCTTCTGTCACTTGATCTTGATCTCTCTGGTTGTGGAAACCAGGAGGCTTGGTGACATTTATTGGGGGTAGCCTCTGCATAAACACCTCCTCACAACTTCTGGTTTGTTCTTTTTCTTTTTCCAGTTGTGCTCGAAGCAAAGCATTACGATTCTCTTGTTCCAGCAAGGTAGGAGATTTTACTGGTGCACTAGTGCCTATATCAGTTGTTTTCTCTCTGTTTCTGCCAGGTGGATCTGGTCTAAGTGATTTCAAGACTTCAGTCATCACTGATAACTGTAATCCTATCTCTGAAACAGATTTTTGAACATCCTCCACTGCTACTGACATGAGATCTTGCTTCTGCCCAATGGTACGTACCTCAGTTTGGAGTACTGTCATGTCAGATCAAAGGGATTCAGTCTCCTTCTGATTGTCAAGGACCTCGGATCTCATAGCTAGGAGATCCTAAATATCAGATTCTTCCATGGTGCCCTTGATGCGACCCATCATGAAGGAAACTGGGCAGAGATTTGCTTGGTTGTTACCTAACAGAGATGCCGCTGGAAAGTGAGTCGAGGAACTGTGCCGCCGCCAAAACGGTGTACAGATCGGAGTCGCGGTGGGATTTTACGCCCAAAGAAAAGTTCCCCGGCAACCCTGCGAACCAGTCGATCTACACCCGAATATTTGGCCGTCGCCTCCGCCACGCTCGCCGCCGATCTGACACTGCCGCCGCCGCGCGAAGGGAGGGAGAGGTGGGATTTTACAAGAGATCTCAACCACTTCCGCCCCCACGACCCGAATCGCCTCCGAGGAAAATTTCTGGCTCTGAATACCACTATGTCAGGACCCGACACTGGATCTATGGACTAGAGAACATGTATGTATGATTTAGACAAGGAATTTCGGAGGAAATCGCCAAATAAAGAGGGCCCGTATTTATTAAGCTAGGGTTGCTATATGTGTGTTCTAGCCATCAGGCAGAATGGGGAATCAAAAAACATGTTCGTTCAGCCACAGCCCGGCTGTTATATAGGCTCACTTGCCGAAGTGACTAAGTAACTGAGTTAACTGTAAGTAAAGAAGATCTCGGCCGTCGAGTGAGGATTTAACCCGAGTGATGACAGCCGTTGGATATCCGCGAAGCATTGCCGGACGAGCTCCAGTTAACTGAATGTTGATACTTCTTCAGGTTCAGATATCTTGGGCGTGACACGAGCGTTGGTAGGCCACGGCGGGCACACGCGCGGGCAAGGCGCAGGGCAGCAGACGCACAGCAATAGGAGCAGCAGCGGCCAGTAGAGCAGCATCAGCGGCCGCGTGTGGGCGCAGGGCGCGGCCCGGAAAAGGAGCACACAGGAGCAGCACGAGCGCAGAGCCAAGCAGAGGCGCGTAAGCGTATGCTGAGCTTCATCCATGGCGGTCGCCGGTTCGTACAGGAGACTACGGCGACGGATCGAGACCGGGATGAGGGGGATTCGGAGGAGGAGCTCACGGCGAATCTGTAGAGGAGGGCAGCAGGCTCGGGGGAGGCTCGTAGGCGGTGAATCGAGTGGAGAGGCGGCGACGACCATGGCACAGAAGACAGTTGGTGGCGACGGTTCGAGGGCATCCTGGCTCGATCTGGTTCTCGGGACGGACGAAGCCAGCCACTGCGGACCTCCTGGACGTCGACGTGAAGCTTGGGGATGCACTGGTGCGCAGCGATGACGACGACGCGGTGACGACAGCGTCATCGGGCGGGAGTGGCAGAGGGAGCGCGAGGGAAAAGGGATTAGGGTTCGGTGGCGTGAGGGAGGCGACGGGGTAGGTCTTATAGGCACCGAGGTCGTCGGGGTAGTCGCCGGATGGTCGCCACGGCGATGGCCGGTGCCGTGGCGGCCATCGGTGTTGCCCACGCCTCCTCTGTGAACAGACCAGGGGGAACGGCGGCGCAGTGTGCCGGCCTGGTGGGAGGAGTTGCTTCGGCCGACTGGGCCAAGTGGCCCAGGGGGATTTCCTTTTTATTTTATTTTATTGTTAGTGTTTTGTTTTCTTTCTATTTATTTTCTTTTCACAGTTTTATTTAATTTCCATAATATTTTAGTTTAGTTAAAATACAAAAGTAGTTTCTAAATTAGTATTAGTATTTATGCCGCTGCCACAAAATAACTTGGCACAAGATAAATTAGTTTAGAGTTTTCTATAGATTAAAAAGCATTTATATAATTGCCTTTATCCACTGTTTTATTCATAAAGGGCATTTGACCACTTTAAAAAAGTGTTGGGTCACCACCATAATTAGTTATGGAAAATTTGCCACATGATAAACATTTTAGTTTGCATGTTGACAAAATTGAATTTTTGGTCTTGAATTAAATTTTAATTTGAATTAGGCCTTGGATCATATGAGGATTAGCAACAGTAATGTGATGACATGGCACCATTAACGAGGGATTACTGTAGTTAATTATCCGGGCGTTACAGTCGGCGAGGAGGCGACGTTGCAAGAAGAGGGTTCGCCGGCGAGGAGGCGGCGCTGATACGTCCATTTTACATCATGTTTACCTACTGTTATTCATGATGTTTTTATCCCTAATAATGCTTTTTAGAGTAATTCTAATGCCTTTTCTCTCATAATATGCAAGGTACACACAAAGAGGGAGAATTCCGGCAGCTAGAAATCTGGACCTGGAAAGGCTACGTCAGCCACCTATTCTGCACAACTCCAAATGAGCTGAAACTTCATGAGGATTTTTTATGGAATAAATATGAAATACTGGAGCAAATAACCACAGGAGGGGGCCACCTGGTGAGCACAAGACACCAGGGCACACCTGGCCCCCCAGGCGCGCCCTGGTGGGTTGTGCTCAGCCCAGCCCACCTCCGGTGCCCATCTTCTGGTATATAAGTCATTTTTACCTAGAAAAAAATAAGAATATGACTTTCGGAGCGGAGCACCGCCGTCTCGAGGCGGAACTTAGGTAGGAGCACTTTTGCCTTCCGACGGAGCGATTCCGCCGGGGAACATCCCTTCCGGAGGGGGAAATCATTGTCATCACCATAACCAACAACTCTCCCATCTTGTGGAGGGCAATCTCCATCAACATCTTCAACAACACCATCTCCTCTCAAACCCTAGTTCATCTCTTGTGTTCAATCTGTGTACCGGAACTATAGATTGGTGTTTGTGGGTGACTAGTAGTGTTGATTACATCTTGTAGTTGATTACTATATGGTTTATTTGCTGGAAGATTATATGTTTAGATCCATTATGCTATTTAATTCCCCTCTAATCTTGAGCATGTTTATCACTTGTGAGTAGTTACTTTTATTCTTGAGGTCACGTGAGAAATCTTGTGAATTTGATATGTGTTTGATATTTTGATAGTATGTATGTTGTGATTCCCTTAGTGGTGTCATGTGAACGTCGACTACATGACACTTCACCATATTTGGGCCTAAGGGAATGCATTGTGGAGTAGTTATTAGATGATGGGTTGTGAGAGTGACAGAACCTTAAACCCTAGTTTATGCGCTATTCCATAAGGGACTGACTAGATCCAAAAGTTTAATGCTATGGTTAGAATTTATTCTTAATATTTTCTCGTAGTTGCGGATGCTTGGGAGGGGGTTAATCATAAGTAGGAGGTTTGTTCAAGTAAGAACAGCACCTAAGCACCGGTCCACCCACATATCAAATTATCAAAGTAGCGAACACGAATCGAATCAACATGATGAAAGTGACTAGATGAAATTCCCGTGTACCCTCAAGAACGCTTGATGTTGCTTGAAGCTACGTCGGTATTTCATCAAAGAGGAAGGGATGATGCAGCACAGCGGCGGTAGGTATTTCCCTTAGATATGAAACCAAGGTTATCGAACCAGTAGGAGAACCAAGCAACACAACATAAACAGCCCCTGCACACAGATAACAAATCCTCGCAGGCCGACGTGTTAAAGGGGTTGTCAATCCCTTCCGGGTACGGCGCCTCAAGATAGGCAAACAGACGTGAGGTAAAATTGTAGTAGATTGATAGATCGAACGGCAATAAAATAAATAAGAATAAATTGTAGCAAGGTATTTTTTGTATTTTTGGTTTAATAGATCTGAAAATAAATGCAAAGGAAAAGTAGATCGCAAAGGCAAATATATGAGAAAGAGACCCGGGGAACGTATGTTTCACTAGTGGCTTCTCTCGAGAAAAATAGCAAATGATAGGTGAACAAATTATTGTTGGGCAATTGATAGAACTTCAAATAATCATGAAGATATCTAGGCAATGATCATTATATAGGCATCACGTCCAAGATTAGTAAACCGACTCCTGCCTGCATCTACTACTATTACTCCACACATCGACCGCTATCCAACATGCATCTAGTGTATTAAGTTCATGGAGAAAAGGAATAATGCAATAAGAACGATGACATGATGTATACAAGATCTATCTATGTAGAGATAGACCCGATCGTTTTATCCTTAGTAGCAACGATACATACGTGTCGGTTCCCCTTCTGTCACTGGAATCAATCACCATAAGATCGAACCGACTACAAAGCACCTCTTCCCATTGCAAGATAAATAGATCAAGTTGGTGTTTGTGTACAAAAGTAGGGGCACTCCTTTTTACCCATTTACTTGTGCACGGGCAGTCAGACCCACGCCCACGACCACACTGAGCAGAGCAGAAGAGAGGAGCCGGAGCACAAGGCGACCAGAGGCAACGCCAAGACC
Source organism: Triticum aestivum (assembly GCF_018294505.1). Taxonomy (NCBI): domain Eukaryota; kingdom Viridiplantae; phylum Streptophyta; class Magnoliopsida; order Poales; family Poaceae; genus Triticum; species Triticum aestivum. The sequence continues at coordinate 139,962,674 of NC_057805.1, forward strand.
AGAGACATAAAGAGCAAGAGGGCGAGGTGGACTCCCTCGGCGAGACCCTTGCCGGGGCAGCCTCTGTAGCTGTCACGCCCAATATGCGATACTATCCTAAAGAGACTCGAAGGTCCTACCAAGGATAGAACCGCATACTGACACGCTTTTGCAAGGTGGATATCATTACATCAACATTACATAATAGAAGGGGGTACATACAAGGCATACAAATGTCGCAAGAATACATCAATACATCATACATAAGATCAACATCCGACTACGGATGAAACACAAACAGAAGCTCAAACGACATCCACCCTGCTAGCCCAGGCTGCCGACCTGGAACCTATCCCCTGATCAAAGAAGAAGCAGAAGAAGAACTCCAAAACAAGTAACATCGCTCTCGCGTCATGATCATCGCAAAACATGTACCTGCAATAGGTGTTGAAGTAATCTGTGAGCCACGAGGACTCAGCAATCCCATTACCATGGGTATCAAGACTAGCAAAGCTTAATGGGTAAGGAAGGGGTAAAGTGGTGCGGTAGCAGCAGCGACTAAGCAAGTATGGTGGCTAACATACGCAAATAAGAGCGAGAAGAGGAGCAACGGAACGGTCGTGAAGCTAGCAATGATCAAGAAGTCATCCTGAACTCCTACTTACGTCAAACATAACCCAGAAACCGTGTTCACTTCCCGGACTCCGCCGAGAAGAGACCATCACGGCTACACACACGGTTTATGCGTTTTAATTAAGTCAAGTGTCAAGTTCTCTACAACCGGATATTAACAAATTCCCATCTGCCACATAACCGCGGGCACGGCTCTCGAAAGTTTATACCCTGCAGGGGTGTCCCAACTTAGCCCATTATAAGCTCTCACGATCAACGAAGGATATTCCTTCTCCCGGGAAGACCCGATCAGTCTCGAAATCCCGGTCTACAAGACATTTCAACAACGGTAAAACAAGACCAGCAAAGCCGCCCGATGTGCCGACAAATCCCGATAGGAGCTGCACATATCTCGTTCTCAGGGCACACCGGATGAGCAAGACATCGGGTTGGCATAGACCCTGGTTGCCCAGGGGGCGCCAGACATCGCTCGGTTTGGACCAGCACTTGGAGAAGCACTGGCCCGGGGGGGTTAAAATAAAGATGACCCTCGGGAGCGCGACTCCCAAGGGAAAAAGGCTAGGTGAGGCAAATGTAAAACCAAGGTTGGGCCTTGCTGGAGGAGTTTTATTCAAAGCGAACTGTCAAGGGGGTCCCATAAATCACCCAACCGCGTAAGGGACGCAAAATCAAGGAACATAACTCTGGTATGACGGAAAGTAGGGCGGCAAGAGTGGAACAAAACACCAGGCATAAGGCCGAGCCTTCCACCCTTTACCAAGTATATAAATGCATTAATTAAATAAGAGATATTGTGATATCCCAACAAAGTCCATGATATCCATGTTCCAACATGGAACAAACTTCATCTTCACCTGCAACTAGCAACTCTATAAGAGGGGCTGAGCAAAAGCGGTAACATAGCCAAACAACGGTTTGCTAGGAAGGGTGACAAAGGTTAGAGGTTGACATGGCAATTTGGGAGGCTTGAAGAGCAAGTGATAGGTAGCGCAGCATAGCGATAGAACGAAGCAACTAGCATAGCAATGATAGTAATGAGATCCAAGGTTACGGTCATCTTGCCTGAAATCCCGCTAGGAAGAAGAACGAGTCCATGAAGAAGATGAAGCCACGAAGACGAACGAATCCTCACGATCGCAACGAAACAGGAACTAACGAGAAGGAGCACAACCGGAAGAAGCAAACAACACGGTAAACACTCAACACATAAACAAGACATGATGCTCAACCAAGTATGATGCATAACAAGGCTACATAAAGCTACTCATGGCAAGATATGATGCATACAAGAACAACACATCAAAGCAAGTTTAAATGAGGCCGGAAACAACATAGATCAATTCCGGTAAGTCCTCGTATGCAAATTTCGAAATTGGTACAGATCTGAATAAACCTTATGTTCAATTTGTTAAACAGAAAGTTAAGATGCACCAAGATGATCTACACGAAATTCTAGTCAAGTTACATATAAAGTTCATTAAATTCGGAGCTACGGCCTAGAAGATATGAGCAAAACAAGTTAAACATGGCATTGATGCAAAATGAATTCAAACATCAAACGAACACCTCAGAACAAGGATGCAGCAAGTTAATATGAAACTACATGCAAACTAAGCAAGTTTCATATAGAGCATGCTCAAAACGGAGCAACGGTGCAACACATACACTCCAAACAAGATATAGCAACAATCTGTCCAAAACAGCAACTAGGCATATTGCAAGCATGAAAACAATATGCTACAGCACCTCAACGGGAAAAAAAGGCATGGACATGTACAGGTAAAGCATGACAAAACATGAACACTGAGATATCTCCAGAAACCACTAGAACATGCTCAAAAGGACATGGCAAGATTGCAAATAATAACAGATTCACAGATTTGGCAGAAAATCACTGGACATGGCAGAAATAACATCAGGTTGCTAAGTTTAGAGCTATCAAACAACATGCTACGGGAATATATCATGGAAAAAAAGGCATGACATGAATCTACTAATTGCACAGAACAAAGTTCCCTTACTGATCACGAGCCAAAAAGGCACAGAAGATATGATGGCACCCATGTAAACATAGCAAGTTTCATAAACAGATTCAGATTTGGCAGAAAAACTGAGCATGGCATAAACAGAATTATGAAGGCATCTTTGCGAGTTCAAATCACTCATCCCCAAGTATCTCATGGCATTTGAAGAAATCCAACAGTAAGATGGCATAATTAAGAAGTTAAGAATGGCAAGAGCAAGTTCATAGGGTGCATGTATCACTAGCAAAACATATGGCAAAACTGAACTTAATGTTAACAGGCTGACAGCAACATTATTTAGCAAGTTTGGAGCATGATAACAACAAGCTACAGCAGGCTACAAATGCAAACCAAGGCATGGATGGATATAGCATAACATGAGTAACAAAACATCCTTAGGGAATATCTCCAGATTATGCATGGAACTCATAGTAGCAGCAAGTTAACATGGCATCACAATGTTACAGCAACAGACTTTGCAGAAAAACTGTCACAGAAATCAGCAACATCATGGAGGCTACTTTGCATGCTTGTGGTAGTCACCACATAGATCACAAAAATACAAGACAATCACCCCTGTAAAGGTGGCATGATGTAGTTCAAAACACATGTAGAGCTCATGCCCAAAGGATGCACACACAAAATGCAACGAAAATACCAAATCAGCAAGTTCTGATAACAGACAGCAGGTTAACAGCATATAGCACTCTTGCAACGATGATTAGGGAATCAAGATGGACACAAAAAAGCATGGCATAATGGAAATAAATGAATAGCATCTCATGATGAACATTTTGATATATCACACGCACAAATCGGAGTAGCACACATGAAGTTACGGCATGACGAACAGAGCAACATAATGCAATTTTTCAGGGACTTGGAAGAAATCGTCCTCGGGGAAAGTTGGACGGGGCGGTTCGGGGACGAGGAGATTCGGGACGGCGGGGGCGTTTGGTTAGTGGTGGTGGTGGATCTCATCTAGATCCGAGGGACCTCACCGGAGTTGGTCGGGGAGGTGGCCGGAGATGGCGGGGAAGAGGCGGAGGAGGCGGATCCGGTGCCGGGGAGACCTCCTCCGGCCGGATCCATGGCCGCCGGGGTCGGGGCGGACGACGGCGCTCGGAGGCGGCGGCTCCAGCGGCATGGCGGCGAAGACGGGCGGCGGGGAGGCGCCGGCGACGAGGCGGTGGATGGCGGGGCGGTTCCCGGCGCGGGGCGGCGAGGCCGCGGGCGGAGCGATGGGCGGCGGAGACGCGGGCTCCCTCGGGCCCGGCAGCGGAGGGAGGAGAGAGATGGCCAACGGGCCGACGTGGCGGCTTCGGATTGGCCGGCGGCGACGGGCAGAGGTCGTGTCCGGCACCGGGCGGACACGTCCGGTGGCGCGGAGGAGCGGGGCTAGGGTTTCGTCCGCGAAAATGGAGGGGAGGGCCTTTAAATAGGTAGAGGGAGTTAGGAGAGTCCAAATGAGATGCGGTTTTCGCCCACACGATCGTGATCGAACGACCGAGAGCATGGAGAGGGTTAGGATGGGCTAGTGGGCTGTCGTGAAGGGGTATTGGGCTGCAAGACAAAAGGGGCTTTCGGGCTACGCGGTTAACCGTTGGGGCATCAAACGACCTCCAAAATGAACGAAATTTGACGGGCGGTCTACCGGTGCTATACCAAGGCCACTCAGCAAATCTCGGACCATTCCGAGAATGTTTTTCTCCCACTCACGAAACAAGGTCTGAGAGGGGCGACGGGCGCGTGCGAGAGTGTCGGATCGCGAAACGGACAACGGGGGAAAAGGACCGGATGCAAGTTTTGAAAATATGAGGATGCAATGCAGATGAAATGCACATGATGACATGGCAAGATGCAACACGCAATCAAATGACATGGCAACAACGACAAATAACTGGAAGACACCTGGCGCAATGAATCCGGGGCGTTACAGCAGCCCCGGCTAGAGCCTTGCCGAGGCAACTTTCCCGACACTAGCAGAGCAAGCCACCCTTGAGCCCGCGGGATCCATCACCACCTACCAACCACATTGGAACCAAGGCTCGGGAGGCGCCTCTGTGGTGGCATGCAGATCTTCGTCAAGATCATAAACACACAAGATCAGATGAGGACCAGAAGACGACGATCCTCGGCGGGGTCCTTGCCAAGGAAATCCACGAGACCCCGGCAAGACGCTTGCCGGGGAAGACCACGATGCCACAGAAAGACCCTTGCCGAGGCCCCGGCAAGGCCCTTGCCAAAGACACCTATAGGGCCGCGGCCAGACCCACGTCTGGCAAGGCTCCACCACCGTCCCCATGCAGCTGCCAGCTTAACCAGCTGGGCAGGCACCTGTGTGGCGACGAGCGGCCTCTACACCGACCCAGCGAGCACCTGCGTGGTGGCATGCATGCCTTCCTAAAGGCTCCACCACCACGCCATCCCAGCGGCCAGCCAACATGGCCCAGCGACGCCTCGTCGGCCCGGACGCGTGTTGAAGCCAGGCGAGGCGGCGACAGCTGGGACGTGCTTCCTTGCCGTCCTCGATAAAGCGAGAGGGGCACGTCAGCAGCGCATTAAATACGTTTGTCCGACGATGCCGGAGGATAGACTCATCAACTATAGACCTTTCCACCTCCTGTGTGCCACTGTGGCAACCACTTTTTCCTATAAAAGGAGGCCCGAGGCGACCAGGAGAAGAATTCGGATCTTTTGGGCAAGTTGCACCCCGTAGCTAGCTCAAGAACACAAGAACACTCAAATACATCCACCAAAGTAGAACTAGGGTATTGCGCATCTCCGCGGACCTAACCTGGGTAAACGATCCGCATTCTTCCTGTCAGACCCGCTCTTTGCACAACCCCGCGCCTGCCAACCGTAGAAGGGATCCCAGTGATTCCATAGGTGTCGATTTCCTCCGACATCTTTGGCTCGCCAGGTAGGGGGCGCAGTTGTGAAAATCCGGTCTAGCGGTTAGCCTAGCAGTTCTTCATCGCCATGGCTCCTGAGAAGAAGACGATCATGGTGATCGGTTCATTCAGAGCCGGACGGCCCGTACCGGTGCGGGTGAGCAGTTGGCCGGACGCGGACACGGCCCGAGGCGCGGCCCGCGAGCACCAACATCGCTCTGGCAGTCAGAGCCTGGTGAGCGGCGTCGTTCGTGCGCGAGATGACGAGCCGCACGCCTCCAAATCCAGAGACGGAGCTGGCCCCCCACAGGCGGCGCGGGGCCTTCCGTGGGCGGCGCCGTGCCTCCCACGGGCGGCGCGGCGACCTCCAAGACGCCTACGCCGGCGCCCACAGCGCGCTCTTCCCAGGGTGTGCACGAAGAGCAGCGTCACCACGCTGGAGACCCTGGACGCCGCCGTCGGAAGAGTCATGTGCATCATTTACGGGACGAAGGAGGCCAGCATGCCCGCCGAAGTGCTGGCGGAAATGGCGCACAGCCGCCGGGCCATGATAGAGCTCCTTCTAACGTGGTTAGAAGTCGAAGCACACCACGGTCCACGCAGCTTTCGCCGCCACCCACGCCAGCAGAAGCTTTGGCGCGCCCGCAGCTGCTCCTTGACTTCCCTCCTGCCACAGAAAAGCTCGACAAGTGGAGAGCCACCATCCGGAGCCTCGTCGGTGTCGCCAACAAAGATGAACCGCGACCGGCGGGGCCCTCGGGTCGATGCTCCGTTGAACCACCGCACGCCAGCGGTGGAGGGGCCGGGGGTGCTGCGGCCACGGTGCACTTTCCTCCTCCACGCTAGCCACCGCGGGTGTCGGCCCGTCATGATGACGCTTGTGATAACATTTCCATAGCGTCGTTCGACCCACGGACCCACCGCGACTAGCGCCAAGTTCTTCGGGAGAGAGCCCATGAAGATGCCCAAACCACCATCGAGCGCCGACACGATACACGCCACCAGTCAGATAAGCGGGCGGGGTCCGCTGTGGACCACCCAGCACCGGGAGGCTCCGGCGGCCTACCTTACGAGGTGGGTTGCCCAGCCTTTACCCGTGAGCTGTGGCAGTTCCAGTGGCCGTCCCACCGCACGTTCAAGCCCGACGTCGGCGAGAAGTACAACGGCAAGACCCACCCATCGGAGTTCCTCGGCATCTACACCATCGCGATGCAAGCCGCTGGAGCTCGCGACGACAAGGTGCTTGCCAATTACTTCCCGTTGGCCCTGAAACCCAATGTCATGTCTTGGTTGATGCACTTGCCGGCGGATTCCATTTCTTCTTGGTCGGATATGTGTCATGAGTTTGTTGGTGCCTTCACTGGAGGCCACCAAGCTCATGGCCAGGCGAGTGATTTACATATCATCCCCCAAAAGGAAGGTGAAAACCTGCGCAAGTACATACAGAGGTTCAGCCATACAACATCCCGGATGTTCATCCTGCCGCCGTGATCAGCGTGTTCCATCAGAGTGTGCGTAACCGCAAGATGTGTGAAGAGCTGGCAATGAACAAGGTCAAGGATGTGGCCGAACTTTACGTTCTGGCTGATAGGTGCGCTCGGGCTGAAGAGGGGAGGAAGTACCCCGGCGAAGAAGCCGTTGCGGAAACCAACTCTACCGACGAAGACACCGCCGCCCCGACGAAGAAGGGTCGGTGTCGCAACAGGAAACGCAAGGGCAAGGCCGTGCTTGCCATCGAGGGATCCCACGACACCAGCGCTGCCAAGAAGGCCAAGGCAGACGACCCCGGCAAGGAGATTGTCGGGTCCGCCGCTTGCCGGGCCTTGGCGGTTGCCGACAAGCCAGGAGGCTCCGACAAGTAGTACTGCAAGATCCACCGCACCAAGGGCCACGACCGACAGAACTGCCGACAAGTCGAGCTGCTTGCTGAGAAGCAAAAAGCCGAGTATGAGAGGCGGGACAAGGAGAAGGGTCAGGATGGCGCCGAAGGATCCGGCAAGAAGCGTGGCGGCCAAGGAGGTCGCCGCGGCAAGGATAGCCAGCAAGAGAGGCCCGCTCGGGGCCGCAACAAGAAGCAGGAAGATGACGATCATGACTAGGACGACGAGTTCGGTGAGCATGAGTTCTAGAAAGCTACGGAGGCCATGTGCGTCGACGGTGGCGCCTCGCTGCATACCTCTCACCGCCAGCTCAAGTAGTGGGCACGTGAGATCACGGTGGCGGAGCCATCATTCGACGCTCAGAAGCCACTGAAGTGGTCCAGCACGCCTATCATCTTTGACACCGAGGACCACCCTGATCGCACAACTGCGGTCGGGTGTTTGCCATTGTTGGTTTCACCAACTATACGCAACCTCAAGGTGACAAAGATGCTAGTTGACGGCGGGGCCGGTCTAAACTTGATCTCGCCCGTTGTGATCAAGAGGCTGCAAATTCCTGATGGAGACCTCGAGGAGATGGGCACGTTTCAGGGGGTCAATCCAGGAAGGAGTCAGCCGAAGGGAAAGGTCACGCTGCCTGTGACGTTTGGAGGCGAGTTGAACTACAGGATGGAGAGGATTGTCTTAGATGTAGCCGAGATCCCCTTGCCCTACAACGGGATCCTCGGCCGCCCGACACTAGCCAAGTTCATGGCGGCATCACATTACGCCTACAACACGCTGAAGATGCCTGGGCCGATGACCATCATCACCGTCCCTTGCGACAAGAAGGATGCGCTGATCTGCGCCGACCTACTTTACCAGGAAGTAAGTTGCAGCAGCTGCCGCCAAGGCACTTGCTCCTGCCGCTGAAGCCCCGGGAGGGAAGAAGAAGACTGGCAAGACCTCTCGCACCCACTCCGGCAGGCGCACCTCTTTGGAGTGTTGTGCTACCTTCGAGGACGTGTCAGAGAGCTCCACCGGCAAGAGCAAGAAATCCAGAGCTGCACCGCCAGAGACCAAGAAGGTGTCCATCAAGGAGGATGGCACAGGAGTGGCTTTCACCATAAGCTCCACCCTCGACAACAAATAGGAAAGCGCGCTTGTCACTTTCCTATGGGCGAATGTTGATGTGTTTGCATGGCAAGCATCTGACATCCCTGGCGTTCCCAAGGAAGTGATTGAGCACCATCTTGCTGTCTGTCCCCATGCGCGACCCGTCAAGCAGAAGGTCAGGAAGCAAGCTTTGGAATGGCAGGAGTTCATCACAGAGGAGATCAAGAAGTTGGAAGCGGCAGGCTTGGTGAGAGGAGTGCTCCATCCGACGTGGTTGGCCAATCCGGTGGTGGTGCGCAAGGCAAACGAGAAGTGGAGGCTGTGTATTGACTACACAAATATCAACAAGGCTTGTCCTAAGGACCCCTTCCCATTGTCGTGCATTGACCAGATTGTTGACTCCACGGCCGGGTGTGATCTGTTATCATTCCTCGACGCCTACTCGGGCTACCACCAGATCTTCATGACAAGAGAAGACGAAGAGAAGACAACATTCATCACCCCATGTGGTACGTATTGCTTTTTACGGATGCCTCTCAGGTTGAAGAGTGCTGGCTTGACGTTCGCAAGGGCGGTCCAAATTGGTTTTGAGCCCGAGCTACATAGAAATATGGATGCTTATATGGATGACATAGTGGTCAAAACCAAGGACAAGGCAACTCTTATACAAGACTTAGAAGAGACGTTTGCCAACCTGCGCTAGATCAACCTCAAGTTGAACCTTGAGAAGTGTGTCTTCAGCGTTCCGTCCGGCAAACTTCTTGGGTTCTTTGTGTCGCAACGTGGGATCGAGGCAAACCCAGACAAGATCAAGGCTATCGAGCAAATCGAGGCGCCCAAGCGGATCAAGGATGTGCGTCGGCTCACTGTCTGCGTTGCCGCCATGAGCAGATTCATCTCCAAGTCAGACGAGCGCGCCCTTCCCTTTTTCAAAATCTTGAAAAAGGTGGGACCAATGGAATTGACCCCAGAGGCCGAAGCGGCGCTACAGGATTTGAAGAAATACCTCTCCTCTACGCCGATACTAGTTGCGCCTAGACCACAAGAGCCATTGATGTTGTACCTAGCGGCAACGAATCAAGTGGTCAGCGTCACGCTAGTGGCACAGTGGGAGGTCAACGAAGAGGCAGTAGCAACGGAAGGACTGGCAGATGGCGAGCCAGAGATTCCCCCGGCAGGGCCCGGTGCCGGCAAGGCGAGGCCCCCGGCGGAGTTGGACGTTGGCAGGACAGGGCCTACGCGACCAAAAGAAGTGGTGCAAAAGAAGAAGATGATGCAGCACCCGGTTTATTTTGTCAGCACCCTCTTGCAGGGGGCTAGGTCAAGGTACTCCGATGTGCAGAAATTGCTCTTCAGCCTCCTTATGGCCTCGAGGAAGTTGCGTCATTACTTCCAAGCACATGAAATCACTGTCGTCACCCGCCTCCCGTTGCAATGGATACTGCATAATCCAGACACAACCGGGAGGATCGTGGAGTGGTCCTTGGAGTTGCCGAGCTTTGGTTTGAGGTTTAAAAGTACTTCAACAATCCAGAGCAGAGTCTTGGCGGAGTTCATTGCGGAATGGACCTCAACGCCCGACGAAGAAATCCAGGAGACCACTCTCCCCGGCAAGGAAGGAAGTCGCAACTGGATCATGTACTTTGACGGGGCTTTCCCGCTGCAAGGCGCCGGTGCTGGTGTGCTACTTGTCGCACCCACCGAAGAGCACCTCAAGTATGTAATCCAGATGCACTTTCCCAGGGAGATGTCCACCAACAACACGGCTGAATACGAGGGGTTGCTTGCCGGTCTCAGGATTGCGGCAGACCTCGGGGTTAAGAAGCTCATCGTCAGGCAAGTCAACAAAGATTATTAGAGCCCGTTGATGGAGGCCTACGTAGATGAGGTGAGGAAGCTGGAAGAGCGCTTTGATGGTATACAAGTGGAGCACGTTCCCCGAGCGGAGAACGACATCGCCGATTACCTATCGAAGCGCGTTACCTTCAAATTGCCTGTGGAACCAGGTACTCTTGTGCTTCGATTGACTCAGCCATCCGTTGAACCATCAACAGAGCAGAACAAGCGAAGGAAATCAGGCCCCGGCAAGTACTTTCCCGCCGAGCTCCCAAGAGCCGCCAGCAAGGATGCCGCCGTGGACACTGAGCCTGCCGTAGGACAACCGACTCCGGCAGGGCATCAAACCCTGGCTATAGAGACGGCCGCTCCCATGGTAGAGGAAATGCCTTTAGTCCTTGCCGTCGAGCCCCAAGCTACGGCATCGGCACAACATACCGTCTGTTTCCTCCAGACAGGGGAATTTCCTGGGGAGCAGGAAGAAGCGGAGAAAGTAGCCCGTTGATCTGCCATGTACTAGTTCATCGACGACGTCCTATACAGAAAAAGACCGAACGGTGTGAAATTGAAGTGCATCCCCCGAGAGGAAGGACTAGAGTTGTTGGCAGAGATACATGGAGGCATATGTGGCTCCCACATAGGGTCAAGGGCCCTTGCCGGCAAGGCATTCCGGTAAGGTTTCTTCTGGCCCACTGCCCTCCAGGATGCAACGACACTACTAACCAGGTGTGAAGCGTGCCAGTTCCATTCGAAGAAGCTTCATCAACCAGCTCAAGCCCTTCAGACAATTCCTCTCTTCTGGCCATTTTCGGTCTGGGGGCTAGACATACTGGGCCCTTTCCCCCGCGCTGTCGAGGGCTTTGAGTACTTGTATGATGCAATCGACAAGTTCACAAAGTGGCCGGAGGTGGAGGCAGTGAGCAAGGTGACAGCACAGTCAGCCGTCAAGTTCTTCAAGGGGCTAGTCTGCCGTTTTGGTGTGCCCAACAGGGTCATCACCGACAACGGCACGCAGTTCACAAGCCATACCTTCATGTAGTACATCCAAGACCTCGGCAGCAAGGTCTGTTTCGCCTCCGTCGCACACCCACGGAGCAACGGCCAGTCGGAGAGGGCAAATGCTGAAGTACTGTGAGGCCCGAGAACAAAGACTTTTGACAAGCTGCACAAGAGAAGAAGGCGCTGGATTGATGAGTTGCCGGCGGTTCTTTGGTCGATCAGAACGACGCCAAATCGAGCCACTGACCAGACACCCTTTGCCCTGGTATACGGGGCGGAAGCAGTTCTCCCCACGGAACTCACATACGGGTCACCTCGAGTGCTCGCTTATGACGAGCTTGAGCAAGAGCAATTGCGGCAAGATGACGCAACACTCCTTGAGGAAGATCGTCTTCGGGCGGCTGTGAGAGCAGCGCGCTACTAGCAAGCCTTGCGCCGCTACCATAGCCGCAGGGTTCATGCCCGAAGCTTTGAGGAAGGCGACCTTGTTCTTCGGCGCGTTCAATCGGCCAAGAATTCCAACAAGTAGACGCCGAAGTGGGAAGGCCCTTATCGGGTAATACGAGTCACCAGGCCCGGCGCAGTCCATCCGGAGACCAAAGATGTTGTTCCAGTTAGCAACTCCTGGAACATTGAACATCTTCGCAAGTTTTACCCATAAGGCGCGGTTGCCGGGCCCCCCGGCAAACCACCTTTTGTACAAGCCTTGCCGGCAAGGCATGTAACCCTCTGTACAAAGCCAGGCACAGACCCTGAGCATAAATAAATGAAGCGCTGGCGCCCTAAGTTATAGCATGCATGCTAGGTTGAGTCTCTCCCTCGCTTAGGGTTGATAGTGCTTACCAGCGACTAACCCCTAGCATAGAGGTCGATTTTGCGTTTCTTTGTTCCTTTCCGTCCTCTTTGGTTTGCAGGGTCCATGGACATTTATGCTGAGCTGTTTGGAAGAAAGAGAACGAGCCAGCGCTCCTGCCTCGGCAAGCCAAGGTTGCTGGGGGCTGCAGATACAAGAATCCAACCACGACAAGCCAAGGCTTCCGCGGGCTTCAAATTCAGATAAGTCTTTCATCCTCTGTTGTGCATTTCCGTGTGAAGTTGGGGCGTATGAAACCTCGTTTTGCTCCTAGACCACCGTGCTCCCCCTTTTTCCTGTACCCAAGTCCCTGGGTCAGAACCGGGTCGTAGTCGCGGTGGCGAGGAAATAAAAAAGGAGCCTAAGTCTACTTCGCCCTGCCTCCGCCATGAGCGTGAGAATGGTCGGCTGAAGTAAGGGGACGGCAAGGCCTGTTGCCGGGCGTCAATGTTTATCTTAAAAATAACAAGGATTCACTCCTTGGCATGGGCCTCGCTCACGCACAAAGAAACTGGCAAGCACCCTTTTTCATTAAAACGTCCCATACAGGTACAGTTCATACGGGATGAAAAACATGAGAAAGGGGATTACAAATTTTAAATCTAACAAGTGCCCGCAGGCTTACAAACTAAAAAGAGATAAGGTGCCCGCAATCCCTTTCTTGTCCCTCTCCTCCGAAGGTGGAACAAGATAGCGAGAGGGCAAAAAGAGCGCCTAGGCGAGGTGCGAGGAGCAGAAAGCACCAAGAGAACATCCCGGTGCCGGGAGGGGAGCTGGAAGATGAGGCAGCGGGCCGGCAATACGCGATGAAGGCTTCGGTGCCCGCGTACTCCGACTTGACGGCCGCCACCCGCCTTCTTCGCCTTCTCCAACCCTTCTACGCCAGCCGCCCAAGGAGGCGACGGGGAACGTGCCGATGGAGAGTTTGATGAGGAAGTCCCTCGGCAGGGCGCGTGGCCGAGGAAGGGGCAACGCGGTCAGTCGAGGTCGGCGTCCCGCCGCTCGACGCCCTCGTCGTTGCTGTCGCTGTCCTCCTCATCACTCCCACATGAGGAGGAATCTTCATCGTCGGAGGAGCTCTCCACATAGCACTTTTGGCGAGTTCCAAGATCTCCAAAGACCTTGACGGAGAGCAGGTCATTCTCCATAAACTTGAAATAGAGAACGAGCCCCGCCGTCAGGGTGTGGACACGGGCGAACGTCTTCCATCCGCGACGGAGGTACATCACGGGAGGAGCGGGGAATTTGACGTCGACCCGCATGCCGTCATTCCCGCAGCCCCTCATGTGCAACCTGAGGGTATGGGGCGGATCGAGCTCCATCTCTCGAGCAAATGGGGTGGGGACACGAAGAAGACGACGCGGTGGCCGGCGCAACCTGATGAAGAACTCACGAGGCTGGTCCGCAACGTGACCCTCCATTGGGAGGGGCATCGCCGGCAGAGGCAAGGCTGGTGCGCCGCCCCGTCCCCCTCTCCCCCGAGCGCCACGACGACCTTGGCCTCGCCCCCTCCCCCTTCCTCTCGTGGCCGGCTCCGCCACTGCGAGCTCTTGCGGAGGAGGGACGCGTTGTCGAGCAGCGACCCTCGCCGCCACCGTTAAAGGGCCTGCGCCTCCTCTCGCCATGGAAGATGGAAGAAAGGAGTGGAAGTGGAAGGAGATGGATGCTGGAAGAATGTGGGATGACATCCCCCTCCCCCTTCTTATAAAGGGGCGGGGTCGGGGCTCGGCCGCCCCACTCAACCAATCCAACCATTGGGGACGCAGGGAATCGGGACCGACCCGCTGCTCCAATCAGTGACGGCCCGGTTTCCCGCCTCCCCCGCCTGCCACCTGCATGGGGGATGCGTGGCGAGCGGGCAGGATCGAGGGGACGGGTGAGGCGACCGTTCCCCACCCCGTGATCGTGGGGCGCGGACGCCTTGAAGACCACGACCCGAGTCCACTCCGTAAATGAGCCGTGCCTCTGCGCCTCCCTCTTTTTTATGGGGAAGGTGCGAACCGCCTCTTTACCACGATGTGACGCATGCATGCGGGAACCGCCCCACGCATGACCCCCACGTCACGCACGATCCTCCACGTCACGCGTTCACCGCGGGTCATGGGGAAGCGCAGCGGACGAGAAGTTACTGCGATAAAAATCCGCCCCACCTGCCCGCGCACCGTTCTAGGCTGGCCCAACAACGTGTCGCGCTTATGTGTGGCGCAGGCCCGGGGCCTCCTGTCGGTGTACAAAAGTAGGGGCACTCCTTTTTACCCCTTTACTTGTGCACGGGCAGTCAGAGCCACGCCCACGACCACACTGAGCAGAGCAGAAGAGAGGAGCCGGAGCACAAGGCGACCAGAGGCAACGCCAAGACCAGAGACATAAAGAGCAAGAGGGCGAGGTGGACTCCCTCGGCGAGACCCTTGCTGGGGCAGCCTCCGCAGCCCCGACACCAGCAGAGCAAGCCACCCTTGAGCCCGCAGGATCCATCACCACCAACCAACCACATTGGAACCAAGGCTCGTGAAGCGCCTCTGTGGTGGCATGCAGATCTTTGTCAAGATCATAAACACACAAGATCAGATGAGGAGCAGAAGACGATGATCCTCGGCGGGATCATAGCTGAGGAAATCCATGATGCCCCCGGCAAGACACTTGCCAGGGAAGACCACGATGCCACGGCAAGACCATTGCCGGGGCCCCAGCAAGGCCCTTGCCGAAGACACCTACAGGGCCACGGCCAGACCCGCGTCTGCCAAGGCTCCACTGCCGTCCCCATGCAGCTGCCAGCTCAACCAGCTGGGCAGGCACCTGTGTGGCGACGAGCGGCCTCTACACCCACCCAGCGAGCACCTGCGTGGTGGCATGCATGCCTTCCTGAAGGCTCCACCACCGCGTCAGCCCAGCGGCCAGCCAACATGGCGCAGCGACGCCTCGTCAGCCCGGACGCGTGTCGAAGCCAAGCGAGGCGGCGACAGCTGGGACGTGCTTCCTTGCCATCCCCAATAAAGCGAGATGGGCACATTGGCAGCGCATTAAATGCATTTTCCCGACGGTGCCAGAGGATAGACTCATCGACTGTAGACTTTCTACCTCCTGTGTGCCACTGTGGCAACCCCTTTTTCCTATAAAAGGAGGCCCGAAGCGACCAGGAGAAGGATTTAGATCTTTTTTGCAAGTTGCACCCCGTAGCTAGCTCAAGAACACAAGAACACTCAAATACATCCACCAAAGCAGGACTAGGGTATAACGCATCTCCGCAGCCCAAACCTGGGTAAACGATCCGCGTGCTTCCTGTCAGACCCGCTCTTTGCACAACCCCGCGCCCGCCAACCGTAGAAGGGATCCCAATGATTCCATAGGTGTCGATTTCCCCTGACAGTTGGCCTAACCAAACCCAAATATCGGAGAATATATATGAGGCTATAAGCAATCATGCATATAAGAGATCAAAGAAACTCAAATAACTATCATGGATATAAAAAGATAGATCTCATCATAAACTCAAAGTTCATCTGTCCCAGCAAACAAACCGCAAAAGAGTTTCATCATATGGAACTCCAAGAGACCATTGTATTGATAATTCTGCGAGAGAGAGGAAGCCATCTAGCTACTAACTACGGACCCGAAGGTCTACAAAGAACTACTCACGCATCATCGGAGAGGCACCAATGGAGGTGGTGAACCCCATCTGAGATGGTGTCTAGATTGGAGCTGGTGGTTCTGGACTCTGCGGCGGCTGGATCAATATTTCGTCGACTCCCCTAGGGTTTTGGGAATATTGGGGTATTTATAGAGCAAAGAGGCAGTCCGGGGGGCACCCGAGGTGGGCACAACCCACCAGGGTGCGCTTGGGCCTCCTGGTGCACCCTGGTGGGTTGTGCTCTCCTCGGAGCACCGGCCAGGCGCAGCCAGGGCCCATTATGTTCCTTCTGGTCCCAAAAAATCTCCGTGAAGTTTCGTTGCGTTTGGACTCCGTCTGATATTGATTTCCTGCAATGCAAAAAACATGCAGAAAACAGCAACTGGCATTTGGCACTATGTCAATAGGTTAGTACCAAAAAATGATATAAAATGACTATAGAATGATTATAAAACATCCAAGATTGGTAATATAACAACGTGGAACAATCAAAAATTATAGATGCGTTGGAGACGTATCAGCATCCCCAAGCTTAACTCCTACTCGTCCTCGAGTAGGTAAGTGATAAAAACAAAATTTTTGATGTGGAATGCTGCCTAACATGTCATATCATATTCTTTTCTTCATAGCATGGATATATGGACTTTTATGTGATTGAAAGCAATAGTCTAGTTATGACATGATAATTTAAAAATTCAAGCATATCAACAAGCAACCATGTCTTTCAAAATATCAATGCTAAAATAAGTTATCCCTAGCCTATCATGTTCAACCATTGATCCATTCATGAAACACACTCGCATATTAGCTACACCCAATACTTAAATACGATCATATTGCCTCCTAGTTGGTGCTTTTATGAGAGAAGATGGAGACTCAAATTCAAAATAAAAATTGCGTAAAGTAAAAGAAAGGCCCTTCGCAGAGGGAAGTAGGGATTTGTAGAGGTGCCAGAGCTCAAACTGAAAAACTTAGAGATAAAAACATTTCGGGAGGTGTATCCTTCTCACCAACGAAAATGACTTAGAGTTCCCAACACTTTCCATGCTAGATATATCATAGGCGGTTCCCAAATAGAAAATAAAGTTTATTCCTTTTCCACCATACTTTCACTTTCCATGGCTAGCCGTATCCACGGTTGCCCCCCATACCAACACTTTCCAAGGAATTTATTATTTGACAACATAAAGTAAATTGATTTTTTCATTTTGGGACTGGGCATCCCTAAAACCTTTGCCTTACTCTCATGCAATGACAAGTGAATAAACAATCATTGTGAGAATAACACATCCAGCATGGAAAATATTAGCCACCCCTCACCATTCCGCGAGCGAAACGAACACACAAAAGAGAAGATTATTTTGAAAATTAGAGATGACACATACAAATTTGCTTAGAATGGCAAAAGAATATCGCATATAGGTAGATATAGTGGACTCATGTGTCAAAACTGGTTTAAAGGTTTTTGGATGCACAAGTAGAGATCATACTTAGTGCAAAATGAAAGCTAGCAAAAGATTGAGAAGCGACCAACCAAGAAACGGATCATCTCATAAGCAAGCATTAAGCATAATTAACACCGAATAAAGCACCATGAGTAGGATATAATTTCATTGCATGACTATTAACTTCGTGCTTGCATAGGGAGTCACAAACCTTAACACCAATGTTCTTACTAAATCATAATTACTCATCAACATAAGTCACATATCACATCATCATATCTCAACACTATTACTAAGAATCAAGTTTATTTTGTCCAATGATCTTCATGAAAGTTTTTATTATATCCTTCTTGGATATCTATCACTTTGGGACTAATTTTCATGTGTTGCTTTTCATAAGCTCAAACAAATATAAGTGAAGATCATGAGCATAAATTTTTTGTTTCTCTCAAAATAATTTAAGTGAAGCAAGAGAGAATTTCTTGAAAATTTTACTAAATCTCCAATAAATCTAAGTGAAGAAAGAGAGCATTTCTTCAAAAATACTAAGCACACCGTGCTCAAAAAGATATAAGTGAAGCACTAGAGCAAGTCCACAGCTCGTAAAAATTTAAGTGAAGCATAGAGAGCAATTCTAACAAGTCATGATATAATTTTTGTTCTCCCAAATAGGTGTGTCCAGCAAGGGATAAAGACTTCAAACACATAATAAAACAAGCAAAGACTCATATCATACAAGACGCTCCAAGCAAAACACATAGTATGTGACGAATAGAAATATAGCTTCGAGTAAAATACCGATGGTCGTAAGAAGAAAGAGGGGATGCCACTCAGGGGTATCCCCAAGTTTAGTTGGTTGCTCATTTTTGGATAATAGCTTGGTATGCCGGGGAATCCCCAAGCTTAGGCTCTTCTACTCCTTATTCCTTCATCCATCGTAAGATAACCCAAAACTTGAAAACTTCAATCACACAAAACTCAACAAAACCTTCGTGAGATCCGTTAGTGTAAGAAAAATAAATCACTACTATAAGTAATGTACCAAACCAATTCATATTTTGTTTTTGCATTATATCTACTGTATTCAAACTTTTCTATGGCAAAAACTCATCAAACAAACCATAGAGCCATCAAAATAAGCACACAACGCAAATAAAACAGAATCTGTCAAAACAAAACAGTCTGTAGCAATCTGATTTTTTCGAATACTTCTGGAACTCCAAAAATTATGAAAACCTAGGACGGCCTCGGTAATTTGCATATTAAGCTTCTGCAAAAATAATTGGCATTTTATCACGCTCTGGTAAAAAATAAGAATTGTTTTTGTGAGCGCAAAAGTTTCTGTTTTTTTCAGCAAGATCAAACAACTATCACCGAAGAAGATCCTATCGGTTCTACTTGGCACAAACACTAATTAAAACACAAAAAACACAATCATAACAGTAGAATAATTGTGCAAACACTCAAGAACAGAAAGCAAAAAGCAAAAATAAACTTTATTCATTGGGTTACCTCCCAACAAGCGTTATAGTTTTACGCCCCTAGCTAGGCATAAGGTTTCAAGGATGCTCACACGAAAAGATAAGAATTGAAACACAAAGAGATCATCATGAAATATATGACAAACACATAAGTCTAACATACTTCCTATGCATAGGAATTTTATAAGCAAACAAATTATCGAGACAAGAAATATCTAGCATAAGCATGGAAGAAAACAATAGCAATCTCAACATGAAGAGAGGTAATTTAGTAACATGAAAATTTCTACAATCATATTTTCCACTCTCATAATAATTACATGTAGGATCATAATCAAATTAAACAATACAGCTATCATATAAAATTTTCTCTTCATGATCTACATGCATAAAAGTTCTATAATCTTCCAAAATAGTGGGATTAACATCAACTAAAGTCATGATCTCTCCAAACCCACTTTTATCAATAATTTCATAAGATTGAACACTCTCCAAATATGTGGGATTATTTTTACCTAAATTTGACACTCTTCCGAACCCACTTTCAATATTATTGCAAACGTATTCATCATGAGGCTTAAATAAACTATCAAGATTATAAGAATCATTATCACCCCAATCATGATCTTTGCAATAAGTAGTGAACATAGCAATATTAGCATCCCCAAGCTTGGGGTTTTGCATATTATTAGCACAATTGACATTAATAGAATTTATAGTAAAATCATTGCAATCATGCTTTTCATTCAAGGAGCTATCATGAATCACTTCATAGATTTCTTCATCACAATTTTCAGATTCACGAATCTCAAGAAAAACTTCATAAAGATAATCCAGAGCACTCAACTCACTAGCAATTGGTTCATCATAATTGGATCTTTTGAAAAGATTAGCAAGTGGATGAGGATCCATATCAATAGACTTTTAGCAAGCGAGGATGCAAGCAAATAGAAGGTACATGGCAACGCAAGCAAACATGAGATATGACGAGAAAGAGGCAAACGAAAAAGAGGGGCGAATAAAACGGCAAATTCTTGTGAAGTGGGGAAGAGGAAAATGGAAAATAATGTAAATAGCGAGGAGATGATATTTGTGATTAGGAACCTGGTATATGTTGAAGATCCTCCCCGGCAGCGGCGCCAGAAATTCCTTTTGATGTCACTTGAAGCTACGTCGGTATTTCCCCAAAGAGGAAGGGATGATGCAGCACGACAGCGGTAGGTATTTCCCTCAGACATGAAACCAAGGTTATCGAACCAGTAGGAGAACCAAGCAACACAACGTAAACAGCCCCTGCACACAGATAACAAATCCTCGCAACCCGACGTGTTAAAGGGGTTGTCAACCCCTTCAGGTACGGCACCCCAAGATAGGCAAACAGACGTGAGATAGAATTGTAGTTGATTGACAGATCGAACGCCAAATAAAATAAATAAGAATAAATTGCAGCAAGGTATTTTTGTATTTTTGGTTTAATAGATCTGAAAAGAAATGCGAAGGAAAAGTAGATCGCAAAGTCAAATATATGAGAAAGAGACCCGGGGGCCGTAGGTTTCACTAGTGGCTTCTCTCGATAAAAATAGAAAACGGTGGGTGAACAAATTACTGTTGGGTAATTGATAGAACTTCAAATAATCATGACGATATCCAGGCAATGATCATTATATAGGCATCACGTCCAATATTAGTAGACCGACTCCTGCCTGCATCTACTACTATTACTCCACACATCGACCGCTATCCAGCATGCATCTAGTGTATTAAGTTCATGGAGAAACGGAGTAATGCAATAAGAACGATGACATGATGTAGACAAGATCTATCTATGTAGAGATAGACCCCATCGTTTTATCCTTAGTAGCAACGATACATACGTGTCGGTTCCCCTTCTGTCACTGGGATCAAGCACCGTAAGATCGAACCCACTACAAAGCACCTCTTCCCATTGCAAGATAAATAGATCAAGTTGGCCAAAAAAGTCCCAAATATCGGAGAAGAAATACGAGGCTATAAGCAATCATGCATATAAGAGATCAAAGAAACTCAAATAACTTTCATGGATATAAAACGATAGATCTCATCATAAACTGAAAGTTCATCGGTCCCAACAAACACACCACAAAAGAGTTACATCATATGGATCTCCAAGACCATTGTATTGGGAATTCAGCGAGAGAGAGGAAGCCATCTAGCTACTAACTACGAACCCAAAGGTCTACAAAGAACTACTCATGCATCATCGGAGAGGCACCAATGGAGGTGGTGAACCCCATCCAAGATGATGTCTAGATTGGATCTGGTGGTTCTGGACTCTGCGGCGGCTGGATCAATATTTCGTTGACTCCCCTAGGGTTTTGGGAATATTGGGGTATTTATAGAGCAAAGAGGCCGTCCGGGGGGCACCGAGGTGGGCGCAACCCACCAGGGCGCGCCTGGGCCTCCTGGCGTGCCCTGGTAGGTTGTGCTCTCCTTGGAGCACCCCCAGGCGCAGCCAGAGCCCATTATGTTCCTTCTGGTCCAAAAAAATCTCCGTGAAGTTTCGTTGCGTTTGGACTCCGTCTGATATTGATTTCCTGCGATGTAAAAAACATGCATAAAACAGCAACTGGCACTTGGCACTATGTCAATAGGTTAGTACCAAAAAATGATATAAAATGACTATAAAATGATTATAAAATATCCAAGATTGATAATATAACAGCATGGAACAATAAAAAATTATAGATACATTGGAGACGTATCAACGCTTTGCTTACTATAAGCGACCGTTTTGGCCTGTCCTTTGCCTCAAAAGGATTGGGATATCTTGTTGTACTTTTGTTGCTACTATTGTTACATGCTCGTTAAGAATTATCTTGCTATCAAACTACTCTGTTACTTACAATTTCAGCACTTGCAGACATTACCTTGCTGAAAACCACTTGTCATTTCCTTCTGCTCCTCGTTGGGTTCGACACTCTTACTTATCGAAAAGGCTACAATTGATACCATATACTTGTGGGTCATCAAGGCTCTTTTCTGGCGCCGTTGCTGGGGAGTGAAGTGCTCTTGGTAAGTGGAAATTGGTAAGGAAAAATTATTACTACGTGCTGAAATTTATTGTCACTTGTTACTATGGAAAACAATCCTTTGAGGGGTTTGTTCGGGGTATCTTCACCTCGACCGGAACCACAATTAGTTACGTCTCAACCTATTACACCTACTGAAAATATTGAATATGAAATTCCTTCGGGTATGATAGAACAACTTCTAGCTAATCCTTATGCAGGAGATGGAACAGAACATCCTGATATGCACTTGATATATGTGGAAGAAATTTGCGGATTGTTTAAGCTTGCAGGTTTACCCGGAGATGAGGTTAAGAAGAAGGTTCTCCCTTTATCTTTGAAGGGAAAATCATTGGCATGGCATAGGCTATGTGATGATATTGGATCTTGGAATTGGAATCGACTAAAATTGGAGTTTCACCAAAAAAATATCCTATGCATCTAGTTCATCGTGATCGGAATTACATATATAATTTTTGGCCTCGTGAAGGACAAAGTATTGCTCTAGCTTGGGGGAGGCTTAAGTAAATGTTATATTCATGCCCCATTCATGAGCTCTCAAGAGAAATTATTATCCAAAAAAATTCTGCTCGCCTTTCTCATAATGATCGATCCATGCTTGATACTTCTTGTGTTGGTTCTTTTATGAAGAAGATTATTGAATTCCAGTGGGATCTTTTGGAAAGAATTAAATGCAACTCTGAATATTGGGAACTCGATGAAGGTAAAGAGTCAGGTATTAAAGTTAAGTATGATTGTGTTAAATCTTTTATGAATACCGATGCTTTTCAAAAGTTTAGCACTAAATATGGACTTGACTCTGAGATAGTAGCCTCCTTTTGTGAATCATTTGCTACTCATGTTGATCTCCCTAAGGAGATGTGGTTTAAATATCACCCACCTATTAAAGAAGAAATTGAAGAACTGATACTAGCTAAAGCGGAAACTATTATTTATAATGTTGATCCAGTTGTTCCTACTACTTATATTGAGAAACCACCTTTCCCTGTTAGGATAAAGAACATGCTAAAGTTTCAACTGTGGTCAACAAAAGCTATATTAGAACACCTAAAACTTATGAACAAATCAAAGTAGAACCTAGTGTTGCTATGGTTAAGGATCTCCTGGAAGAAAATATAGATGGGCATGTTATTTACTTCTGTAATGAAGCTACTAGAATTGCCAAACCTGATAAAGAGGATAAACATAGAACCGTTGTTGGCATGCCTGTTGTCTCAGTTAAAATAGGAGATCACTGTTATCATGGTTTATGTGACATAGGTGCTAGCGTGAGTGCTATTCCCTTTACCTTATATCAAGAAATTATGAATGACATAGGACCCGCAGCACAAGAGAGGCATCCAATGGTGGAAGGGTGAGAGTGCGTATAATCCATGGACTCAACATTAGTCATAAAGAACACACATACTTATTGCAAAAATCTATTAGTTATCAAAATGAAGTACTACGCGCATGCTCCTAGGGGGATAGATTGGTAGGAAAAGACCATCGCTCGTCCCCGACCGCCACTCATAAGGAAGACAATCAATAAATAAATCATGCTCTGACTTCATCACATAACGGTTCACCATACGTGCATGCTACGGGAATCACAACTTTTAACACAAGTATCTCTCAAATTCACAACTACTCCACTAGCATGACTCTAATATCACCATCTTCATATCTCAAAACAATCATAAAGAATCAAACTTCTCATAGTATTCAATGCACTTTATATGAGAGTTTTTATTATATCCCTCTTGGATGCCTATCATATTAGGACTAATTTTATAACCCAAGCAAATTACCATGCTGTTCTAAAGACTCTCAAAATAATATAAGTGAAGCATGAGAGTTCATCTATTTCTTCAAAATAAAACCACCGTCGTGCTCTAAAAATATATAAGTGAAGCACTAGAGCAAACAACAAACTACTCTGAAAGATATAAGTGAAGATCAATGAGTAGTCGAATAATTATGTAACTATGTGAAGACTCTCTAACATTTAATAATTTAATATCTTTGTATTTTATTCAAACAGCAAGCAAAAAAAAATGACGCTCCAAGCAAAACACATATCATGTGGTGAATAAAAATATAGCTCCAGGTAAAGTTACCGATGAACGAAGACGAAAGAGGGGATGCCTTCCGGGGCATCCCCAAGCTTAGGCTCTTGGTTGTCCTTGAATATTACCTTGGGGTGCCTTGGGCATCCCCAAGCTTAGCCTCTTGCCACTCCTTATTCCATAGTCCATCGAATCTTTACCCAAAACTTGAAAACTTCACAGCACAAAACTCAACAGAAACTCGTAAGCTCCGTTAGTATAAGAAAATAAATCACCACTTAGGTACTGTTGTGAACTCATTCTAAATTCATATTGGTGTAATATCTACTGTATTCCAACCTATATATGGTTCATACCCTCCGATACTACTCATAGATTCATCAAAATAAGCAAACAACACAATGAAAACAGAATCTGTCAAAAACAGAACAGTCTGTAGTAATCTGTATCCAACGTATAATTCTGGAACTCCAAAAATTTCGAAATAAATTGGTGGACCTGAGGAATTTCTATATTAATCATCTGCAAAAAGAATCAACCTAAAATCGCTCCCAGTAAAAAATGGCAGCTAATCTCGTGAGCGCTAAAGTTTCTGTTTTTTACAGCAAGATCATAAAAACTTTACCCAAGTCTTCCCAAAGGATCTACTTGGCACAAACACTAATTAAAACATAAAACCACATCTAACCAGAGGCTAGATAGATTATTTATTACTAAACAGGAGCAAAAATTAAAGAACAAAAATAAAATTGGGTTGCCTCCCAACAAACGCTATTGTTTAACGCCCCTAGCTAGGCATGATGATTTCAATGATGCTCACATAAAAGATAAGAATTGAAACAATAAGAGAGCATCATGAAGAATATGACTAGTACATTTAAGCCTAACCCACTTCCTATGCATAGGGATTTTGTGAGCAAACAACTTATGGGAACAATAATCAACTAGCATAGGAAGGCAAAACAAGCATAGCTTCAAGATTTTCAACACACAAAGGAAACTTGATATTATTGCAATTCATACAAGCATATGTTCCTCCCTCATAATAATTTTCAGTGGCATCATGAATGAATTCAACAATATAACCATCACATAAAGCATTCTTCTCATGATCTACAAGCATAGAATTTTTATTACTCTCCACATAAGCAAATTTCTTCTCATGAATAGTAGTGGGAGGAAACTCAAGAAAATAACTATCATGTGAGGCATAATCCAATTGAAAACCTAAATCATGATGACAAGTTTCATGGTTATAATTATTCTTTATAGCATACATGTCATCACAATAATCATCATAGGTAGCAACTTTATTCTCATAATCAATTGGAACCTCTTTCGAAATAGTGGATTCATCACTAAATAAAGTCATGACCTCTCCAAATCCACTTTCATAATTATCACAACAATATTCATCATCCTCCAAAATAGTGGGATCATTACTTCCTAAAGTTGACACTCTTCCAAACCCACTTTCATCAATATAATCATCATAAATAGGAGGCATTCTATCATCATAATAAATTTGCTCATCAAAACTTGGGGGACAAAACATATCATCTTCATCAAACATAGCATTCCCAAGCTTGTGGCTTTGCATATCATTAGCATCATGGGTATTCAAAGAATTCATACTAACAACATTGCAATCATGCTCATCATTCACATATTTTATGCCAAGCATTCTATGTAATTCTTCGTCTAGTACTTGAGCACAATTTTCCTTCCCATCATTTTCACGAAAGACATTAAAAAGATGAAGCATATGAGGCACCCTTAATTCCATTTTTTTGTAGTTTTCCTTTATAGACTAAACTAGTGATAAAACAAGAAACTAAAAGATTCGATTGCAAGATCTAAAGATATACCTTGAAGCACTAACCTCCCAGGGAACGGCGCCAGAAACTGCTTGATGTCTACTACACAACCTTCTTCTTGTAGACGTTGTTGGGCCTCCAAGTGTAGAGGCTTGTAGGACAGTAACAAATTTCCCTCAAGTGGATGACCTAAGGTTTATCAATCCGTGGGAGGCGTAGGATGAAGATGGTCTCTCTCAAGCAACCCTGCAACCAAATAACAAAGAGTCTCTTGTGTCCCCAACACACCCAATACAATGGTAAATTGTATAGGTGAACTAGTTTGGCGAAGAGATGGTGATACAAGTGCAATATGGATGGTAGATATAGGTTTTTGTAATCTGAAACTATAAAAACAGCAAGGTAACTAATGATAAAAGTGAGCGTAAACGGTATTGCAATGCTAGGAAACAAGGCCTAGGGTTCATACTTTCACTAGTGCAAGTTCTCTCAACAATAATAACATAATTAGATCATATAACTATCCCTCAACATGCAACAAAGAGTCACTCCAAAGTCACTAATAGCTGTGAACAAACGAAGAGATTCTGGTAGGGTACGAAACCACCTCAAAGTTATTCTTTCTGATCGACCTATTCAAGAGTCCGTAGTAAAATAACACGAAGCTATTCTTTCCATTCGATCTATCATAGAGTTCATACTAGAATAACACCTTAAGACACAAATCAACCAAAACCCTAATGTCACCTAGATACTCCAATGTCACCTCAAGTATCCATGGGTATGATTATACGATATGCATCACACAATCTCAGATTCATCTATTCAAACCAACACAAAGTACTTCAAAGAGTGCCCCAAAGTTTCTACCGGAGAGTCAAGATGAAAATGTGTGCCAACCCCTATGCATAAGTTCACGAGGTCACGGAACCCGCAAGTTGATCACCAAAACATACATGAAGTAGATCACGTGAATATCCCATTGTCACCACAGATAAGCACATGCAAGACATACATAAAGTGTTCTCAAACCCTTAAAGACTCAATCCGATAAGATAACTTCAAAGGGAAAACTCAGCTCATTACAAGAGAGTAGAGGGGGAGAAACATCATAAGATCCAACTATAATAGCAAAGCTCGCGATACATCAAGATTGTACCACCTCAAGAACACGAGAGAGAGAGAGATCAAACACATAGCTACTAGTACATACCCTCAGCCCCGAGGGTGAACTACTCCCTCCTCGTCATGGAGAGCGTCGGGATGATGAAGATGGCCACCGGTGAGGGTTCCCCCCTCCGGCAGGGTGCCGGAACGGGTCTAGATTGGTTTTCGGTGGCTACAGAGGCTTGCGGTGGCGGAACTCCCGATCTAGGTTATGTTCTGGGGGTTTCTGTATATATAAGAGGTTTTGGCGTCGGGAACAAGTCAGGGTGGTCTCCGGGCTGTCCACGAGGCAGGGAGGCGCGCCCAGGGGGGTGGGTGTGCCCCCCACTCTCGTGGGAAGCACGAGACTCTTCTGGCCCAAATCTTTTACTCCATGGCCTTCTTCTGGTCCAAAAATAAGCTCCGTCAAGTTTCAGGTCAATTGGACTCCGTTTGGTTTTCCTTTTCTGTGATACTCAAAAACAAGGAAAAAATAGAAACTGGCACTAGGCTCTAGGTTAATTGGTTAGTCCCAAAAATAATATAAAAGTGTATAATAAAGCCCATTAAACATCCAAAATAGATAATATAATAGCATGGAAAATAAAAATTATAGATACGTTGGAGACGTATCAACCCTCAGGTCATCTAGATGCATGAGGGGGTGCTTCACATCCGAGATGTGCAAGGACCCAGGGGAACGGGTACCTTGGAGGCCAGGCTTGAAGCTATGGAGCAGGAAGTCTTCTGGTGCAAGAGGATGGTGGATCATGGACTCAATGCCAATAACCTCATGATCACGGACTTTACCCGTGATCTCAAGGTGGATGGCAAGTCCATGAAGGACACGGTCTTCACCCTTATCGAGCAAATCAACTTCCTCCAAAGCCAGACCTATGATCTCCAAAATCAAGTCTTTGAATATGAGGCGAGGTTTAAAGGTATGAGTTTGGCTGCCAGTTACAGGAACCGTGAGACTCATTCTTCCTCTTATGATGATGGACCTCTGCCATGGAAACCCGAGGACACGATCGCCTCTACGTCATCACCACCACCTTCTTCATCACCAAAAGAAAACTGAGTATCGGGCATGGGCACTCCCCTTGGCTTCTGCTAAGCTTGGGGGAGGTGCCCCGGTATCGTATCACCCTCACTATCCTTTGACTTTACTTATTTTAGTTCGATCCTTAGTTATGTTTTTCTTTAGATGAATAAAAGTTTAGTTGGATCCTTTCTTTTTGAGAGTTTGCTTAGTGATCTATCCTTGTAATCATGTGGAAGATATATAATGAAGTTTAGTTTGAGTTTTTGCTTTCTTTACTTTCATGTTTCAATAAAAAGAAAGGAAATAAATGAAAAAGATCATATGCTAATCTTATGGTAGGTAATGACACCACATAAGGACCTGGAAATCTTTTGTGATTGTGAGCCCCCATCAAAATATTATACGCCAATTGTTGACGTTGGACAAGGAAGACAAATTAATGATTTATGTTTGTTCATATTAACATAGAAGTTATATTGTCATAGATACTTCAACATGTGGTGCTTGCCCCCCATCTTTGCTAGCCAAAAATTTCGCACTAAGTAGAGATACTACTTGTGCATCCAAAAACCCTTAAACCCAAATCTTATTTTCAAGAGTCCACCATACCTACCTATGGATTGAGTAAGATCCTTCAAGTAAGTTGTCATCGGTGCAATAAGGTAATAAAAATTGCTTCTAAAAGTGTGAGATCATTTAGTGTAAGAGAAAATTGAGCGTTGTACGAACTTGTGATGGTTGCCATCACAAGGGGCAATATAACGTGACGTTCTTTTGCACTAAGGGGTTGAGCATACAAACAAATAAGTGCATGGCAACCTCTGCTTCCCTCTGCGAAGGGCCTATCTTTTACTTCTATGTATTTATTTTTATGCAAGAGTCAAAGTTTTTCTGTCTATTCCTTTTTATTTTTCTCCTTTGGCAAGCATCATGTGGTGAGGAAAGATCTAGGCACACATGTCCAGTTGAATATGGGTAGCATGAATTATTATTGTTGACATCACCCTTGAGGTGAATACGTTGGGAGGCAAAATTATAAGCCCCTATCTTTCTATGTGTCTCGTTGATACGTTTTGCTCATGTTTATGCGGCGCTGATACGTTCATTTTGAATCATGTTTATCTACTGTTATTTATGATGTTTTTATCCCTAATAATGCTTTTTGGAATAATTCTAATGTCTTTTCTCTCATAATATGCAAGGTACACACAAAGAGGGAGAATTCCGGCAGCTGGAAATCTGGACCTGGAAAAGCTACGTCAGGCCACCTATTTTGCACAACTCCAAATGAGCTGAAACTTCACGAGGAGTTTTTATGGAATAAATAAAAAATACTGGAGCAAATAACCACCGGAGGGGGCCACCGGGTGAGCACAAGACACCAGGGCGTGGATGGCCCCCAAGGCGTGCCCTGGTGGGTTGCGCTCAGCCCAGCCCACCTCTGGTGCCCATCTTCTGGTATATAAGTCATTTTGACCTAGAAAAAAGAAGGAGAGGACTTTTGGGACGGAGCACTGCCGTCTCGAGGTGGAACTTGGGCAGGATCACTTTTTCCCTCTGGCAGAGTGATTCCGCGGGGAACTTCCCTCCCGAAGAGGGGAATCATCGTCATCATCATCACCAACAACTCTCCCATCTTGGGGAGGGCAATCCCCATCAACATCGTCAACAACACCATCTCCTCTCAAACCCTAGTTCATCTCTTGTGTTCAATCTGTGTACCGGAACTATGTAGGAGATATGCCATAGAGGCAATAATAAATGATAGTATTTATCTCTGAGTTCATAATTATGTTTATGTTCCATGCTATAACTGCTATGGTTCTCGAGTCTGCAATAACCACGAGGCTCGGAGGAAGACTCATATGCACGTGTGGAATAATAAACGGTAAAATGTATTCCTAGTCTGGCCTCTAAGACTAGCTCAAGTGTTGCATGATGGTTATGTTTTCCTGATCATGGGCATGTCTATGTCAGCAACCTTGAGGGCACAATGTTAAGAGAACATTTGTGTTGAATCGACCCGGCATGATGTTATGCTAAGAGATTCATTCGTCACAATTTAATGGTACATAACACAGAGATGGTTAACGTTTGCATGATTCCTTAGACCATGAGAGTATCGAGTTTCTTCATGCTTGCTTCATGAACTTTGGGGTTTGTTAAACGTCATCCGTAAATGGGTGGCTATTACGGCGGCTTACGGGTTCATGGAAAAGTGTGTCAAGTAACTTGATAGCTCAAGATTGGGATTTGCTCCTCCGACGATGGAGAGATATTCTCGGGCCCTCTCGGTATTACGGTATCCATCATCGTCTGGCTAGACACAGTGTGATTTGATCACTGGGATGCCGGAACACGGAAACGAGAAAAGAGAACAAAACCGGTAACGAGGTAACTTGCATGGTGGACAAATTGTTCGTCCATGGGCATGCAATAAATCTTCCCTCGGGTGTTTGTGACATATCGCGAAGCAACAGGAATAGCTCACTGCAACTGGAGGTTCACTCGAATATTCATTCGTGTGGGTATAGGGGTCAATATGGGTGTCCACGGCTCCGATGTTGATCATTGATCGGAAGGGGTTCCAGGTCATGTCTATACTTCACCGAACCTATAGGGTCACACGCTTAAGGGTCATCTATCTGCTGAATACTAGACAGGGAGTCTGAGAGAAAATCAACGAAAAAGTTTCGGACAGCGGAATCGTACCGCAGAGAGAGGTCACCGGATGAGTTTCGGTGAAACCGAAAAAGTTGTTTCGGGGTATGCCATTAAGTCAAAATGGTTTCGGCACATGCCTGATAATTCTTGGAGGGTGCCAGAATCATTCTGGAAACTTTTTGGAATTTTCAGAAATAAAAACCGAAAATGTTTCGGAGCTGCCGGTACCGCTTTGGCTGTTTTTCGCAGATGAAATTCACTAATCTGAAATTGTTTCAGAACGAATCCAAAATCATTTTAGTGGGTACTGGAATTATTCTAAGACCCACAGAAATATTTTCGGATTTAGTGGACGCGAAAAATTGTCTTCATGAATAGTGAAAACGCATTCTTGTTTGCTTTTCGCAGATGAAAATCACTAAACCGAAATTGTTTCGGAACGCGTTGAAAATTATTTTAGTGGGTACTGGAAATGTTCTGAGCCCACATAAATATTTTCAGTTCGAACGGACGCTGAAAAATGTCGTCATGAATAGTGAAAGTGCTTTTTGCTTGGCTTCTTGGAGAAGCCACCTTGAGGGCCTTTTTGGTATTTCCCCCCTTGGCTTCTTGGAGAAGCCACCCTTGGGCTTGGCCTATAAATAGGGGTGGAGGGGGCTGCCTAAAGGATCATCCCTTCTCACATACAAGTGCCATGCAATGATCTGGCTTCTCTCTCCCTCCCCGCGAAATAGTTTCGTAGAGCCGAAAGGCTGTCTGGGTTCCGGCAGGAACTAGTTCTGGACGGCGAAGCCCTGCCGGATAGATGACACCGTATGTGTGCAACTCTGTAGAGAGATCGTAGTTTCGGTCTTAGTTCGTGAGTGCCTCCCGAAGGGCTGTCCATGTGACCGTCCGAGTTTCGAAGGTCCTCCCGAAGGGCTGTCCGAGTGACCGTTCGAGTTTCGAAGGTCCTCCCGAAGGGCTGTCCGCGACACCGTCCGGGGGGCTGTTCGACCGCCTCCCGGAGGGCTGTCTGAGGAGCAGATGAGGGTATACATCCTCGCGGTTGGGAGGTTGTAAATCCTAGCTGCGGGGATCTGCACCGCCGATCGTCATCGACTCTACTTCCCGCTGCGCTACGAGTCGGTAACGAAAAAGATCAAACCATGTATGCAGTCTCCATAGTGGTCCTGGGCTGGTGCGTAGGTCGGAAATTTTTGTTTTCTGCTGCGTTACCCTACAGTGGCATCAAGAGCCGTGCTATGCGTAGATGCAGGTTTCGATCTAGAATACATGGAGATGTATGGGTATTGCATAATATAATTAGGTAGTAGATGAGATCTATTGCTGAAAATTATTTATGCGGGTGACAGATGAAATCTGTTACCCGAGGTTCTTGTTGCTTCCCTAGAATTTGCGTTTGCTCAATCTCGAGACAGCATGGTGGAATTTGACAAAGTTCTGGCAATCCGTGATCCTGATTGATCATGGAAGTGCTATCAGTTCTTTGGGTTCTGCCGTAGTCAAAAGAAAGATGAAATTCGCAGATGAAAGGGCATTGCAGATATGATCTGCACGGGGGTCATGCGTATGACGAAGTTTAGTATGGGGCTCGAGATTTAATTATCTCGTGTTTCATACACCCCGAGATGTTAATCTAGCAACTTGAATAATCATACTTGATGATAAAATGTTGGTAGCTGCGGTTTAAGTCAAAACCTTAGAAGCCACGTAAAATAAATTTTGCATAAACCGATTAGAGGCGTCTAACTTGGTTTTGCAGGATGTGCATGTGATGTGGTATAGCAGTGCTCATACTAATTCGATTATGTATGAGATGACTATATGATGTAATTTGATTAACATGACCTGCGTGTCATGATTCGGCATGATGGCTGGAGCCATATGATTGCACTTTAATGACCTGCGTGTCAACCTTGTTGTAATGCATTATTTTGTTAGCTATAGAGATAGCAATATTATCTGGTGCATCGACAAGGTGGTGGCAATCTTCGCGAAGGTGAACACCGACGCGAATGCCGAAGACGAAGAAATGAAATACTTCTCCGTCAGAAAGGGCTATACCATATCATGCTATTATGAATTGCCTGAGATGTTTATCCCTTATGATGCACCCTTCTTGATTGCGCGGTAGTCGCTTTTTATTAGGGTGATCTCTCACTTAAAATATCAAAGTAGTTAGTGTTCACCCAAGTGTAGCACCGTCTGAAATTCGTATCTTTTCGGGGTGCGCCATGTACACATGAGCACGAACGAATCGAGAGGAATGAGGCGGGTGAGGTCAGACCTCGCAGCAAGATCACTTGGTTGTCTTTGACGTTCAGGCAGGAGAGTCCTGAGCTCGGAACACGCCCATCGAAAGATGAACAAGAATCACATAGAGATGTGATCGGCAAGTTGGCCTACCGATTGAAATTCGTGTCATCAGTGATGAACCCGTCAATGGCATCGAATAGAAATATGGATCTTGAATCACTCTAAATCAATTATGAGAGATATTGATTTGAGTGGGAGCGCACTGTTGAATTAACATGTTTAATTCTCAGTGCAATTAATTATGAACACTGTCTAAGTGTTTCTTGCATAATAGTTGTAGAATAATGGCTCGCATTTCCACCTTCCCTATTAAAATTGAATAGCTGTTAAATATCTGGTTAAAACTTTACGATTGGTAACGTAATATGAGGATTGTCCTCAAAAGTGCCGAGAAGGACTTTGTCCTATCGCATGCTTTCCGTATCCTCCCGCTAATGCTATGGATCATGTGACTCTCGTCCTTCGATCCAAAAGCTAGAATTCTGTTACGGTCAAGTGGAATATGTTTGCTTCCATGAAACCCAAACTTCGAAAGTTGGGATAGTTATATGATATTCATGGAACTGAAAATTATTTTCAGATACAAACAAAGCAATGTTTGTTTGCAAGTATTAGTAAAAGTGTTTACTATGCATTTGACTGTTGGGAAAGGGATCCAGAAGAACGCCTGTCATATAATGAAAGGTGAATAAAACAACAACTTAAAGAGAAAGGAAGTGTCCAAAGGGTGTTAGTATGACTTACACGCCTAGGAAGTCCGGGGCTAATGCCACTCTTAAGTTGGGTGCTTCTTCTGAGAGTAGGAGAAATACTAAAAGTTAAACTGCTAGAAGTATAAAGGCAAAAGGAAAGAAGACTGGAATATCCAGCTCATGTATGAATGTCATACAAGTTTTTGATGTATAGAAGGCTGGTCAAAGATATAGTTCTTGCGAATTATGGTTAAACATGTTAATCACTAATTCTTGGGTATTGTGAGTTCATCACAAAAATGCCCGCTCGATTGCATTCTGTTGCAACTCGATGTAAGAACTACTATGGCCTGAAAGACTAGCTAGAAATGAGGTTAAGGTATACACAGGGAACATAGTAAATGTTACTATACCTTCCATCGGTGTATTGCCGTCTGTATTTATTTTCATAATTCATTTAGAGTTTTACAAACTCTATCCCATTGCATAAGGTATCTTGCAAGAAGGTTGTTCATAAGAGAACTTTTTATGTTCGATGTTATGAATAACACAAGGGCCATACTTTCATTATGAATGAGATGTATGTTATGAATATTGATAATAATACAATACCTCTGGGTTTACTTTCATAATTCATTTTAGAGTTTCATACACTCTAGCCCATTGCACAATGTTTGTTGCAAAAGAGTTGTTCATAAAAACAACAATTGTTGTTAAGTATTATGAATAACATAAGGGCCATACTTCCATCATCGATGGGACGTATGTTATGAATATTGAGGGTAATATGATACATCCATAACACTGACGCTAAATGTCGCAAGACTAAAAGAATACCACACAAGTGTGGCACTACATTTGGTCACATTGGAGAAACCCGCATGGAAAATTCCATTATGATGGATTTTGAAGTCTTTTTGATTTTGAATCATCTGACACTTGCAACTTTCCTCCGAAAAGTGAAGTGACTAAAATACCGTTCACAGGCCATAAGGAACGAACAACAAACTTATTAGTGATCATACATTTGATGTGTGTAGTCCGATAAGTGTTGTTAGTGGTGGATTTATTTATCTTCAGAAATGACTCAAGTAGATATATGGATATTTACTTGATGAGACGTAAGTCTGGATCTTTTGAAATCATTCGAAAGGTTCTCAAAAATGAAGTAGAAGTTATTGTAACAAGAAAATTATGTTTCTGCAATTTGATTGCACAAAGGAATATTTGAGTTACATGTTTAGCGAATGTCTGATGAGTTGTGAAAGGGGTTTCATAAACTTGCACCTCCCGGAACACCACTGCAAGTGGAAAGTCCGTGGAGATGTAATCAAACCATTTATGACATGGTAAGGTCAAAGATGACATAAATAAATTTGCCATTATCCCTTTTAAAGTGATGCTTTAGAGACTGCGGCTTTTACACTGAAAAGAGCTACATCGGGTCTGTTGAAATGAAGCCATGGTATGGTACGCCCAACCATGTTATATCTTTTCTTAACATTTGGAATATGGGGCTTGTGTAAAAGGTTACAAACCTATTCCAAATCAGACAAGTGCTACTTTGTAGGTTATACCAAAATGTTGGGTATTCCTCCCTCACTATACCGAGGCAAATAGTTTTGCCGCGAAACGGTGTGCTTTTAAAGAGAATGGTTCTTTCAAAAAGGTGAGTGGGAGAATAGTGCAACTCGACGAGATAAACAGTATCTACGTCATCAGATCAAAGGAAAGAGACCTTGGAAGTAATTCCAGAGTTTCCTACTGCGACTGATACGGAAGTCTCTACAATAAAATGTATGAACTTCGGTCGAACTTGCAGCTGAACCACGTAGGCAAGGCTCGTGCAAACCTCTCAGGTGCGCAAACGAGATATTGTTGTTAGACAACATTATACCTACGATACACAAGGAAGCGTTGATGGGCCCTGACTCCGGAATTGGCTAAATGCCAATACAACCCGAGTTAGTTTCCATATAAGTGATTCAAGATTAAAACCTTGATACACCTTTCGGAAGACTTAGAGTCTAACGAATATTTATGGAACTTAAAACTGATACGGATAAAATGTTTTATCCATAAAGCTCGACTTGTTGAAATAACAAGTTCAAGAGTTGACTACGATGAGGTTGTTTTCATCGTAGCGATGCTTAAAGTCGGTTCGGGTTGAACTAGCAATTAATACATATTTCAATCATGAGATATGAAACATGGATGATAAAAGGATTTCCATCTGATGGAAATGAAAGCTAGGACTTGTATATGATACAGTCCAAAGTAATTTGTCGATCCAGAGGATGCTAGTAGGTATGCAAACTTCAGAGTTCCAGCAATGGACAGAAGAGAGCAAAATGGAGTTGGAATCTTCGTGTTTTGATGAAATGGTCAAAGGGGTTTTGACTTCATCAATGGGTAACGAAGATGCTTGTAATTCAAGAAAGTAAGTGGGAGCGTAATAATATTTCTAAAAACCTTATGTGCTTGGCACATTGGTAATTGGAAATAAATTTCTTGACACAAATTAGGACTTCATTTGAAAATAGTTTTTCGATGAAGTGCTTAGGCTAAATAGCCTCAATATTAGGCATGATGATCTATGGAGATAGATTTACCTAATGGGGCTAAGCAATGAATACATATTGACAAGATGCTAAAACCTTTTAGCATTTAAAACGCCAAGGAGTGATTCTTGCCAAAGTCACATGGAAAGAGTTTTTGCAAGACTCGGTGTCCCAAAACACTGATGAGTAAAATACATGATGCAGATTCCACACACTTTTGTGTTTGGATTAATCATGTATTCCATGGTATGTAAAACAACCAGATATGTCCGATACTCCCAAGGTGTTGCGAGTATGGATACCAAAGTGATCAAATTACTGATCATGGGACAACAGTGAAAGATGTCACAGAGTACTAGAGTAAGTACTGATGACATGGTTTTCTCGCAAGCAGAGATCATGAAGAGTTCGTTGTAAAATGTTACATCGATACAGTCTTCATCTTTTCTCCATGCGATTTTTGATTTAAATTAAGGGTTTTGTGTAACACACAATGTGGTGGCACAGTTAGTTGGAATTTGTTCAAACTAGTTACTGTGGCGAATTCTATAACAAGGGCTAAGTATGTTGACGCTTTAGAAGCGACAAAGAAGATGTTGAATCATATAGTTCATTCATGAACTTAGTATAGTTCCAAGATGGCTTTTGACAATGGGACACTACTGCAGGTAGTTGCTCCATAACTCAGTCTGAGGAATCCAGGTTCGACCTGTGATTCACATACATACAAAGCCAAGTCCACACAAAATATGAATTTTGTGAAAACGTGAAAACGCGAGGACATGCAAAGATACACACGGAACTGAAGTCGTCAGATCCGTTGGACATCAGGCTATACCACAAGCGAAGCATATTTACACCGGTGTGCCACAGGTGTGAAGTGCATTAGCATAAGCTAGATTATTGACTCTAGTGCAAGTGGGAGTCTGTAGGAGATATGCCCTAGAGGCAATAATAAATGATATTATTTATCTCCGAGTTCATAATTATGTTTATGTTCCATGCTATAACTGCTATGGTTCTCGAGTCTGCAATAACCACGAGGCTCGGAGGAAGACTCATATGCACGTGTGGAATAATAAACGGTAAAATGTATTCCTAGTCTGGCCTCTAAGACTAGCTCAAGTGTTGCATGATGGTTATGTTTTCCTGATCATGGGCATGTCTATGTCAGCAACCTTGAGGGCACAATGTTAAGAGAACATTTGTGTTGAATCGACCCGGCATGATGTTATGCTAAGAGATTCATTCGTCACAAGTTAATGGTACATAACACAGAGATGGTTAACGTTTGCATGATTCCTTAGACCATGAGAGTATCGAGTTTCTTCATGCTTGCTTCATGAACTTTGGGGTTTGTTAAACGTCATCCGTAAATGGGTGGCTATTACGGCGGCTTACGGGTTCATGGAAAAGTGTGTCAAGTAACTTGATAGCTCAAGATTGGGATTTGCTCCTCCGACGATGGAGAGATATTCTCGGGCCCTCTCGGTATTACGGTATCCATCATCGTCTGGCCAGACACAGTGTGATTTGATCACTGGGATGCCGGAACACGGAAACGAGAAAAGAGAACAAAACCGGTAACGAGGTAACTTGCATGGTGGACAAATTGTTCGTCCATGGGCATGCAATAAATCTCACCTCGGGTGTTTGTGACATATCGCGAAGCAACAGGAATAGCTCACTGCAACTGGAGGTTCACTCGAATATTCATTCGTGTGGGTATAGGGGTCAATATGGGTGTACACGGCTCCGATGTTGATCATTGATCGAAAGGGGTTCCAGGTCATGTCTATACTTCACCGAACCTATAGGGTCACAGGCTTAAGGGTCATCTATCTGCTGAATACTAGACAGGGAGTCTGAGAGAAAATCACCGAAAAAGTTTCGGACACCGAAAAGTTTCGGACAGCGGAATCATACCGCAGAGAGAGGTCATCGGATGAGTTTCGGTGAAACCGAAAAAGTTGTTTCGGGGTATGCCATTAAGTCAAAATGGTTTCGGCACATGCCTGATAATTCTTGGAGGGTGCCAGAATCATTCTGGAAACTTTTTGGAATTTTCAGAAATAAAAGCCGAAAATGTTTCGGAGCTGCCGGTACCGCTTTGGCTGTTTTTTGCAGATGAAATTCACTAATCTGAAATTGTTTCAGAACGAATCCAAAATCATTTTAGTGGGTACTGGAATTATTCTAAGACCCACAGAAATATTTTCGGATTTAGTGGACGTGAAAAATTGTCTTCATGAATAGTGAAAACACATTCTTGTTTGCTTTTCGCAGATGAAAATCACTAAACCGAAATTGTTTCGGAACGCGTTGAAAATTATTTTAGTGGGTACTGGAAATGTTCTGAGCCCACATAAATATTTTCAGTTCGAACGGACGCTGAAAAATGTCGTCATGAATAGTGAAAGTGCTTTTTGCTTCGCTTCTTGGAGAAGCCACCTTGAGGGCCTTTTTGGTATTTCCCCCCTTGGCTTCTTGGAGAAGCCACCCTTGGGCTTGGCCTATAAATAGGGGTGGAGGGGGCTGCCTAAAGGATCATCCCTTCTCACATACAAGTGCCATGCAATGATCTGGCTTCTCTCTCCCTCCCCGGGAAATAGTTTCGTAGAGCCGAAAGGTTGTCTGGGTTCCGGCAGGAACTAGTTCTGGACGGCGAAGCCCTGCCGGATAGATGACACCGTATGTGTGCAACTCTGTAGAGAGATCGTAGTTTCGGTCTTAGTTCGTGAGTGCCACCCGAAGGGCTGTCCATGTGACCGTCCGAGTTTCGAAGGTCCTCCCGAAGGGCTGTCCGAGTGACCGTTCGAGTTTCGAAGGTCCTCCCGAAGGGCTGTCCGCGACACCGTCCGGGGGGCTGTTCGACCGCCTCCCGGAGGGCTGTCTGAGGAGCAGATGAGGGTATACATCCACGCGGTTGGGAGGTTGTAAATCCTAGCTGCGGGGATCTGCACCGCCGATCGTCATCGACTCTACTTCCCGCTGCGCTACGAGTCGGTAACGAAAAAGATCAAACCATGTATGCAGTCTCCATAGTGGTCCTGGGCTGGTGCGTAGGTCGGAAATTTTTTGTTTTCTGTCGCGTTACCCTACAAACTATAGATTGGTGCTTGTGGGTGACTAGTAGTGTTGATTGCATCTTGTAGTTGATTACTATATGGTTTATTTGGTGGAAGATTATATGTTCAGATCCATTATGCTATTTAATACCCCTCTGATTTTGAGCATGTTTATCACTTGTGAGTAGTTACTTTTGTTCTTGGGGTCATAGGAGAAATCATGTTGCAAGTAATCATGTGAACTTGATATGTGTTCGATATTTTGATAGGATGTATGTTGTGATTCCCTTAGTGGTGTCATGTGAACATCGACTACATGACACTTCACCATATTTGGTCCCAAGGGAATGCATTGTGGAGTAGTTATTAGATGATGGGTTGCGAGAGTGACCGAGGCTTAAACCCTAGTTTATGCGCTATTCCATAAGGGACCGATTGGATCCAAAAGTTTAATGCTATGGTTAGAATTTATTCTTAATACTTTTCTCGTAGTTGCGGATGCTTGCGAGGGGGTTAATCATAAGTAGGTGGTTTGTTCAAGTAAGAACAACACCTAAGCTCCGGTCCACCCACATATCAAATTATCAAAGTAGCAAACACAAATTGAATCAACATGATGAAAGTGACTAGATAAAATTCCCGTGTACCCACAAGAACGCTTTTCTTATTATAAGAGACCCTTTTGGCCTGTCCTTTGCCTCAAAAGGATTGGGCTATCTTGCTGCACTTTTGTTACTACTATCGTTACTTGATC
Source organism: Triticum aestivum (assembly GCF_018294505.1). NCBI lineage: Eukaryota > Viridiplantae > Streptophyta > Magnoliopsida > Poales > Poaceae > Triticum > Triticum aestivum. The sequence goes on from NC_057805.1 coordinate 140,002,603, forward strand.
GTTATAAATTATCTTGCTATGAAACTTCTTTGTTACTTACAATTTCAGCGCTTGCAGACACTACCATATACTTGTCATTTCCTTCTGCTGCTCGTTGGATTCGACATTCTTACTTATCGAAAAGGCTACAATTGATCCCATATACTTTTGGGTCATCAGGCGCTGCCAGTAAGCAGCAGTGAAGGTTTGAACTTGGAAAGCAAGGAGGCGCAATGGAAATGTGGTTCAAGCGCGGGCGATGGACTGTAGATGATGAAGCTTCCTGCGTAAGCCAGACTAGATGGTGCGCCAAGATATTTTATATCACAGCCCACACGATTCTTGCTAGTAAACTATTTGTGGTATACCTAATTTTTTCATTCTGTTTTGAAAGACAAAATGGTGTTACGGAGGGAAAGGATGGTGTTTGAATTGCAACAACATTTATCTATAGTGAACATGCAACTATATGAGTGTCGTGTTAAAATTTGGAATTATTCCGGGTTCGTTTGGCCTTTTTATGCATTAATTGAGTTTCTAGGCATTTAATGTGCATAATTAAAATTTGAACTACAAGCACATGCTCCAGTGCACCAAAGTTTGTTGAAAAATCACATGTGTGTCTTTGGGTGAACTTATAGGTCCCATGCAAGAATGGGAATGAAATTCAAACATCTGGGCGTCGTGGCTCGGCCGAAAACATTGAGAAACTTGGTTTTAAATTCCTATAAATCCCAAACTCTCCTTAAAATCATGAAACTTGGCATGGTGTCATTTTATGGCACCAACATGCTGTGGTAATAATTTGGTCGAATTGGTATAAGTTTTAGTATAAGCTTCTTGCAAATTGGAGCTTCTCTCAAGAAGGCGTGTGGTTTCGGGAGGGAACGTGTCACCTTTTTGTGCGAAACAACATACGCTGCCCCCCTCTTAATTTTTGTACAGAGCAAACATAGAACTATATGAGTGTCGTGTTAAAATTTGGAATTATTTCGGGTTCGTTTGGCCATTTTTATGCATTAATTGAGTTTTTGGGCATTTAATGTGCATAATTCAAATTTGAACTACAAGCACATGCTCCAGTGCACGAAAGTTGGTTGAAAAATCACATGTGTGTCCTTGGGTGAATTTCTAGGTCCCATGCAAGAAACGGGATTTAAACATCTGGGCGTCATGGCTCGGCCAGTAACATTGAGAAACTTGGTTTTTAAATTACTGTAAATTCAAAACTTGCCTGAAAATCATGAAACTTGGCATGGTGTTATTTCATGGAACCAACATGCTGTGGTAAAAAATTTGGCTGGATTGGGACAAGTTTTGGAATAAGCTTCTTGCAAACTGGAGCTTCTCTCAAGAAGGCTTGTGGTTCTGAGAGGGAACGTGTCACCTTTGTGTGTGAAATGATATACACTGCCTTCTCTCGCCTTGATTTTTTTACAGATGCAACTTAGTCCAATAGAAGTTTCGTGCTAAATTTTGGAATTATTCCGGGTTCGTTTGGCCTTTTCTATACATTAATTGAGTTTCCAGTCCTTTAATTCACATAATTCAAATTTGAACTACAAGCACATGCTCCAGTGCGCCAAAGTTAGTTGAAAAATAATTTATGTGTACTTGGGAGAATTTCTAGGTCCCATGTAAGAAATGGGAATGGAATTCAAACATTTGGGCATCTTGGCTCGGCCGGAAACATCGAGAAACTTGGTTTTAAAATTCCCGTAAATCCAAAACTCGCCTTAAAATCATGAAACCTGGCATGGTGTCATGACATGGCACCAACATGTTGTGGTAAATTTTTTGTCCAATTTGCAAAGGCGCACACATTAACAGTCAACAACGTCATTTTGGAACAAGTGCTGGCATGTTACAATCGGAAACACAAGTATTATTAAAACCGTGGGCGTTCTACTTACCATTTACGTGCCACCATGCGTCCCCTTTTTTTATTGGCTACGAGGTGTCGTGCGGGGTAGCTATATGACTACGGGAGGTGTGCGATCAGAGCCCTGCGCGTGCTTATCGGGAGGAGAGCCCTTTGACCTCCATCCACCGCCCACCTCTCTCCCAACGTCTCCATTAATTACGCTCGAGCCCATGTTTAATGGCGTGGCTATGTCTCACTCGACTGAGAGAAAAAAGAAAATTTTGCACAGATCTCGATGTAAGATCCGACGGAACTATATAACATCGGCTGCGACTTATAGCAAGACTGATGGATATATAAGGACAATGACAGTGGATAATAGTTGTGTTACAAATTTAGGAAGATAACTGAAAAAGCCACATGCGGCAACATCCGAAATACACAAGGGGAAAATAAGAAGGTAGACGCAGACATGATACGTTGCAGGCCGCGGAGAATAGTTCTGGCGGCAAGCGGTGATGATCTCTTTCATGTCCTCAATACGCTGCTTGGCAGCATCCACAGATTCCCCTACTAGCCTTTTGCGCTCGATGCCGAGCATGGCTTTCTCGTCAATAAGTTTCTTGACGATAACGCCTGTCCTCTTCAACAAGGCAGTGGTCTCCTCATGCTCCTTTGCTCTTCCGGTGATCTTCGCCCTCAGCAGGTCGCGCTCGGTGCGGAGCTTCGCCTTGTCCTCCCCTAGCCCCCATATGACGTTGGTAGCATTTTCAAACGAGGCATTCATCTCGTCCTGCAGCTTCATCCAGCCAAAGATCCGACCCATCAGGTCATCGAGCATGGCACACATGCGCCTGTGAGAGTCCTCGCCTGCCCGCGAGACATTTTCCTAGGCCGTCGCGGTGCGGGAGGACCTCTTTGCTGCATTCACGGTGCGGCGGGACATCTCTACTGCTTCCGCGGCGCGGTCGAACCAGTCTGCTACATCGACGATGCGGCGGGACCTTAGTGCTGATACGGCGGCGCGGCGGGACATGTCGGCTGCTTTCGCGGCAAGGCAGGAATCTCTCGTGCTTCTGCTTCCAAGCTCACCTCTCCCTGGTAGTAATCTCTCGACCCAGAACTCATGCGGGCCATGGCAGACACAAGGGAACAACGATGAAAGACTTGTTTGTTTTTGTGGATGAGCAGTTGAGGAGGAATGTGCAGTCATCTTGGAGTATGTAGTATTTATAACCGAGTACTAGTACGCTCCTAAGTGGAAACCGTTTAGGTTTTGATCAATGTGAACAGGTTTGCAATTAAATATAGCGTGGTAGTAATTTGGAATGTGACAGGATGCAAGCTCAAAATTTATTGACGGTTCTAATTCCGAAGTGCGGCACTATTCCCGAATGGCGTAATGTGGTCACGCATTCTCGGGCGCGTACGTGGTGTTTGCACCATAGGATGCACCGCAATAGGCGATATCAGCCCACGTCTTGTTCCATCAACCGTGCGCGCTCCTTATTACTACCGCGCACGCTTCTTTAATTAGAATGTGTGCCCGTCTAGCACACACACGTTGATATGTCTAACTGTTTCTGTTTGTTGTGGCTAATCACAAACAGTTCATCCGTGTAAAGTGTATGCCGTCAATCACAGACACCTTGCTGACCGTTTCTCTTGTGTTGCCTAATCACAAACAGTTCATCCGTGTGAAGTGTATGCCATCAATCGTAGACACCTTCATCTGGCTGACCATTTCTGTTGTGTTGCCTTATCACAAACAGTTAATCCGAGTGAACTGCATGCCGTATATCCCATGCACGTTCATTTGGCTGCCCGTTTATGTTGTTCTGCCTCATCGCAAACAGCTCATTCGAGTGAACTGTATGCTCCGCAATGCACACACAACTAAAATATGAACCGCGTTTGATGTATCCACCATCGCAAACGTTTTGCATCTTTTTTGATGGTTTTATTACATCATTGTGGGGATATACCTTGCGGTATAACCCGGCCTGAAGTATGACCCAACCGGGACTTGGCGACTCATTGGTAACCCGGCCAAACTTGGCGACTCACTGTTGACCCGGCTGGGACTTGGCGCCTCATCGGTATCCCGCCCAGACTTGGCGGTTCGTGAGAGGGCCGGCTCAAGGAGAGGCCTAGACGGGCGGCTCACGGAGAAGGTCCAAGAATAGCAAGACCCTGCTAGGAAAGCAAGACCCGGACTTGTACCGGCTTGTAATAGAAGATAGACTAGTCCTAATCCTACTAGGACTCTATATGTAAGTCGCCTCTTCAACTTATATAAGGAGGGGTAGGGCACCCCAAGGGGGACAAGTTGGGACAGGCGATCTTAGGCAAGATCAAAGTAGATGCTCTCGAGATAGAGGTAGGGAAACACCGCCCAGGTGACTGAGATCATCATCATCATCAATACCAGTGAAGCAAGATGTAGGCTTTTCCCTCCATCGCGAGGGGCCGAACCTGGGTAAAATCTCGCGTCTCTCGATTTCGACCAACCCCGTTCAATCTACTACCTAGTTGCGATGGCCTCACCACTAAGTCCTTTCATGGGGACATCTGTCGTGACAAAACCACGACAGTTGGCGTCCACCGTGGGGCCATCGCATGGTGATGTTATGTTCTTGGAGGGATCTCTTAAGAGATCGAGAAGCTCGCGATTCACTGGATAAAAGAAAAGATGGCAGGGAGGAGTTCATCACTTAAGATTGAAAAAGGTTTCAAAGGCAGCATAGATCGGATCATAGCAAGGTTTTAGCAGCGTCCGTCCACACACAACGTCCGTACAGATCAGTTTTTGGCGGGTCCAATCTCCGTCAACAAACAACGGCGACTCCATCGCCGACTCCAGCCACCTTGCGATTCCAATCGCTCCACACCAAACTCACCACATATTTCGCTGCCAGCCAAGTCAATCAATTACGCTGGCCGACTCCTGTATGGCAGTACGTCCAAGTCAGTGTGTAACTCGGTTTGGCAACGTTCAAAGAATATTTTAAAGCGGTTTGGCAACGTTTAAGGAATAGTTTAAAGGGTCTGTCTATATCACATCTAGATGTGAGATAATATCTCACATCTAACTTGTGACATTAGCAGATCGTTTTCTTATTTGTTTTTCTCGTGCTATTTCGTTTTTCCTTTTTTTATTGGGCCAGCCGATTGCAGAGACAAAAAAATTAAATGACAAAGTGCGTTGCGCTAGGAATCGAACTCAGGTCTTATTTGTTTTTCCGCGAAGTTTTCTTACTTTGTCTTTTTTTCCCATTGGGCCGGCCGACTGGAGCGACAAAAAATATGAAACCTGTATGGAGTACAAAATGCGCTGCCTATGAATCGAACTCAGGCCAACAAGGAGGTCTCACAGGGTCGAACCACTCGAATAGATAGCAGCTATTGACTTTTACAAAGAGGCGAGTGTATAAGAATATAGTAAACATTCAAGATTAGAAGACAATCTTGCAATTTTTTAAAAACTTTTTTACAAATTGTGGAAAAATTGAAATGTCAAATTTTTTTGGAAACAAAAACAATTTTAAAATTTCAAACATTCTTTTTCAAATGTGAATAAACTTTGTAGTTCCAAAGATTTTTTGACAAATAAGAACAAAATTTGGTATTCCGAAGAATTTCTTCATTAACAAAATTTCAAAACCGTGAACAATTTATGAAAATCCCGGAACAGTTTTTAAAGTGTGGACACTTTTGATAATTCCAATCATTTTCTGAAAAATACATATACATTGAGTTTATTTTTATTTTAGTCATAAATTTTGAAATAAAAAATTTGTTTGCACCATTTAAAAAATGTTGACATTTGAAAATATTCATGCATTTAAAAATATGTTTGTGATGTTTAAAGAAATTTATTATACAAAAAAAGTTTCATAACATTCAAAGAAATGTCCGTGACAATTTTTTAGAGAAACCTCACGCATTTAAAAAATCAGGACATTTTCTAGAAATTCGTGAAGGACATGCAATTACCACCCCTCCCCATAAAGCCAATTCCACAACCCGATCCAGCCACTCCTAGTTGTAGTAGCATTGAAGGCATGCAATGAAGTTGGGGGACAACACTAGTAGTTGTGAATCGAGGGTGGGATGAAACAAGCTATGGTCCTAGTTGCTAGTTAGGTGGACTTGCGACTTGGATGAAAAATAATGCATGTGCCTAGTTGTGAGGCGAGGGTGCGCTTGCAACTGGGAGAACTACGAGATGAGTTGCGACTCAAGGATGGACTTAAAACTGGGATAACTACAAACTACGGGCCCAATTCCGAGTCAAGGGTCAACTTGCAACTGGGATAAAACAAACTACGACCCTAGTTGCGAGTCGAAGATGGACCTGCAACTGGGATGAAAGACCAAACATGGGCCTAGTTGCGAGTCGAGGGTGGGCTTGCAACTGGGATAAAGCAAACCATGGGCCTAGTTGCGAGTCGAGAGTGGACTTCTAACTAGGACAACAAAAACTACGAGCTCAGTTGCGACTCGAGGCAAACCATGGGCCTAGTTGCGAGTCGAGAGTGGACTTGTAACTAGGAAAACAAAAACTACGAGCTCAGTTGCGACTCGAGGGTGGAGTTGCAACTGACATGAAAAACAAAAGACATGTCGAGTTGCGAGTTGAGGGAGGACTTGCAACTAGGACAACAACAAACTATGGGCCGAGTTGCAAGTCAAGGGTGGAATTGCAACTTGGACATCAACAAAACTATCCAATTGCGAGTCGAGGATGGACTTGAAATTAAGACAACTATGAAACAACGAGCCCAGTTGCGAGGCAAGCGTCGACTGGCAACTGGAATGGAAAAACACTATCCCAGTTGCGAGTCAAGGGTGGACATGCAACTGGGATGAAAAACAAAACATGCCTAGTTTCAAGTCGAGGGTAGGCTTGCAACTGGTAGAACTATGAGCCCGATTGCGAGTGGAAGATGTACTTGCAACTAGGACAACTACGAAACTAAAAAGCCCAATTGCAAGTCTATGGTCGAATTGCAACTAGGATGAAAGAAAAACACATGCCCACTTACGAGTCAAACTGGGCTTGTAGGGTGGACTTGCATGTTGGGGGCGGACTTGCAACTAGGACAAAAGTGGTTGGAACCCTAGTTGCGTGTCGAGCACGGAGTTTTTTTTTGACACCTGAAACAGTAGGAGAGCCTCCTACTGTGTAATTAAATTAATGAATGGGGGTGGAGTTACATATGGTTTTTACATGTCACCCCCTTTGGGGCGGGCTGGGGAGGAAGGAAACTACAAAGAAGTTACAAAGGAGTTGAGAAAGGAGATATGCTTTTCCCCAACTCTATGTGTTAGGAGGGAGAGATCTGCTTTTAGTCTTGAACTCCAGGATGCTTTCGTGGGTGTTATTCTTCTGAAGACCTTATTATTTCTTTCCTTAGAAATGCTCCAAGCTGCTTGCAAGAAGATTGCCATGAACAGTGGCTTGTTCCCTGAAGTTTTAGCTATGTTTATCCAATCCAATCATGAGCCTTGAGAACTCCAGCAAATTTCAATGTCTGACCAACAGTTTTTGCTAAATGAGCATTCAAAGAAGAGATGTTCTACTGTTTCTTCCAAGCTAGACTCATAGAGGAGGCAGGTGTAGTCGTTGCCAATGTTGTAGTGTCTGCGTTTCAACATGTTTCTGGTGTTGAGCCTGTCAGACAGTAGGAGCCAACCAAAAACCTTGATTTTCATGGTAACTTTAGATTTTCATAGCCATTTATAGGCCTGGTGGGCCCGATCATCCCTGAAGTAGAAGTTGTAGTATTTGCTGGCCGAGTACGTCTCAGATCCCCATGTGCAGGTCCACTTATCAGTAGCAGAACGGCTGTCCTGAAGTTCAATGTCACGGGCCAGTCGTTGAAGATCCCTTGTCTCTGCATGCGCCTGAGCCGATAGTGGTAGGTGGAACGTTTCTCCCAGTGTCGTGTTCCCAGAAATCTTTGACTGATAGATCCTCCTGAATGGCGAACGAGAAAGCCCGCGGGTGTGTTTCTGCCAGAATACCATCAATCCATAAATCCTTCCAGAAAAGGATGTCTTCACCCGTGTGCACTTGAGCTTTGGTAATCCCTCGATAAATTGGCATGATTTTTGTCACATCTCGCCATCAGAAAGAACCGCATGGGTTAGATGCATGGGGGATTTTGTTGCTGTAGTATGTGTTCCATAAGAGTTCCACCCAAGGCAGGTCCCAACGGTTGTAAAATTCATGTAGGTATTTAAGTAGGAGTGCATCACTTTGTACCTTAAAATTAATGACACCTAGTCCTCCAGATTCCTTGGATCGGCAAACCATGTCCCAAGCCGCGAGGGAGCTGCAAGAATCTCCATTTTCAGTTTTTTTTGGTCCATAAGCATTGGCGTCTGATTTTATCCAATAGTTCAATGATGCTTAGGGGCATCTTGAGCGTGCAGAGGGTGAAAATTATTAGGGAAGTAATAACCGAGTTGAGGAGTGACAATTTACCCCCATAAGAGATCATGTTGAGCGTAGTAGAAAGCCTTCTTTCCACTCTGCAAACGAGCGGGAGGAGATCTTGCACCGAAGGCCTGGTCGTCCCCATAAGTAGACCAAGGTACGTGAAGGGCATTTTGCCAACCACACACCCAAAGATAGTTGCCAGGCAGTTGTATGTGTCTTCATCGTAGTTTATGGGGATCAAAGTTGATTTGTGAAAGTTTATTTTAAGTCGAGCGCGGAGTTGCAACTGGGACAAAAAATGAGCGATGCCAAGTTGCGTATGAATGGTGCACTCGCAAAGTAGGACAAGTAAAGAGGTAGGCCCAGTTGCATGTTGAGGATGAACTTGCAACTAAGACAAAAAATGGTCCAAGGCCCAGTTGCATGTCAGGGGTGGACTTGCAGCTGGGACAAAAAGTGGTCTGGCCCTAGTTGTGTGTCGGGGGTGGACTTGCCACAAGAACAAGTAATGTGTTAGGCCAAGTTGCGCATGAATAGTGAACTCGCAAGTAGGACAACAAAAAAGGCAGGTCAAATTGCATGTTGACGATGGACTTGCAACTCAGACAAAAAGGGGTTGACCCACAACTGAGACAAAATAGTCGGCATGGAGGCGAGGGATCTAACGCTTGAATGAAAATTATAGACACTAAAATGAATGATGGTGAACTTAGACGAGACAAAATTATTCAAAAAATTGGAAAAAAGGGGAAAAATAAGACACAACAACACTGACAAAGAAACAGATAGAAAGAACAAAGAAAAGAAAGAAATCTAAAAAGAAGAAAAAAGTTGGTAATGAAGGAAAGAGAATGGAAGATGGAAGAGAGTGACAATAGATGATGCATGGCAAACAAATAGTCACCAGGGAGGCGAGGGATCGAGCGCTTGAATGAAAAATATAGACACTAAATTGAAAGATGGCGAAATTAGATGAGACATCATTTCCGATGAAAAAATATTTATGAATTTAGAAGGTGTTTTTATAAAAATATTCACAAAAACCTTATTCACAAATTTGGAAAAAGGAAAAAAAACGACACAAAAAAATGAAAAAAAACAAAAAGAAAAACGGGTAGAAATTATAGTAAAAAATGAAATCTGAAAGGAACAAAAAAGTTGGTAATGAAGGAAACAGAACGGAAGAAGGATGAGAGTGACAATAAAGAGTTAGAGGAAATGGATCAGTGCTCTTGGTTTACATGTGTTAGCCGGTAGACTTTCAAATCTCCAAAGCCAATAAACAAACGAACAAAAACTAGAAAATAAGTAGAGCCCATCCTCACATTGGCTAGATAACGGGTTGATAGAGAAAAGAAATGAGAATGGTTCAAAATAATGACCGCGACAAAGCACACTACAGAACGATGTGAATCGTGTTGCACGAGATTTACATCATCAACAGATCAAACGGTAAACAACTTAGATGTGAGGTAACTATTCCACATCTAACACAAAGTTTCATTTTGTGTTTATTTATTTGATGAAAACAAAGATTGATGCAAGTCCACATGAGATGGAGAGAGTGGAGAATGCAAAAATGGCAAAAACGTTCCGTATTCCCTACGCGTCTCGTAGCAGCCTATACAACAATAGACCAAAAAGGAAAACAGAATAGAAATGAAAGGCAGCCAATGCTAGCACACACATGGGCCAAGCCCACGTTGGCACGCTGCATGCACGTCCCGTGCGGGCTGCGCTAGCGCACGCTACAAATCGCCAGATCATACAATCGTCTCGTGCAAAGCACTGGCTGTTTGAACTTCACGACGCATTAGACCACGTGGTCGTTACTTTGTGGGCTGTTTGGCACGCAAGGCGAAAGGCAATTTATGAACATTTGTTCCAAAAACTCCCAGATAGTATCTTTTGTAGACTCTTATCTTCAGGAGCTACAACAAATCCCAGCGGCTCAACAAAAAGTGCAAGTACGTGAAGTTTCAGGGCAGCAGCGCCGTTGGAACCCATCTCCAGCTGGGGTTGGCAAAATCAATGTGGATGGCGCACTAGCAAGAAACAGACGAGTGGGAGTGGCTGCTGCAGTCTGCCGAGACTCAGATGGTAATTTTCTGGGCTCATCAGCAGTTGTCTTTAAAGGAATTAGAGACCCTCGTATTTTGGAAACATACGCTTGCCGAGAAGCCCTATCTTTGGCGGAGGATCTCTACGAGCAGAATATCATGGTAGCCTCAGACTGCCAAGGTGTGGTGCAAGACATCAATGAAGGCACAGGGGGTACCAATGCGGCTGTTATACATGAAATAATAGACCGTAGAGCTAGTTTCTCTTCTTGCTCTTTTGTTTTTGAGCGAAGGAACAATAACTTCGAGGCTCATAATCTCGTTAAATTCGCTTGTAATTTAGATATATGGAGGCATATTTGGTTGGGCACTCCTCATGACCGAAACCGTGTACCTATGAACATTGTTTTGAATCAATAAAGCGAGCGAGATTTCTCAAAAGAAAAATACAATCAAAAGTGAACAAATCGTCAGATCATCTGTGCACGAATTTTAAAGACAAAACAAATCCAAAGGTGAGGAACTTAGATGTGAGATAGTTATTTCACATCTAGATGTGAAATAGAAAATCCGTAGTTTAAAAAGAAAAAGCCCATCACTGGTAGAATTCATAAAAGAAAAAAAATTTGCATGGTTTGCCTTATGTGAATATGCAGGACTCCAACACCTGATCCGATTGACAGGTCAACACCAACACGGTCATGGGCAAGGAGCAGCATATGCATGTTGTACGCAAGCTTGGACACAGTTGAAAAAAATGACGGGAGTGGATGAGGCCACGGACTTGGTCTCTGCCTCCGTCTTCATCCCTGAGCTGCCATCGCGAGGCGCGCCTCCGACTGCCGCGGCCCCCGCCGTGCCGGCGCCTCTCCTACCCGTGGCCCGCTTAGCCGCACCTCACCGCCTCTAACACCTCAGCGCGCCTCGAGCCGGCTGCACCTCGTCGACTCGCCGGAGCGGCCTCGATCCGCCCATGATGGTACGACACTACGGTCGAACAACCGCCTTCGAGCTACTTCAAGCCACCGGCTATTAGAGTTGTGTCGAATATTGCTGTACAAGTTAGGTTACAATTGGACTTGGATTCCTACAGTGTGTAGACAGGGTAGGAGTTGTGTTCTAATAGGACACTTGTATCCTAATAGGACACTTGTATCCTAAGCCTATCATATATATATTGAAGGTAGACACACGATGTAACCCATGCCAACATAATAGCACAGGCACGCGGGGGAGCCGGCGGCGTGTGCCGGTGCCCGGGCGGCGGGGATGCGGTATTATAGCGGTGTCATGGGGAGGAGCGCCCGTAGTCATGCCCCGGTATGTAGCCATATCGGTGAACCTTGTTCACAAATCTCGGTGTCGTGCCTCGTGTGATTGCTTGGTTCTCGGTAGATCGACGGTGGGCTCGGATTTATTCTAACAAATGGTATAAAAACAAGGTTCGAAAGACCGTGGATGTTGATTTAGAGGTTAGCGATGAAGACCGGCGGCTGTGGAAGCACGACGAAGTGCGGCAGCAATCAGAGATCATCACCTATAAAGCAATAGGTAACAATAGCGGCGGAATCTTGCAGTAGCTGGATCGGTAGCGGCGCAGGCTGGCGGCGCGTGCGTGGCACGCATGCATGGAATCTCGGCGTGATCGGAAACGTGCGGCAGTGGCATACGTAACACGTAGCAGTAAGGACGCGCAAGCAAAGTGCTAGGGCAGGCGGCCCGACCGGTCAAGGCGCGCTGGTGGTGGTTCGTGCGTCGGATGACATGGCGAGAACGAATCAAGATTGGTCGTGTCCTGCTGGTGGTTTGAGATCCGATCGATGCGTGCAGCGGTGTTGACAGCGATGCCCTCAGAACGTGCGGCGGCAGGAGACCTAGCGATGGGTTGTGCATATCGTGCGTAGAGCAGGAGGGCAGGCGGGCCCAAGCGGGGCTGGCTGAGCCGGGCCATGTGTGGCGGAGGCCCAAGCGGCGCTAGATGAGCCAGTAGGCCGAGCTGGGTTATGGTTCAGTCGGCAGATTGGGCCGTGGGGGAGCACGTGACAGCTACTTGCTGGTCAAGGCGTGGTTTTGTGGCTGCTACAGGCGCGTGTACACGGAAGGCTGCGGGGCGTACGGATATGCTGCGGTGACATGAGATTTGTTTGGTAAAAAAAGGATAAGTCTTTGTATCGTACACAAGGAAACTACAAGCAAACAGAGACGAGGAAAATTTGTGCAGGTTCAGTTTTGTACGGAAGGTTTCCTGGTGGATCTAGTTTTGTGATTTGTGCTTTGGAGTGTGTGCATCAAGGATGGCGGCGTGCGCATAAGGCTTGGAGGAGTCTGGAGCGCGTCGTGATAGGGTCATGCACACACAGGACGTCACGCAATGCACGAATGTGCGGGCGGACATGATGCAGGGTGGAGCATGGTTGCAGTCAGATAATTTTGGCTGGGTCGGACTAGACTGTCTGACGGATCGACGGATATGTTCGTCAAAGCATAACACGGCGGTGATTTCAGCGACGGCGACATAGGAGCATGATGCTGATGGTGGCTGACTTCTGGGGCGTGGAAACACGTGGTGCAGGCCTGATGGCTTGTGCGGCTTTGACAAGACTATGGCGCGGAGTTGATTCAAGGCAGTGTACACATGAGAGCTTGAACTCGACAGGGCGCAGGGTAGCACGGCCAGCTACATGGAGTCACGTTGAAGGTGGAGCTGGAGTCTGATGGATGACTACATTCTATGCTAATGGAGGGGCTACGGTGTAAATGCATGGAGAGTCGAAGCCTCTTTTAGCAGGTAAAGCGAGAGACATGTGGACCAGACTGGGTACCAGTGGTCTGATGGAGACGTAATACTCGACATCGGTCGGTGATGATCGGTGGTTCTCTGTAGTAGGAGGTTGAGTGGTGTGGGTCCGCGGCCCTAGAGACTCAACCAGAACATCATAGGCTCGGCGCGGTGATAGCGGGAAGGCGTGCGGTAAGCACGGGACACAGCGACATGACAAGGCACTGGTGATCAGACATATGGTCAGATAAAGTGTGCAGGGGTGCTGAAGCAGTGTTGGCGAGTACCAGGTTCAAGTTGGTGATTAGATCTATCGAGTTTGACATGTCAAATGGATCAGAGTGGACCATAGGGAATCTGAGAAAGTGGCGGAAAGTCTGAAATTGTCAAAGGCTGAGAGAGTACATGGCCGTATATTCTTTGATGTTCAGTGAAAATGGCAAAGTGCGGATGACTAGTACAGAAGGAGGCGGAGTGTTATAGTTGTGGGACATGTCAGAGACTATCCGGGAAAAGGGTGAGACAACTGCGAATTTGACTAAGAGTGACACAAGGCGACGGTGAAATTCCTTCAAGTTACAGACAAACGGTCAAGAATGAGCGGTGATGTTGAGTTCAGATAACTCTTATATGTGGCGTCCAATATGTGAGTTGTTCATCTTTCACGCCGACAGTGGTCGGTGTGTGATGGCGTTGAACGGATACTCCGAAAGTTGAGAGCACAAAGTAGAGTAAAGAGAAACTTAATTTGGCTCGAGTGTTGACTGTAAAGAAGACGAGAAAGGACTACAGTTGCTGGTGGAGTCACATGGAGTCTGGGAGTAGCAGCGGTGCTCGTGGCGTATCTCAAGTCTAATGTACATGGAGGTTCGACGCACGAACGAATTGAAGGTGGTGGAGAATATTCGCCAAGGTGGAGTTTGTTAGAGTTGTGTCGAATATTACTGTACAAGTTAGGTTACAGTTGGACTTTGAGCCGTAGTGTGTGTAGACATGGTAGGACTTGTATCCTAATAGGACACTTGTATCCTAGGCCTCTCATATATATTGAGGGTAGACACACGATGTAACCCATGCCAACATAATAGCACAGGCATGTGGGGGTGCCGGCGGCGTGTGCCGGCGCTCGGGCGGCCTGGATGCGGTATTGTAGCGGTGTTAAGGGGGGGAGCGCCCGTAGTCACGCCCCGGGGATATAGCCATATCGGTGAACCTCGTTAACAAATCTCAGTGTCGTGCCTCGTGTGATTGCTTGGTTCTCGGTAGATAGACGATGGCCTCAGATTTATTCTAACACCGGCCTCGCCCTCGCGGAGTCGCCAGGGTCCATCGCTTGACGCCAGGGCGCTCACCTCGCCCTCACCTATAAGAAGCCTCGCCGAGCCGCAAGATCCGCCTTTGGCCAGGCCCTCACCCTAACGTGAGCTCGCTCCTGCGGCCTTGAGCCGGCCTCGCCTCTGCTGCGAGTCGCCAGGCCTCTCGCGCCGCGGCGCCCCCGAACCGCCCCGGTTCCATCTCTGCCTGCTCCAGCCGCCACCTTCGCCACGCCCCGAGTCGGTTTTCTACCACGCCAGCCTCTGTACTCATGTCGCGGCAGCGGTTGAGTCACCATCAACTGCTTCAAGCTGCTGAGCTGCCAACCGCCCTCGGGACGCCATCTCCGTCGCGCCCAAGCTGCCTCGGCCTCCGTTGCCTGGACGTCGTTCCTCCAGCCGCGCCACGAGTCGCCTCCGCCGGGGCTCCCTCACAAGACTCGCCTCCGGCCATGCTGCGAGCCGCCCGCCGGTGAGCTGCCCCAGCCAAGTCGCCGCTGGCCTCGGTCCTCCTCTGCTTTAAGACTGCTGCCGCCTTCGAGCAGCCGCACCTTCGAACCGCCCTTGAGGCCTCGCGGGTCTCTCTCGCTCCGCCTCAATCTCGCGGTCGTGCTGGCCCCTGTTAGGGCCCCTGACACCACTGACCAACCTACCAGCTCGCCCCACCAGGCCAAGTCACGACCTGACCGCATCAGGAGGCCCAACTAGCTCTACCTTAGTCCCGAGTGGGCCATGGCGGCGCAACTACTTAACCAAGACAACAACAAAGGAGAAGGCACCGGTGGCTACCTACCTTTCCTTTACTATTTTTCATTTCTTCCTTTAACAGAGAAACACATTCGCTCCTGGCTCGATTTGTAATTCCTACTGCTTCAGAGAGCGTTAATAGATCGAGGGCAATACTACTCTGTCATCTGGTATCAGAGGCCGGTCTTCCTCGTCCCATTCGTGTTGGCGAATCTCGTCAAAGCCATGAGTCTCTACAAAGCTCGCTCGCTGTTGGAAGCCATGGACCCGAGCGTCTCGGCCTTCCTCACCAAGCTCGAGGCCAATATCGAGGCCCCCCGGACACCCACAACAAGGCCCAGCAAGCTACTGCAACCAGGATCGGCGAGCTGCTCGCGTGGCGCCCCAATCTGGAGCGCCGCGTGGCAGATCTTGACGACATGATCGCCGCACTGCAGCGGGCGCAGCCCCCGCCAACCAGGGCCGGCGACGAGGAGCCAGCGAACCACAAGTAGCAACAGCTGCCACCAGTGATGGCTAGTAACCAAGGCGCGATGGTGAATCCTCAGGGGCTTGCAAGCCACGGCGTTTTCGACATCTCATGGTGGCAGCCGGCGGGGTCCCGCCACACGCCGCCACCACCCCCGGCATCTGGTCAGTTGGATTTACTTGTGGGTGCCCCTTCTGTTTTGTCTCCGTTTGCACAAGCTAGTCAGCTCCTCACCGGCCTCGGCCAAGCACACCTCGCCATATCATTTCCACAATTTTCTGGGGAGAATCCAAATCTGTGGAAAACATTGTGCGAACAGTATTTCCACATGTTTAGAATTTTGCCGTCATTCTGGGTTCCGATGGCTGCACTCAATTTTACGGGGACAGGTTCTGTTTGGTTACAGTCAATTCAGAAAAAAACTGATTGGATTCAATTGGGAAGCCTTCACAGCTCTCCTGTACACCCATTTTGGTCGTGATCGACACCAAATGCTTATCTGACAATTTTACACTGTCCGACAAACCACGTCTGTAGCGGACTACATTGAGCAATTTGAGTTGATCATTAATCATTTGAGCTCTTACTCTAATACTATTCACCCGTATTATTTCCTTACTCATTTTGTGGAGGGATTGCGGAAGGACATTCGTGCAGTGGTGCTCATTCAACGACCACCCAATATGGACACTGCGTGTGCGCTCGCACTGCTTCAGGAGGAGGTGGCTGACAGGGTGTTTGGCACTCTGCCTCACCCACCAGAATCAGCAGTGCGACCTGCCTCTGCTCTGCCACTTCCATCGCCACTAGCTCGTTTGGTACTGCCAGCACCAGCGGCCGATCGACGTGCCACAGACGCGACACGAGTGGACTCCACCAAGTTAAAGACACTCCGGGATTATAGGCGTGCCCGGGGTCTCTGCTTCAAATGCGGTGAGCGATGGGGGCACGATCACGTGTGCCCCACGTCGGTGCAGCTGCACATGGTCGAGGAACTCCTCGAGCTCTTCGGCATCAATGACACCACTGACTGTACGCCAACGTCAACAACCACCGAAACAACCATGGCAATCTCTCATCAAGCTCTGTCAGGTGGCGTCTCTGCCAAGGTTTCCAGCTCCGCGCCTGGATACAAGGCCACAAGGTCCTAATGTCGGTGGACTCGGGTAGTTCCACCTCATTCATCAACCAGACGCTGGCAACCAAGCTGTCTGGTGCTCGCCCTCTGCCGCGTGCTTGCAAGGTTCGCGTAGCCGACGGCGGCGAGTTGTCCTGTACATCTGAACTGCCAGCCTGCGTTTGGTGCACTCAGGGCAGCGAATTTGTCACGGACATGAAGATTCTCTGCTTGGGCACCTATGACGCAATCCTAGGAATGGACTGGCTAGAAGCAAATAGCCCTATGACAGTAGACTGGCGTGCAAAACTTATTGAGATAGTTTCACCAGATGGAGTCACTCGTCTTCAAGGTCATGAATCTAAGTCGGCAACATGTTCAGTTATCAACACCTTGCAGTTGCAGAACTTGTGCAGAACAGGAGCTATCTCTCACATGGTGTATGTGTGTGCAACCACAAATGAAGATGGCAGTCTGAATCAACAAGCACCCGCCAGTGTGCAACAAGTGGTGGATGATTTTTCTGCAATTTTTGGTGAACCAGTGGGCCTCCCACCTCGCCTTGACGGTGATCACAAGATACCTCTAATTCCAGTGGCTCAACCGGTGAATATACGACCCTACCATCACAAGCCTGACCACAAGGACGAGATTGATGCTCAAATAGCTGAACTTCTACGTCAAGGAGTGATCCAAAAGAGCTCCAGCCCATTTTCTTCGCCTGCCAGTCTCGTCAAGAAGAAGGACGGTACGTGGTGTATGTGTGTGGACTATCGACACTTGAACACACTCACTTCCATGAGCAAATTCCATGTCCCAGTGATTGAGGAACTTTTGGATGAATTACATGGAGCAGTCTGGTTCTCCAAGTTGGATCTTCGAGCAGGCTACCATCAGATAAGGTTGGCAGAAGGGGAGGACTACAAAACAACGTTCCAAACACACTTCGGAAATTATGAATTCAAAGTGGTTTCATCCGGGCTAGTAGGGGGACCACCCACCTTCAACGGGGCGATACATACCACCTTACATCCTCTTCTTCGACACTGCATGCTGCTGTTCTTCGATGACATTCTCGTATTCGGTAAGACCTTGGAGGACCATGTGAGCCATCTTACACAGGTGTTCCAGCTGCTACAACGCGATCAATGGAAGGTGAAACTCTCCAAGTGTGAGTTTGGCCAACGGCAACTCTCGTACTTGGGCCATGTCATCAGCGACAAAGGTGTCGCCACTGTACCCACCAAGGTGCGGGCAGTAGTCAACTGGGCAACACCGTCTGATGTCAAAGGAGTCTGTAGCTTCCTGGGACTGGCCGGCTACTACAGGTGCTTCGTGTGCAATTTTGGTGTCATAGCGCGGCCTTTGTTCAATCTCCTGAAGGAAGGAGTACCTTTTGTTTGGACAAGCAACAATGACAAGGCATTCTAACTACTCAAGCAACAACTGACCTCAGCCCCGGTCTTAGCACTGCCCGACTTCCAAGAGCAATTTGTCATGGAAACAGATGCGAGTGACAAGGGAATTGGCGCCGTCGTGCAACAAAAAGGGCATCCTATAGCTTTTATGAGTAAAGCTCTGTGTCCTAGATACCAAAGCCTCTCGACATACGAGAAGGAATTCTTAGCAATCATCGTGGCAGTGGATCAATGGAGGCTGTACTTGCAACATGCAGAATTCATCATATATACAGATCGAAAGAGTTTGATACACCTAGAAGAACAAAGACTCACCACTCCATGGCGGCCGAAAGCCTTTACTAAGTTCCTGGGACTTCAACGCAGAATCAGGTACAAAAAAGGTACTGACAATACAGCACCCGATGCTCTGTCGTGAGCACCTTTCTCTGAAAACCTCTCAGCAGTCACAGTATGCCAGCCTGCTTGGATCGAAGACATTGTCATCAGTTATAACAGTAACCCGCAAGCTCAGTGATTTCTTGAACAGTTGGTTGTTCGACCTGACCCAAAGAAGAGATTTTCACTTCAGCAAGTGATCCTGCATTTCAGAGGGCGCATATGGCTGGGTGGCTCGACAGCACTGCAGGAGCAGATCATTGGTGCCTTCCACGATAGCCCAATGGGCGGCCACTCCTGCTACCCAGTAACCTATCGAAAGGCGCGTCGTCTTTTTGCGTGGCCTAAAATGAAGAGTCACGTTCAACAGTATGTCAAATGTTGTCAGACGTGCCAACAAGAGAAACCAGATAAAACTGCATCCCCAGGTCCGCTTTAGGCACTTCCAATCCCTCAAGAACCTTGGGATCTTATAACTATGGATTTTGTCGAAGGGTTGCCCCAATCTGGCAAGTACAACTGTTTATGGGTGATAGTGGATAACCGTACCCGCTACGCCCATTTCTTGCCACTGGCGCATCCGTATACGGCATCCAAAGTGGCTCAACTGTATATGACACAAATCTACAAGATCCATGGGTTGCCAGGAGCAATTGTCTCGGACAGGGACCCCGTGTTCACTAGTCACTTCTGCTAGGAATTGTTCAAGTATGCTGGGACTAAACTGCGTTTGAGTATAGCCAATCATCCATAGACTGACTGGCAGACGGAGAGGGTCAACCAATGTGTTGAAACATTCTTAAGATGTTTCACTCATGCGTGTCCAAGACGCTGGAGTTTCTGGATAACCCTGGCACAATTCTGGTATAATTCGTCACATCACTTAGCAATTGGGATGTCTCCATTTAGAGCGATGTTTGGGCATGAACCGCCCTTGAGGCCTCGCTGGTCTCACTCGCTCCGCCTCCATCTCATGGCCGTGCTGGCCCTACCTCTGCTTCGCCGGCTGTGACCCGCCTCCGGGTTGCTCTGTCGCCTCTGCCGCCCCGCTTCACACTACTCGAGCCGCCACGGGCCTCTGCCAAGCCACCTGCCGCTTTCACTGACGTGGCCACACCTGTGCTTTGAGCCGCCTCCACCTGCCTCAGCCACCTAGCGCTGCCTCTGTCTCTCCGGCCCGCCTCTGCTCTAAGTCGCCATGCTTTGAGCCACCGTGCCTTGAGCTGCCACGCCCATGTCTCCGGTATTTTAGGTTGCAGTGCACATGTTGAAAAGGGTGATAAGGGGTTACAGTCAGACGTACATTATGAAGAGATAAAAGGTTTGTACATTGGTCAAGCAATTGCTACAATGTCAAGGGCAGGAGTATTTCGTGTTCTTCATAGAATTGCAGTGGAGATGACTGAGAGGGTATACAAGCTACCGTCTTTTAAATAACGTGCTTGAAGGAGAAATTATTGTCCTTGATAGATCTCACAATAAGGTGATGGGTATTTTGATGTTGGCCGAGGAGATGGGCCTAAGTTGTATAAAGAGCTTATAAGCTTGATGCTCTCAAATTTGTGCAGAAGGCTTGTGAGGAAAGAAATCTTGGTGTGGCTGATAGCTGCCCAGAAGCAATTGTGACATGAGCAGAGAACTCTGGCCCTATCTATAGATTAAACCGGTGCCAGGATGATGAATGAAGTTGAAGACAACTCAACTGCAATAGTTGTGCAGATGAATGCCGAAAGGTATGTTAGCAAGGCAGACCTCAAGAAGAATTTAAGGCAAATGTGGAACGATACAGGAAGAAATAATTGCTCTGGAGAGAAGGAGATCACATCAATTAATAATTACATTCAAAGTACTGTTACAAGTACTACATCAGTCCGAAAAATAGTACGGAGCACTACCATTACTATGTGCAAAGATTCTACATACAGATCATCTGTCATTCAAAGACATTAGGTGATATCCATCTAAGTCTATTTTATTAGCGTCAAAGAAACAATTACTTTGATCTGTATATTTTTATATGCAGGAGTTCACTACAAAGTGACTTCTACCGCGGGTACGGAGTATGCGCTAGCAACATTCTACACTGGCGTTCGTTCGTGCCACACTACTCGATGGACATGCATGCGAGCTGCCGCCCCATGACCCAGTCTACATCAACACGATGTGGCCACCTCGTCCATCCACACGACTTACAACGGCGTGGCTGACTCACCCGTCTGCGCGGTTTTACAAAGCTGCGGCTGACTCACGCGTTCGGGCCATTTTCTAATACCGCGGTAAACTCCTACATATACATCAACAACTCAGGGCCACGCCTGCTCACACAAGCTACCCAATGGACATGTGCAAGTCATTGCCATGCGGTCCGGTCTGCTTCAGCATATTGAGGAAACAAGAGAGTAGGCCACGGACGGATTGTCTCTGGAGAGGCTGGGTGAGCTGGCCATGGTTTGAGCTAGTGATTCAAAAACCAGCAAAAGAAAAAAGAGAAGAAAATGGCCCTGGAAGAACCAGATGAGCTGGACCAAGACAGAATAACAAGCAATGGGAGGACATATGATGCGCATAGCAAAGATCATCAGCTCACCATTTCACCTTTAGTTTTAAACAAATTCCAGCGTTTGGCTGTCAACTGTATGCCGGTTTATGCCACGGCTGAATATTAAGAATCTTAAGCTGACTCCTCAAGTCATCTTAAGAGTCAGGGGCTACACTGACATAACTCAGCAAATTTGGCTAGTTTCAAAAAAAATTCAAAACCCCTGGTTATTTCAAGGAAGACAACCTGGTCCTGGAGACTGCTGCCACATTAGTGAAAATTTCAAAGTTGTTAGAAAATTTCCAGCTTAAAAAGTGTCAGGCAATCAAAAAGTTTCGGCTCAACAGAAAGATTCTGGATTATCAAAGAAGGTTCCGGCTCAAGGGAAATCTATATCACAAAGTTTTGAGTTCTCAAATGTTGAGCTAAAAGCTCGTTTCAAGGGGAATCCATCTCTCGCAAGTTTGAGTTCTCAGAAAAATTAAAAGGTTGCCAAAGAGAACTTGCTGCCATGATGCGCAGTTCAAACATGGGTATCCTGCCAGATTGGTGAAAAAAATTAAAGATTGCCAAAGAAGACTAGCTGCCAAGATGCGCGGTTCAAACTTGGGTATCCTGCCTTATTATGATCAACGTAATAAAGCCAGCATCCCCGAAACTCGAGGCCTCTGTTGTTTCATCACATATATTGTGTATGTGTCTTTTATTAATTGATCATAAGGTCACTTCGGGGCTTCCAACTCATCGAGTTTAGCTATCTCACCCTCATGACCCGGCAAATAATGCCACATTATTGGTTAAACCTTCCTGTATGCTTGATGCTACTCCGAACAGGATGAGCCGCTGTACTCTTGACAAGTCAATCTTCACGACCCTGAACTTGTCAAGGTTAAAACGGCGGTTTAAGTCATGCGAGAGCCAGCTTACTGATGGCAAGGATAAACCAAGGCTATCATGCCAGCTTCATCGAAGCAAGACTCGAGCCTCGAAAGCTGGTCTTTTTATACTCTATTATCATACACATACATCATGGTACATTCCATTATTATTGCATCATCATACAATGCACCATATATGCATGGATATATTGGTTTACGTTGCAGGAGCCAGTTTTCAAACCAGGTTATATTATTCCAATCTTAACAGCCAACATGGCTGGATTTTCATTATGGTTATCATAACCAGGATTTAATGATTGAGGTTTTCAAAGCTGCTTTAGAAAAATGGCTATTATTTCCTCATCCAAAAATACCAGCTTACAGCAAGGAGCATGCACTACTGCAGGATGCTGCTAATGTGACACTACGATCAGAGACCCTTCGACGAAACTGTGTGCGATGCAATAATTGCAAACGGTGGTGTAAAAACCCATCAAAAAAGGTGCAAAACATTTGCGATGGAGGATGCATCAAACACGCACTGGTGCACGTCGGTCCTAAACAAACGGTTTTAACCCCTTTCCGCGACGGCATTTGGAACCGTCGCCAAGTGAGTGTGTGCGATAGGGTGTCCTTCCCACACGACCCAGAAATCGTAGGGGACAGGCCCTCCTGGGACCCATGCTGGGGCCGTGTGCGATCGGGCGAGGCATCGAAACCCAATCATTTCCGTAGGTATGTACATCCCACACGGTAATCCGAGAAGATCATTTCCGTAGGTATGTACATCCCACACGGTAATCCAAGAAAATCATTTCCATAGGTCACTACTAGGAAAAGGCCTACTAGTGCCACACCAGTTTTGCCTACTAATGGTGCACTACTGGTGCGCCACTAGTATCACGCCACTAGTATTAAATACTAATGGCGCACCACTGGTGCGCCATTAGTATCTGGTATACTAATGGCGCATCAAGCCGTGCACCATTACTATCTGACTTAGTAATGGCGCACCACATAGAAGTGCGCCATTAGTAACAATTTTTTTTCAAATACTTTTTCAGAATTTTTTTTTAAATTTTTTTTTCAAAATTTGTTGTTTCAATTTTTTTTCATTTTTCCTTAATCTCGGGTCAAATCGCACTAAGTGGTCAAACTTCCCGGAAGGTCACCCACCCTCACACTACTCCAGCCCGAGCACGCTTAACTTCACAGATCTATCCAACCCCAGCACCACCTCACTTAACAGGCACTTGTTGATATATCTACCATATCAATCCTATTAAACCTTGTTGATGTCTAGGACTTTGTTCATGTTCATGAGTATGATGAAATTTTGAAAAATATTTCAAACTTCCCGATCATATTACGTATCATTTTTTGAAAAAAAATTCCAAAAAAATAAATTCAACACCAATTTTTTTCTGTTACTAGTGGCGCACCTAGCAAACGGTGCGCCACTAGTAAGTTTGAAATTTTTTGAATTTTTTTGCCTCTAGATCTTGAAAGCCCCGTAAGTTTTTTTCTGTTAGGTTTTTGAGGATTTTGAAAATGTTTAACGGGGTTTCCCCGGTTAAATTCGGATGTAACTTTTCGAGTAGATGATTTTTCATATAAAAAACTTTTTAATCCGAGTTCGTATGCAAAAGTTATGCCCATTTTACAAATTTCAGAGAGATTTTGCAAATAAAGTCGAAATTCATATTTGTAAATTTTCCCAACAACTAGACCACATATCACATGGGAAACTTATTTTCTTTTATTTTTTTGACATTTCCATCATTTTCTTTTATTTTTTTGAAAACTGAAAAGGCGGTCCACTAGGGGGGGGGTGCATTCGGTGAAATTTTTGGGTAAAACTAGTAATGGCGCACCGTGGGAGTGCTGCGCCATTACTAGTTGAACTAGTAATGGCGCACCACTCCCACGGTGCGCCATTACTAGTTTTGAAAAAAATAAAAAAAATTTGAAAAAAAATGAAAAAAATTTACTAGTGGCGCACCGTGGATGTGGTGCGCCATTAATAGTTTCCCCTGGTGCGCCATTACTAGTGTTAAAAAAATAAAAAAATTTGAAAAAAATACTTGTGGCGCACCGTGGATGTGGTGCGCCATTACTAGTTTAAGTAGTAATGGCGCACTATCCCCTGGTGCGCCATTACTAGTTTTGAAAAAAAATAAAAGAATTGTTACTAGTGGCGCACCGTGGATGTGGTGCGCCATTAGTATTTGGACACTAATGGCGCACCAACACATGGTGCGCCATTAGTATATAGTAGTGGCGCACCACATGTCTGGTGCACCATTAGTGTCCATATCATCTATAGCCTTTTCCTAGTAGTGGGTATGTACATCCCGCACGGTGAATCCCAGAAAAACATTTCCGTTCATATGTATATCACACACAGTCAATCCAAGGAATACGTTTCTGTTCTTATGTACATCCCACACAGTCGATCCAGGGAAAAAGTTTCCGTTCGGACGTAAATCCCACACAGTTTTATGTGTAGGCTCGTGTGTGAAAGGTGTAACTACCACACACGGTCTTCCTTGGTTAACTGTTTGCTTTTATCAACTATATCACACACGATTTGATGAAGAAAACTGTGTGGCATTGGGCTATCCATCGCAGGCGCTTTTACTGCTAGAACCGTTCGCAAAGGTCCATGACACATTTAGTAGGTTTATTAGTTTACAATTAATAATTCCAGTATTACGCAAATTCACATTTCGTATCGAACAACTATTTGCCAATTTCATATCAGGCACATAAATATATTATAACATCACAGTACGGTAGCTACATGAAAACAGCACAGTACAACATATAGCTAGTTCAACTTCATAATAACAATATATTCATTTCCCTAATCGAGATCATCCAGGCTCGTCTTATCCACCTCTGCTTTCAGTGCAGTAAGAACCCATTTTGCACGGGCCAACTGGGAAAGTGCCTCCTCCTTCGCCAACACCATCTTAGCAAAGTCAAAAAATCTGAGCTCATTCTCCACCTTCAACTTTTTATCCTGCATCTTGAAATATGCTTCAGCGTTGACAAGACTTTCTCTAAGCCTATGTGTGTTCACTTCCTCATACATGCTCCAGAGCTTCGTTAGGAACATCTTCAAAGACTGTGGCCACTCTTGATCAACCCATTCCAAGTAAGAACACTTCCGTTCATCCTATAATATTTAAAACTAGATCAGTAACAATTGTAGGGGAAATGGGTTTATAACAACATAGAAAATCACCAATGCTTATTTCGAAAAACTGAAGAAACATGTTAATTATGACATATCTTCTCAAAAAGATCAATGCACAAATGAAATAATTGGTACTGAGACAACAACCAAATTCTGGAACATCAAAAGCTATAATTAACTACAACGACGCTACAAGTTCTTACTCATGTACAATAAATAACAAATTGAACATTTTATGAGCAAGGTAAATATAACTGCAATAGCATAGCGACAGTGTCTGGATGACAGCAAATTGATACTAACAGGTGTGTACATGCACAAATTTAGTAACATAGAACTAATAGCACTAAGGCCGTCCACTATGTATGCCAAAACTTGTGTAAAGGAAACTGTTGCTACATCTCGCATCGGTGCCCTAAACTGGCGAGCCGATCCAGCGGAAAAAAATCAGGGACCCGGACTCTAGAGCATGTAGTTGCTCCGATGCCCAGTTCCTTCGTACCATAAAGATTTAGTATTTTACTGCTTGGCTGCACAAACTGCTAAAGCGGTGCCAAATGATTTTCTAATGGCACCGCTGATGAGATGGCAACAATTTAAGAT
The DNA here is from genome assembly GCF_018294505.1 of Triticum aestivum. NCBI lineage: Eukaryota > Viridiplantae > Streptophyta > Magnoliopsida > Poales > Poaceae > Triticum > Triticum aestivum. Next base: position 140,028,397 of record NC_057805.1, read on the forward strand.
ACTAGGTACAAACCGAGACACTGTCTTAGGATGTGTTTGGTTGAAGGTGTGGTATGAATGGGTTGGGACCATGACAGTGTCTGAATCACATCTAACAAATGATTTGTAACAACGGAAGAGGGTCTAACCTTCTCTGCACATGCCGGAAACTTCCTCCCAGTGTCCACAGAATCAAACGCAAGTAGCTTCACGCATGGAGATTGATGGTGACAAAGAGCAGATAGATCTTCAGCCACACCACTCCATTCGTTGCCAGTGATGGTCTTAGGGAGCTACAAGAAAAACAAACGACTCAAATCGACCTCCGCATTAAAGTCCTTCATTCCAAGTCATAGCCCAAGAGAGAGAAGAGGGGCATACCCGGGTGGTGAAGGAGTAGTCGCCGGAGGAGGAACCGCTGGAGATGTCTTTGAAGAAGACTATGGCGACCTCGGCGGTTGGATGCGAGACGGCGAGAGCAAGGAAGTGGCTATATCTTAGCAAGGAAGGAAGGAGGAAACAGGGGAAATGTGACTTGTGGTCGGGGAGAAAAGGGGGTGAGGAAGGGGGGAAGGGGGGCGGGGGTAGGTATTTTGGCGGTAGGCCAAAATTTTGGAAATGTGGAGGGAAACTTTGCACGCGGTGCCGCCGGACCATTCACTTTGAACGTTTGTGTGCATCACAAACGGTTCTTCTGCTTTACGCGCATGGGATGAGTTTGATAATTCAAATTTTGGTGGAAATTTCCCCGGGTACGTCATTGCATAATTTAACATCGCTTGCTAATTTGGGCACACAAAAGAGCGTACAGCAGACAGACCACACTTACTGAATCGAGCAATTTTAGTAATTACACAGAGCTAGTTGACCTAAACATTGCTCTAACAAAAGAGCAGCATTAAAAACAAAGCCTAAGTACGCATAATTAAAAATCCGCCGCCGAGCCGGCCTATGCATCGCCGGTGTGAGATGAGACGTCGATGACTTGTCCTGGCGACATGCCGCCGTTGGTGGACTCAGTGTCCCCCCTGCTGAAGTCGACTGCTTCCTCGTCCTCGTCCTCGTCCTCAGCGCCGCCCTCAAGGTTGTAGTCCTCGTAGTAGTGGCTGCGCCAGAGCTCGCGTTGGTACTCCACCGCCGATTCCTCGACGATCAGACTCTTCTCTACCTCGACCATGGCCACGCGCAACTCCTCCTCCCGGCGCTCCTCTATCTCCACCGCCTCCTGCATCTCCAGCTCCCGCTCGGCGACCTCATGAGGAAGCAGGTGCTCCATGGCCAACGCCGCCTTTTCAGACGTGGGTTGCATGCTGGAGTCCGAGGTGGCCTGGAATATCTTGGCGTGTGCATCCTCGATCTTGGCGTGGATGGCCTCAACCCGGGCCAGGGCGACATCAGCGGCATGGACGGTAGCTCGAGCGCTCTTAGCGTTTGCAGCCGCCATCGTAGCAGTTGCTGCATCCGTCTCGGCTGCCGCAGCTGCCCTATCGGCTGCTGCAGACACCCTCTTGGCAGAAGTGGCCGCGCTCAATGCCGATGCGGCGGCACTCTCGGCGTAGGCGGTCGCGCTCTCGGCACCGGCGGCGGCGCTCGGGGGGGGGGGGACTCGGCCATCGTACGGGCCTTCATGAAGCTTTTCCATGACGTCAGCTTTGCAAGAAGGGGGTGCGGGAATGGGGATCGGGATTTGTGGATTCGGGGGTTGCCGGCACTAGAGCAGACGAGCCGGCGAAGCTTAAGGAGGGAGACTTAAATAGACCCAGATATTTTCATCGCAAACGGTTCCTAGAAAACAACTGTGTGTGATGTTGTAGTTATTTTTATTAGCTATGAAAGATGAATTTGGAATAAAGTGCCAACGGATGGTGTTTTAAATGAACGAGAAATTTTGTAGTACTAATACAACTGTCATGTGAAATTTTGGAAAATTTCAGGGGTCATTTGACCTTCTAAGACATTTAAGTGATTTTCTAGCCATTTAATGACAGTAATTGAAATTTGAACTACATGTACATGCAACAGCTAACCATAACGGTTTGAAAACTCATATTCCGTGTACTTGTGTGCGATTTAATTCAATGTGCAATAAATTGGAAGGAATTTTCAAACATATTGGTCTACGGCTATGACACAATTAAGCATGGAGTGACATGGCATTTTAATTCCAAAAAAAATCAGAAACACATGAAACCTTGGTTGATGTAATGTCATGCCACCAAGATGGTGGTAAAAAAATTGGCATGTTTGACGAAAGTTTGGACACACACCCCTCACAAACCGGAGCAACTCACTAGAAGGCTCGTTGTTCCGAGAGGGAACAATGCATGTTTGATGACGAACGGGAGATAGCTTCCTCTTACGGCCTTCAAATATTTTTCTACGTCTAACATGCACTACTACTACTGTAATGTGAAATTTTTGAAAATTCTAGGGGTCATTTGACCTTTTAAAGACCGTAATTGAAATTTGAACTACATCTACATGCAACGCGTAACCGAAACGGTTTGAAAAATCATATTTGTGTACTTGTGTGCAAGTTAATTCCATGTGCAGTAAACCAGAAGGAATTTTCAAACATATTTGTATCAGGACTTGGACACATATGGATGAATACGTATGCTTGGAATGGCATGGCATTTTAATCCAAAAAAAAATCAGAAACACATGAAACCTTGGTTGATGTAATGTCATGCCACCAAGATGATGTGGTAAATAAATTGGCATGTTTGACGAAAGTTTGGACACACACACCCCTCACAAACTGGAGCAACTCACTAGAAGGTTCGTGGTTCCGAGAGGGAACAATGCATGTTTGATGATGAACGAGAGATAGCTTCCTCTTACGGCCTTCAAATTCTTTCTATGTCTAACGTGCACTACTACAACTATAATGTGAAATTTTGGAAAATTCTAGGGGTCATTTGAACTTTTAAAGACATTTAAGTGATTTTATAACCATTTAATGACCATAATTCAAATTTGAACTACATCTACATGCAACGCCTAACCAAAACGTTCTGAAAAATTATATATGTGTACTTGTGTGCGAGTTAATTCCATGTGCAGTAAATTGGAATGAATTTTCAAACATATTGGTCTCACGACATGGACACATGCATATGTATGCATGGAGTGAGATGGCATTTTAAGTCAAAAAATAGAAAAATGATGAGAAACACATGAAACCTTGGTTGATGTAATGTCATGCCACCAAGATGATGTGGTAAAGAAATTGGCATGTTTGACGAACGTTTGGACACGCACCCCTCACAAACCGGAGCAACTCGCTAGAAGGTTCGTGGTTCCGAGAGGGAGCAATGCATGTTTGATGACGAACGGGAGATAGCTTCCTCTTACGGCTTCAAATTTTTTCCTATACGTTTAACGTGCACTAATATAGCTGTCATGTGAAAATTTGGTAAATTTCAGGGTTCATTTGACCTGTTAAAGAAATTTAAGAGATTTTCTAACCAGTTAATGACCGTACTTCAAATTTGAATAAAATCTACATGCAACGCCTAACCATAGCGGTTTGAAAAATCATATTTTGTGTACTTGTGTGCGAGTTCATTCCATGTGCAGTAAATTCGAAGGAATTTTCAAACATATTGGTGTCAAGGCATTTGCACATGCATGGAGTGCATGCCATGGCATTTTAATTCCAAAAAATAAAAAAATGATCAGAAAAACATTAAACCTTGCTTGATTTATTGTCATGCCACCAAGATGATGTGGTAAAGAAATTGACATGTGTGACGAAAGTTTGGACACACACCCCTCACAAGCCGGAGCAACTCGCTAGAAGATTCGTGGTTCTGAGAGGGAACAATGCATGTTTGATGATGAACAGGAGAAAGCTTCCTCTTACGGCCTTGAAATATTTTCTACCTCTAACGTGCACTACTACAACTGTAATGTGAAATTTTGGAAAATTCTAGGGGTCATTTGACATTTCAAAGACATTTAAGTGATTTTCTAACCATTTAATGACCGTAATTCAAATTTGAACTACATCTACATGCAACGCCTAACCAAAACGGTTTGAAAAATCATATCTGTGTACTTGTGTGTGAGTTAATTCCATGTGCAGTAAATGAGAAGGAATTTTCAAACATATTGGTCTGACGACATGGACACATGCATACGTATGCATGGAGTGACATGGCATTTTAATTAAAAAAATAGAAAAATGATCAGAAACACATGAAACCTTGGTTGATGTAATGTCATGCCACCAAGATGATGTGGTAAAGAAATTGGCATGTTTGACGAACGTTTGGACACACGCCCCTGAGAAACCGGAGCAACTCGCTAGAAGGTTCGTGGTTCTGAGAGGGAACAATGCATGTTTGATGACGAACGAGAGATAGCTTCCTCTTACGGCCTTCAAATTTTTTCCTACGTTTAACGTGCAGCTGTCATGTGAAAATTTGGTAAATTTCAGGGGTCATTTGACCTTCTAAAGACATTTAAGTGATTTTCTAACCATTTAATGACCATAATTCAAATTTGAACTACATCTACATGCAACGCTTAACCAAAACGGTTTGAAAAATCATATTTTTGTGTACTTGTGTGCGAGTTAATGCCATGTGCAGTAAATTCGAAAGAATTTTCAAACATATTGGTGTAAAGGCATGGGCACATGCATGGAGTGCATGCCATGGCATTTTAATTCCAAAAAATTAAAAAAATGATCAGAAAACATGAAACCCTGCTTGATTTAATGTCATGCCACCAAGATGATGTGGTAAAAAATTGGCCTGTTTGACGAAACTTTGGACACACACCCCTCACAAATCGGAGCAACTCACTAGAAGGTTCGTGGTTCCAAGAGGGAGCAATGCATGTTTGCTGACGGACGGGAGATAGCTTTCTCTTACGGCCTTCAAAATTTTTCCTACGTTTAACGTGCACTAATACAACTGTCATGTGAAAATTTGGAAATTTTAAGGGGTCATTTGACCTTTTAAAGACATTGAAGTGATTTTCTAACCATTTAATGACCGTAATTCAAATTTGAACTACATCTACATGCAACGCCTAACCAAAATGGTTTGAAAAATCATATTTTTGTGTACTTGTGTGCGAGTTAAAAAATCATCAGACGATGTAAATATCTGGTGTTCAAAAAAGAAAATTTAAAGATCTGGCAAGACAACCGCCCCCCACACGATTGGCAGTCTATCTCGCAGCTCGAGGTTTGGTAGGTGATTGGCGGGGATCATTAATCAGACACGGTATTGTATTGGAAACCGTAAGCTATTATGTTCACACGTGGATTTGCTGCGGAACTGTGTGTAATTCAAACTACAGTACTCATAAATTCCGGTGACCGGCGTGTGTACTGTCCCCGTCGATCTAGATTCTAGCCGCCAATAAATACTACCTTGCTCACGTCATCCCGCCTGCATTCTCATCTACATCCTCCCCTCGCTCGCCCTCTCTCTCTCTCTCTCTCTCTCTCTCTCTCTCTCAAATCTCTGCCATGGCGTCGCCGGTCCGCCCACGCGCCGACGAGGAGTTGCCGCCCCCCGAGGACGCTCACTCGATTAGAAGCGACGAGGACCCCTACGCGCCGCCTGACGAGGTTGCGCCGGACCGCCCAACTTTGGATTGATTTTGGGGCCAGTACAATCTTTGTCTGTGGAAGTCGCTGCCGCCGGCTGAGAAAGCCAGGCAAGTGGCATTCAAGAAGGAGATGGCGGAGGAGGAAGCCAGGTACCAGGCATCCTGTGACGCCCGTGATGCCGCCTGGAAAAAGGAGGCAGCGGAGCTTTGGAGGTGGGCGCGTCGTCGTGCCGTGGAGGTGTACGAAGATGGGTACTTCGCGAGGAAGGTCATAGGCGCTGGGCGCCTCGTCGCTGCGTGGAGGTGGGCCGATAAGCTCCAGCGTGCCACCGACGAGGGGCTCCGGTTGGCGCCCAACAAAATGGAAAGATCGGCTGCGCGCGTCCGCCAGCAAGAGGCAGATCAGTACGTCAAGCGTTGTGAGGCGAAGGAGTCGGAGTACTGCCTCCGCACTGGGAAGACGCCGCGCACCAGGGAGGTGCTGGCGAGGGGCTGCCGGAATACTGGCCCTAGGAGGGATTATTAGTTTTAGTATTGTTTGTTTTCAACTTTATGCATTGTACCTAGTAGTTAAGTATCATCACGTATATGTGATGATATTATATATATTCTGTGATGATCTAATGAACAATTAATATATATATATATATATATGTTATGAATTCCATTTTCTATCTATTTTTTGTATAGTAATTTGAATCTAGCTGTTATCATCCACATATACAGAATGGAAAGCGTATATACACACATTGAAACAGAACATATAAGAATGGAAAACAGAGTACACACATTGAAACAGAGCAATAAGCAGAGCAATACTATGATTGCTGTGAATACATAGCTATCCATGTCGAAACAACTTTCCAAAATAAAACGCGTCCATGAGACCATGACCAGCAGCCCTTGCTTAGGGTAGCTCTTGGCTCTGCCTGAACTCGTGCAGTCGTTCGTCCAAGCAATCGACACGCTCGCGGTACATCTGGAGCGCGATCTCGAGCTCCAAGTTGGCTATTTCATCGGAGCTCACCAGCTCGAGGATGCGACGGCCATGTTCCTCTCCTGTGCCCAGGTGGACACCTGGGCCAAGGAGGTGGTCGAGCCTACGGACCAGCGCATTGGCATCCAGCGGGCCGCGGACAAGGCGAACGGCGGCACCCACGCGAACAGCGCGGCGGGCGTCTGATGCAAGTACGGCGTGGCTGGCCTCTGGTGCAAGTACGGCGCTGAGGGCCTCTGCCCACTCCTGGCGAGGAATGGGGGTACTGACGGGACGTGTACCCAGCTGCGATGCCTTGTCGACAACAGGCAAGCGCCGATGGATCCGCTGTTGCTGTGCGGCGCACCGCGCCTCTCGCTCTGCGGCGCTCCAACGGTCTCGCCGTGCGGCGAGACGCAGCCTATCAGCGCGGACGTGCCTAGCTTGCTCTGCGGCGCGCCATCAATCATGTTGTGAAGCGAGCTGCAGCCTATCGGTGCCGACATGCCTATCTTGATCCGCGGTGCTCAAGTGCCATGCGCCAAAGGTCTGCTCAACCCTGGCGATGACGCGCATCACGATATCGTCCATCGCGTTGCCGGGGAGCGGCTTGGCCTTGACGGGCCGTGGTGCCTATTCGTTTTCCTCGTCGACGAGGTTAATGGCAGAGGCGATGCTTTGGTGGGTTGGCGTGCTTGGAAAAGGTGGATGTGGTACAGGCTGCGCTTGTCGCCTCCATGCGTCGCGCGCCCCCTATGCGCAATATAGGAGGGTGGCGGGAAACAGGTGAGGAAATGGCGGGAAACAGTGGCGTGTTCATGAAACACCATCAATTAATGGAAACTTAGCATCGAGCTAGCACAAGTCGTAGATGATGATCAGATGAACACGAACCACACTAGGGAACCCGTCAGTGATGAATTCATCAATCCCAAACGGTTGAATACTAGCAAGCATTTTCCCACAACACACACGGCCTATTCCATCACAAATAGGTCGGATGGATCAACTGTATGCCACGTATCACACATTGTCAAAATTTAATGCGGTAGACCTTCTTTAATTAACATGTGTTAAAAAATAAAAAACAAGGACCTCGAGGTTAAATTAGCTGATGGGATGGGTCATTTCGGCCAGTTGACCGAAATGCCCCATCCCATCAGCTAATTTAACATTGACACAACTTCCCATCTAGTCACCCATCCGATGGCTGCTCCAGCCTGAGCACACTTAACTTGATAGTTTTCTTACATGAGCTACTGGTGGAGCAACTAGTCCTTGCTGATTGGAATGCCTCTTCACATCCTTATGGCGTATTCGGATGAACCCCCTTCCCACAATGGCCAATAGATGTTGTGTAGATAGAGCATATCACAAACGTCTTATTAGAAGCAATCGTCTGCGTTATTATCGGTCTTCGCACACATTTCTGATTACAGACCTATTTGCCGCGTATCACACACATCTTGTTATGTTGAACCATTTATGTTCTCTTGCCTAATCACAAACTGTTCATCTGAGTGAACCGTATGTAGTATATCGCACACACCTTCATCTGGCAGCCCATTTCTTTTGTGTTGCCTAATCACAAACAGTTCATCCAAGTGAACCGTATGCTGTGTATCGCACACGCCTTCATCTGGCTGCCTGTTTCTTTTGTTCCTCCTTGTCGGCGTCCTGGGAACGGGGGTCTCCAGACTTGCCTGCCTGCGGCCCACAGCGTGGCTCTGCCACCGGCCCTGTACGGCCCATCTTCACCAGCGAACACTCAAGACCCTCGCGAGGGGCCAAGCCTCGCGAGGGGGACGACACAAGACCTCCTCGGGAGTGGCCTCACCAGGCTGGCTCGCGAGGGGCGGAGAGATCAAGGAAAGGGACACCTCGCGAGGTTCCTGTGACGCAAGCCATGACGACTGGCCCTAGGCGGGCAGCAGCGCACGCAGTGTCCTCGTTTCCTCTTTGGTGCTAAAGGGGCAAGCAGAGGCGAGGAGTCCCGAGGCATCAGGCAAAGGTTACTATATCGGTGCAACGAGACCAAGAGCAGCAGGACGGCAGGACGGAGGTCACCGTGGAGCCCAAGACGGCGTCACCCCCAGAGCCTTTGGCAGGCGAAGACCACCTTTAGTCAGGATAACTTGTACTAGTTGTCCCCCTTCGAATTTGGTCGTTGTTGGCTCCCTTCCTGCACAATATTTGGGGAAAGGACCGGAGCCTCTATAAATAGGACTAGCCACCAGAGTAGGAGGCGACTCATCTCGAACGGACTGATTCAGACCACCCTCACCCACACAGGTTCACCAAGCACAAGAACACCTCCCCTCAGGAGGCTGATCTTCCCCTTGTACTGTTCATCCTCAGCCCAAGAGGCAATCCACCACACCACACTGGAGTAGGGTATTACACCACAACGGTGGCCCAAACCAGTATAAATCTCGTGTCTCTTGTGTTGCGGGTTTGTTGAGCTAGGCCTTGAGATCGCGGTGAGGCTGAGGGCGTGATTAGGTAGGAGGAGATCTTTGTGCGCACCCTAGTGTTCGAACCTCAAGGGTTTTGCCGGAACCCGAAATCCGACATTTGGCGCGCCAGGTAGGGGTGCGCCGGAGCTCTCCTTCCGTCGATCTGCGCTCCACCACCACTGCGCTTTATCCCAACGGCAGGCGTCACACGTCCGACTTCGACGACTGGTGCTAGTGGCGGGGCCAGGGGGCTCCGTGCCTTGGCCCCACCTTACGGCAGGTGCGGTGGCCGCCCAAGTTCAAGCCGGAGATGCCACCGCGCTATGACGGCCCGGCGGACCCGATGGCTTTCCTGCTGGCGTAGGAGGAGGCCGTCCTTATGGCTGGGGGCGACGACAAGGTCATGGCCAACTGGCTTCCCATGGCCCTCACTGGTGTGCCGCACGCCTGGCTTCTCAACCTCCCCGGATCCACGGTGGCATCTTGGGAGGAGTTGCGCGGCCCTGGTGCCACGCGCTTCGCGGCACCAGGGCCCCACAAGGTCGCGGCCCTCCTCAGCGGCTCGCAAGCGCCGCCCTCGGACAGCCACACCAAGCCGTTCTTCCGCTAGATTAGCGTCACCTCCACGCGGTAAGGGGCTCCCCCAGGTTGGGCGGCGCCCTAGGCCGACCTAACCTTCGACTCAGGGGATCACCCTGTCACCACTCTCGGCTCGGGCGTGCTCCCAATGCTCTGCACCCCCACCATCTGCAGCGTAGCCGTCACCAAGACCCTTACCGACGGTGGCGCCGGCCTCAACGTGCTCTCTGTGGAAGCTTTTAGCCTTCTTCATGTACCACTCGAGCGGCTTCGCCCTAGCAAGCCCTTCTCTGGAGTCGGGAGCGGCTCCGCCGGTCCTCTGGGGCAGATCCGCCTGCCCGTGACCTTCGGCACTCGCGACAACTACCGCACCGAGCTGATCGGCTTTGACATCGCCCACATCGGCCTCCCGTACAACACCATTCTCAGGTACCCGGCTCTGGCTCAGTTCATGGCGGCGACCCATCTAGCCTACAACCTCATGAAGATGCCTGGGAGCAAGGACGTCCTCACCGTAGTAGGAGATACCAAGGAGGCTCTCGTGGCACTCAAGCTTGCCCTCAAGACCGCCGCGACGGCGCAACCGGTCGACGCGGACACCTCCGGAGTTAAGGAAGCTGCACCAATGAAGAAGGAGCAGTTGTTCACTCAAGACCGGGTGGAAACCAAGCAGGTGCCGGTCGAGGAATATGGGCCCTCTGGGGCCACCTTCACCATAGGTGCCAACCTCGACCCCGGTCAAGAGGAGGCACTGGTGAAGTTCTTGCGCGCAAACAAGGAAGTATTTGCCTGGCAGCCCGATCAGCTGGTAGGGGTCCCAAGAGGAGTGATTGAGCACCACTTGAAGGTGTGCCCCAATGTCCGCCCTGTGAAGCAGAGGGCGCGGCGGCAGTCCACGGAGAAGTAGTCCTTCATCGTCCAAGAAACCCGCAAGCTGGAGGCAGCAGGTGTCATTCGCAAGGTCCGGTACCCTGAATGGTTGGCAAACCCGATCGTTGTGCCCAAGAAAGGCGGAAAGGACCGCATGTGTGTTGACTTCGCCAACCTCAACAAGGCTTGCCCCCAAGATCCGTTCCCACTTCCTCGAATCGACCAGATCATTGACTCCCTTACCGAGTGCGACCTGTTGTGCTTCCTGGATGCGCTTTCAGGCTACCACCAGATCAAGATGGCGGTAGAAGATGTCGAGAAGACGGCCTTCCTGACCCCGTGCGGGGTATACTGCTACACTTGCATGCCGTTCGGGCTGTGCAACACGGGCGCGACCTTCCAATGGCTGATGCACATCGCCCTGGGTCAGCAGCTCGGGAGGAACGCCGAAGCCTACGTCGACGACATTGTGGTGAAGTCTCGGGAGGCGAGAACCTTAATCCAGGACATGGAGGAGACCTTCAAAAGCCTGCGCCGGGTGGACTTGCGGCTTAACCCGGAGAAATGCGTGTTTGGTGTCCCTTCCGGCAAGGTTCTAGGTTTCCTTGTGTCCCATAGAGGGATCGAGGCCAACCGAGAGAAGGTCAAGGCAATCGAAGACATGAGTCCACCACAAACCCTTAAGGAGATGCAGAAGCTTGCCGGTCGCGTGACTGCGTTGGGGCGCTTCATCTCCAAGCTGGGAGAGAGCACCCTACCATTCGTCAAGCTGATGAAGAAGAAGGGCCCATTCGAGTGGACCCCGGAGGCCGACCAAGCGTTTCAAGACCTCAAGAGATACCTGACCAGCCTTCCAGTGATGGTGGCGACCCGACCTCTCGATCCCCTGGTGTTGTACCTTGCCGCCACCCCTTACTAAGCCAGCGCAGCTCTGGTGGCGGTCCGGGAGGAGCGCTGGGTCAGGGATGTGTTGCGCCAAGCCGCTCCCCCAGCCGAGCCGGCGCAAGACACAGAGGGCACCGCGAGGGCTGCGGCGATGTCAGCAATGGACCTGGCTCAGCAAGACGGCGCACTTGGGCCTGCGGAGGCCCCAACGAGCGACCAGGCTCTGGGGGCTTCGTCATCTCAGGAGGCGCCCCAACCTCCAGAAGCCGTGAGCCTCGTCAAAGAACCCGCCCTCGTCGAGCACCCTGTGTATTTTGTCAGCACGGTGTTGCGGGACGCGAGAGCACGGTACCCCATGCCTCAGAAGCTCCTGCTCGCACTCTTGGTGGCCTCGCGTAAGCTGCGGCACTGCTTTCAAGGTCACCCCATCAAGGTCGTCTCGGCCTACCCGTTGGAGAGGGTGCTCAGGAGCCCCAACTCTACCGGGAGAGTCACCGAGTGGAACATCGAGCTGCAGGCATTTCAGTTGGAGTTTAGCACAACAAGGGTCATCAAGGGAGCCGCGCTTGCTGATTTCGTGGCAGAATGGACGGACGCCCCAGGGCTTGAAGAAGGCGAGGATCGGTCCCTCTCACTGAGGAGTGAGGCGCCAGACGACTGGGTTATGTATTTCGATGGCGCCTTTGCGTGCCAGGGCGCGGGGGCTGGAGCACTGCTCATTGTCGGTGTTCTGGGAACTGTAGGGAATCTTAGCATAATTTAAAAAATTTCTACGCTCACCAAGATGCATCTATGGAGTCTACTAGCAACGAGGGGAAAGGAGTGCATCTACATACCCTTGTAGATCGCGAGGGGAAGCGTTCCAATGAACGTGGATGACGGAGTCGTACTCGCCGTGATCCAAATCACCGATGACCGAGTGCCGAACGGACGGCACCTCCGCGTTGAACACACGTATGGTGCAGCGACGTCTCCTCCTTCTTGATCCAGCAAGGGGGAAGGAGAGGTTGATGGAGATCCAGCAGCACGACGGCGTGGTGGTGGATGTAGCGGGTCTCGGCAGGGCTCTGCCAAGCTTCTGCGAGAGAGAGAGGTGTTGCAGGGGAGGAGGGAGGCGCCCAAGGCTGTAGGTTGCTTCCCTCCCTCCCCCCCATTATATAGGCCCCCTGGGGGGGCGCCGGCCCAGGGAGATGGGATCTCCAAGGGGGGGCGGCGGCCAAAGGGGGGGAAGGGGTGCCTTGCCCCCCAAGGCAAGGGGGAAGCTCCCCCCTAGGGTTCCCAACCCTAGGCGCATGGGGGGAGGCCCAAGGGGGGCGCACCAGCCCACTAAGGGCTGGTTCCCTTCCACTTTCAGCCCACGGGGCCCTCCGGGATAGGTGGCCCCACCCGGTGGACCCCCGGGACCCTTCCGGTGGTCCCGGTACAATACCGGTAACCCCCGAAACTTTCCCGGTGGCCGAAACTTGACTTCCTATATATAATTCTTCACCTCCGGACCATTCCGGAACCTCTCGTGACGTCCAGGATCTCATCCGGGACTCCGAACAACTTTCGGGTTTCCGCATACATATATCTCTACAACCCTAGCGTCACCGAACCTTAAGTGTGTAGACCCTACGGGTTCGGGAGACATGCAGACATGAACGAGACGCCTCTCCGGTCAATAACCAACAGTGGGATCTGGATACCCATGTTGGCTCCCACATGTTCCACGATGATCTCATCGGATGAACCACGGTGTCGAGGATTCAATCAATCCATATGCAATTCCCTTTGTCAATCGGTATGTTACTTGCCCGAGATTCGATCGTCGGTATCCCAATACCTTGTTCAATCTCGTTACCGGCAAGTCTCTTTACTCGTACCGCAATGCATGATCCCGTGACTAATGCCTTAGTCACATTGAGCTCCTTATGATGATGCATTACCGAGTGGGCCCAGAGATACCTCTCCGTCACACGGAGTGACAAATCCCAGTCTCGATCTGTGCCAACCCAACAGACACTTTCGGAGATACCCGTAGTGCACCTTTATAGTCACCCAGTTACGTTGTGACGTTTGGCACACCCAAAGCACTCCTACGGTATCCGGGAGTTGCACGATCTCATGGTCTAAGGAAAAGATACTTGACATTGGAAAAGCTCTAGCAAACGAAACTACACGATCTTTTATGCTATGCTTAGGATTGGGTCTTGTCCATCACATCATTCTCCTAATGATGTGATCCCGTTATCAATGACATCCAATGTCCATAGTCAGGAAACCATGACTATCTGTTGATCAACGAGCTAGTCAACTAGAGGCTTACTAGGGACACGTTGTGGTCTATGTATTCACACATGTATTACGATTTCCGGACAATACAATCATAGCATGAATAATAGACAATTACCATGAACAAAGAAATATAATAATAACCATTTATTATTGCCTCTAGGGCATATTTCCAATAGTCTCCCACTTGCACTAGAGTCAATAATCTAGTTACATTGTGATGAATCGAACACCCATTGCGTCCTGGTGTTGATCATGTTTTGCCCTAGGGAGAGGTTTAGTCAACGGATCTGCTACATTCAGGTCCGTATGTACTTTACAAATATCTATGTCTCCATTTTGAACACTTTCACGAATGGAGTTGAAGCGACGCTTGATATGCCTGGTCTTCCTGTGAAACCTGGGCTCCTTCGCAAGGGCAATAGCTCCAGTGTTGTCACATAAGAGAGTCATCGGGCCTGACGCATTGGGAATCACCCCTAGGTCGGTAATGAACTCCTTCATCCAGACTGCTTCCTGTGCTGCCTCCGAGGCTGCCATGTACTCCGCTTCACATGTAGATCCCGCCACGACGCTTTGCTTGCAACTGCACCAGCTTACTGCTCCTCCATTCAAAATATACACGTATCCGGTTTGTGACTTCGAGTCATCCAGATCTGTGTCGAAGCTAGCGTCGACGTAACCCTTTACGACGAGCTCTTCGTCACCTCCATAAACGAGAAACATATCCTAAGTCCTCTTCAGGTACTTCAGGATATTCTTGACCGCTGTCCAGTGTTCCATGCCGGGATTACTTTGTTACCTTCCTACCAAACTTACGGCAAGGTTTACATCAGGTCTGGTACACAGCATGGCATACATAATAGACCCTATGGCCGAGGCATAGGGGATGACACTCATCTTTTCTATATCTTCTGCCGTGGTCGGGCATTGAGCCTTGCTCAATTGCACACCTTGAAATACAGGCAAGAACCCCTTCTTGGACTGATCCATACTGAACTTCTTCAATATCTTGTCAAGGTATGTACTCTGTGAAAGACCAATGAGGCGTCTTGATCTATCTCTATAGATCTTGATGCCTAATATATAAGCAGCTTCTCCAAGGTCCTTCATTGAAAAACACTTATTCAAATAGGCCTTTATACTTTCCAAGAATTCTATATCATTTCCCATCAACAGTATGTCATCCACATATAATATGAGAAATGCTACAGAGCTCCCACTCACTTTCTTGTAAACACAGGCTTCTCCATAAGTCTGTGTGAATCCAAACGCTTTGATCATCTCATCAAAGTGAATGTTCCAACTCCGAGATGCTTGCACCAGCCCATAGATTGAGCGTTGGAGCTTGCATACTTTGTTAGCATTCTTAGGGTCGACAAAACCTTCCGGCTGCATCATATACAACTCTTCCTTAAGGAAGCCGTTAAGGAATGCCGTTTTGACGTCCATCTGCCATATCTCATAATCATAGTATGCGGCAATTGCTAACATGATTCGGACGGACTTCAGCTTTGCTACGGGTGAGAAAGTCTCATCATAGTCAACCCCTTGAACTTGTCGATAACCCTTAGCGACAAGTCGAGCTTTGTAGATGGTCACATTACCATCTGCATCCGTCTTCTTCTTAAAGATCCATTTGTTTTCTATGGCTTGCCGCTCATCGGGCAAGTCTGTCAAAGTCCATACTTTGTTTTCATACATGGATTCTATCTCGGATTTCATGGCTTCTAGCCATTTGTCGGAATCCGGGCCCGCCATCGCTTCTTCATAGTTCGAAGGTTCACCGTTGTCTAACAACATGATTTCCAGGACAGGGTTGCCGTACCACTCTGGTGTGGAACATGTCCTTGTGGACCTACAAAGTTCAGTAACTTGATCCGAAGCTTCATGATCATCATCATTAACTTCCTCCCCAGTCGGTGTAGGCACCGGAGGAACATTTTCCCGCGCTGTGCTACCTCCCGGTTCGGAAGGGGTGACTATCACCTCATCAAGTTCCACTTTCCTCCCACTCAATTCTTTCGAGAGAAACTCCTTCTCTAGAAAGGACCCGTTCTTGGCAACGAAGATCTTGCCCTCGGATCTGAGGTAGAAGGTATACCCAATAGTTTCCTTAGGGTATCCTATGAAGACGCATTTTTCCGACTTGGGTTCGAGCTTTTCAGGTTGAAGTTTCTTGACATAAGCATCGCATCCCCAAACTTTTAGAAACGACAGCTTAGGTTTCTTCCCAAACCATAATTCATACGGTGTCGTCTCAACGGATTTCGACGGAGCCCTATTTAAAGTGAATGCGGCAGTCTCTAAAGCATAGCCCCAAAATGAGAGCGGTAAATCGGTAAGAGACATCATAGATCGCACCATATCCAATAGAGTGCGATTACGACGTTCGGACACACCGTTTCTCTGAGGTGTTCCAGGCGGCGTGAGTTGTGAAACTATTCCACATTTCCTTAAGTGTGTACCAAATTCATGACTTAAATATTCTCCACCATGATCTGATCGTAAGAATTTTATTTTCCTGTCACGTTGATTCTCGACTTCACTCTGAAATTCCTTGAACTTTTCAAAGGTTTCAGACTTGTGTTTCATTAGGTAGACATACCCATATCTACTTAAATCATCAGTGAGAGTGAGAACATAACGATATCCTCCGCGAGCCTCAACACTCATTGGACCGCACACATCGGTATGTATGATTTCCAATAAGTTGGTTGCTCGCTCCATTGTTCCGGAGAACGGAGTCTTGGTCATCTTACCCATGAAGCATGGTTCGCACGTGTCAAATGATTCGTAATCAAGAGACTCCAAAAGTCCATCTGCATGGAGCTTCTTCATGCGCTTGACACCAATGTGACCAAGGCGGCAGTGCCACAAGTATGTGGGACTATCGTTATCAACTTTACATCTTTTGGTATTCACACTATGAATATGTGTAACATCACGTTCGAGATTCATCAAAAATAAACCATTGACCAGCGGGGCATGACCATAAAACATATCTCTCAAATAAACAGAACAACCATTATTCTCGGATTTAAATGAGTAGCCATCTCAAATTAAACGAGATCCAGATACAATGTTCATGCTCAAAGCTGGCACTAAATAACAATTATTGAGGTTTAAAACTAATCCCGTGGGTAGATGCAGAGGTAGCGTGCCGACGGCGATCACATCGACCTTGGAACCATTCCCGACGCGCATCGTCACCTCGTCCTTCGCCAGTCTCCGTTTATTCCGTAGTTCCTGTTTTGAGTTACAAATATGAGCAACCGCACCGGTATCAAATACCCAGGAGCTTCTACGAGTACTGGTAAGGTACACATCAATTACATGTATATCACATATACCTTTGGTGTTGCCGGCCTTCTTCTTGTCCGCTAAGTATTTGGGGCAGTTCCGCTTCCAGTGACCACTTCCCTTGCAATAAAAGCACTCAGTCTCGGGCTTGGGTCCATTCTTTGACTTCTTCCCGGTAACTGGTTTACCGGGCGCGGCAACTCCCTTGCCGTCCTTCTTGAAGTTCTTCTTACCCTTGCCCTTCTTGAACTTAGTGGTTTTATTCACCATCAACACTTGATGTTCTTTTCTGATCTCTACCTCAGCTGATTTCAGCATTGAATATACCTCAGGAATGGTCTTTTTCCATCCCCTACATATTGAAGTTCATCACAAAGCTCTTGTAGCTTGGTGGAAGCGACTGGAGGATTCTGTCAATGACCGCGTCATCCGGGAGATTGACTCCCAGCTGAGACAAGCGGTTATGCAACCCAGACATTCTGAGTATGTGCTCACTAACAGAACTGTTCTCCTCCATTTTACAGCTGAAGAACTTGTCGGAGACATCATATCTCTCGACCCGGGCATGAGCTTGAAAAACCAGTTTCAGCTCCTCGAACATCTCGTATGCTCCATGTTTCTCAAAACGCTTTTGGAGACCCGGTTCTAAGCTGTAAATCATGCCGCACTAAACGAGGGAGTAATCATCAGCACGTGATTGCCAAGCGTTCATAACGTCTTGGTTCTCTGGGATTGGTGCTTCACCTAGCGGTGCTTCTAAGACATAATCTTTCTTGGCTACTATGAGGATGATCCTCAGGTTCCGGACCCAGTCCGTATAGTTGCTGCCATCATCTTTCAGCTTGGTTTTCTCTAGGAACGCGTTGAAATTGAGGACAACGTTGGCCATTAGATCTACAAGACATAGTGTAAAGATTTTAGACTAAGTTCATGATAATTAAGTTCATCTAATAAAATTATTTAATGAACTCCCACTCAGATAGACATCCCTCTCGTCATCTAAGTGAAACATGATCCGAGCTTAACTAGGCCGTGTCCGATCATCACGTGAGACGGACTAGTCAAGATCGGTGAACATCTCCATGTTGATCGTATCTTCTATATGACTCATGCTCGACCTTTCGGTCCTCCGTGTTCCGAGGCCATGTTTGTACATGCTAGGCTCGTCAAGTCAACCTAAGTGTATTGCGTGTGTTCCGAGGCCAAGTCTGTACATGCTAGGCTCGTCAACACCCGTTGTATTCGAACGTTAGAATCTATCACACCCGATCATCACGTGGTGCTTCGAAACAACGAACCTTCGCAACGGTGCACAGTTAGGGTGAACACTTTCTTTAAATTATTATAAGGGATCATCTTACTTACTACCGTCGTTCTAAGAAAATAAGATGCAAAAACATGATAAACATCACATGCAATCAAATAGTAACATGATATGGCCAATATCATTATGCTCCTTTGATCTCCATCTTCGGGGCACCATGATCATCTTCATCACCGGCATGACACCATGATCTCCATCATCATGATCTCCATCATTGTGTCTTCATGAAGTCATCACGCCAACGATTACTTCTACTTCTATGGCTAACGCGTTTAGCAACAAAGTAAAGTAATTTACATGGCGTTATTCAATGGCACGCGGGTCATGCAAAATAATAAAGACAACTCCTATGGCTCCTGCCGGTTGTCATACTCATCGACATGCAAGTCGTGATTCCTATTACAAGAATATGATCAATCTCATACATCACATATATCATTCATCACATCTTCTGGCCATATCTCATCACATAGCACTTGCTGCAAAAACAAGTTAGACGTCCTCTAATTGTTGTTGCAAGTTTTTACGTGGTTTGTAGGTTTCTAGCAAGAACGTTTTCTTACCTACGTATGACCACAACGTGATTTGCCAATTTCTATTTACCCTTCATAAGGACCCTTTTCATCGAATCCGTTCCGACTAAAGTAGGAGAGACAGACACCCGCTAGCCACCTTATGCAACTAGTGCATGTCAGTCGGTGGAACCTGTCTCACGTAAACGTACGTGTAAGGTCGGTCCGGGCCGCTTCATCCTACAATGCCGCCGAAACAAGAAACGACTAGTAGCGGCAAGAAGAATTGGCAAACTCAATGCCCACAACTGCTTTGTGTTCTACTCGTGCATAGTAACTACGCATAGGCCTGGCTCATGATGCCACTGTTGGTAATCGTAGCATAATTTAAAATTTTTCTACGCTCACCAAGATGCATCTATGGAGTCTACTAGCAACGAGGGGAAAGGAGTGCATCTACATACCCTTGTAGATCGCGAGCGGAAGCGTTCCAATGAACGTGGATGACGGAGTCGTACTCGCCGTGATCCAAATCACCGATGACCGAGTGCCGAACGGACGGCACCTCCGTGTTCAACACACGTACGGTGCAGCGACGTGTCCTCCTTCTTGATCCAGCAAGGGGGAAGGAGAGGTTGATGGAGATCCAGCAGCACGACGGCGTGGTGGTGGATGTAGCGGGTCTCGGCAGGGCTTTGCCAAGCTTCTGCGAGAGAGAGAGAGGTGTTGCAGGGGAGGAGGGAGGCGCCCAAGGCTGTAGGTTGCTGCCCTCCCTCCCCCCCTTTATATAGGCCCCCTAGGGGGGCGCTAGCTCAGGGAGATGGGATCTCCAAGGGGGGGCGGCGGCCAAAGGGGGGGAAGGGGTGCCTTGCCCCCCAAGGCAAGGGGGAAGCTCCCCCTAGGGTTCCCAACCCTAGGCGCATGGGGGGAGGCCCAAGGGGGGCGCCCCAGCCCACTAAGGGCTGGTTCCCTTCCACTTTCAGCCCACGGGGCCCTCCGGGATAGGTGGCCCCACCCGGTGGACCCCCGGGACCCTTCCGGTGGTCCCGGTACAATACCGGTAACCCCCGAAACTTTCCCGGTGGCCGAAACTTGACTTCCTATATATAATTCTTCACCTCCGGACCATTCCGGAACCTCTCGTGACGTCCGGGATCTCATCCGGGACTCCGAACAACTTTCGGGTTTCCACATACATATATCTCTACAACCCTAGCGTCACCGAACCTTAAGTGTGTAGACCCTACGGGTTCGGGAGACATGCAGACATGACCGAGACGCCTCTCCGGTCAATAACCAACAGCGGGATCTGGATACCCATGTTGGCTCCCACATGTTCCATGATGATCTCATCGGATGAACCACGGTGTCGAGGATTCAATCAATCCGTATGCAATTCCCTTTGTCAATCGGTATGTTACTTGCCCGAGATTCGATCGTCGGTATCCCAATACCTTGTTCAATCTCGTTACCGGCAAGTCTCTTTACTCGTACCGCAATGCATGATCCCGTGACTAACGCCTTAGTCACATTGAGCTCATTATGATGATGCATTACCGAGTGGGCCCAGAGATACCTCTCCGTCACACGGAGTGACAAATCCCAGTCTCGATCTGTGCCAACCCAACAGACACTTTCGGAGATACCCGTAGTGCACCTTTATAGTCACCCAGTTACGTTGTGACATTTGGCACACCCAAAGCACTCCTACGGTATCCGGGAGTTGCACGATCTCATGGTCTAAGGAAAAGATACTTGACATTGGAAAAGCTCTAGCAAACGAAACTACACGATCTTTTATGCTATGCTTAGGATTGGGTCTTGTACATCACATCATTCTCCTAATGATGTGATCCCGTTATCAATGACATCCAATGTCCATAGTCAGGAAACCATGACTATCTGTTGATCAACGAGCTAGTCAACTAGAGGCTTACTAGGGACACGTTGTGGTCTATGTATTCACACATGTATTACGATTTCCGGACAATACAATTATAGCATGAATAATAGACAATTACCATGATCAAAGAAATATAATAATAACCATTTATTATTGCCTCTAGGGCATATTTCCAACAGGAACGGGGGTCCTCAGACTTGCCTGCCTGCGGCCCACGGCGTGGCTATGCTAGCAGGCCTGTACGGCCCATCTTCATCGACAAGGCATACAAGACCCTCGCGAGGGGCCAAGCCTCACGAGGCGGACGACGCAAGACCTCCTCGGGAGCGGCCTCACCAGGCTGCCTCGCGAGGAGCGGAGATATCAAGGCGGGGCAAACCTCACGAGGCTCTCATGACGTGAGCCATGACGATCCACACCAGGCGAGCGCTAGGCGGGCGCCAGCGCGCGCATCGTCCTTGTTTCCTCTTTGGTGCTAAGGAGGCAAGCACAGGTGCAGAGTACCGAGGCATCAGGCAAAGGTTTCCATATCGGTGCAACGAGACCAAGACTAGCAGGACGGCAAGATGGAGGTCACCATGGATCCCAAGATGGCATCATCACCAGAGCCTTTTGCAGGCGAAGACCACTTTTGTCAGGATAGCTTGTTCTAGCTGTCCCCCTTCAAATTTGCCCGCCGTTGTTGGCTCCCTTCCCGCTCAATATTTGGCGAGAGGACCAGGGCCTATATAAGTAGAACTAGCCGCCACGGTAGAGGGCATCTTGATCTGAGAACGCACTCAGGTTGAACTGATCGAGTCCTCACCCCCACAAGTTCACCGAGCACAAGAACATCTCAACCTCAGGAGGCTGTTCTTCCCCTTGTACTGTTCGTCATCAGCCCAAGAGGCAATCCACCACCACACACTGGAGTAGGGTATTACACCACAACGGTGGCCCGAACCAGTAGAAATCTCGTGTCTTTCTGTGTCGCGAGTTCGTCGAGTTTGTCCGCGAGATCTTAGCAAGCTAGGGTGTGGCTCGGTAGGAGGGAAAGAACTTCGCGCGCACCCCAGAGTTCGAACCTTAAGGGATTTGCTGGAACCTCTCATCCAACATTTGGCGCACCAGGTAGGGGTGCACCGTAGCTTCCCTTCCGTTGATCCATCGCTCCGTCGCTCCGTCGTCTCCATGGTGGACGCTCGCCGCGCTCGAGCTGAGCGCCGGGATGCCCTCACCGCCCGCATTGCTCACACGGCTCCCGTCGGTGGGCCACCTCGTCGTTCCCCGTTGCCCGCCGCCAACGCCGCCACCGGCCCGGCGGGGAACGAGCAGCAAGCGTCCTCGCTGCACCCATCAGTGCGGCAGGACGGCCGCACCACCACTCCATCGCTGACCCAGCTGGTTCCTCGTCCCACGCACGTCACGCTCCCATGGACGCGTAGGCCACGCTCCTCATGGCGAACGAGCTCCTGCGCTATCGCCCCGTCGACGACCTCTACGAGGACTGGCTCGACCGTGTCGCTGAGCTCGTCCGGGCCGCAGGGGGCTCCCCGGCGCCGTCCCTTTCTCTGCCTCGCCCTCCTCCAGTCACGGGCGACGTGGCTCATGGAGCGCCTCCACCACCACCGCCCCAAGACGGTTCCTTGGCACCAAAGCGCGCGGCCCCACGGCGTGATCCACCACGCCCGGTGCCCGCGCGCAAAGAGAGAAGCTGCCAAGAAATTCCTCGGCCGAGAGAAGCTGCACCTGCGCTCCCCGTGCCGCCTAGCCAAGACCGCGCGCTACCTGCGGTGGCGGCACACGGGCCTCACCAAGACCAAGCTCCACCTCCGAGATGGGCCCCGGCGACCACCGTCGGCTGCCGCGCCTTCACCCCCGAGCTGCATAGCGTCGCCTGGCCGGGCAAGTTCAAGCCGGATCTGCCTCCTCGCTACGACGGCACCGCCGACCCCATGGAGTTCCTGCAGCTCTACGAGTTGAGCATCGAGGCAGCCAACGGCTTCGAGGAAGTCATGGCGAACTGTTTTCCTATGGCTCTCAAGGATGGTGCCCGCTCCTGGCTCCTGAACCTGCCGCAAGGCTCGATCTCCTCCTGGGACGAGATGCGCGACCGCTTCTTCACCAACTTCCAGGGCACTCACGACCGACCGCCGGGCGCGGGTGACCTGCGCCGCATCAAGCAACAACCAGGAGAGACCCTCCAGAAGTACATCCAGCGCTTTAACAACACTCGGCTCAAGATCCCCAAGGTCACGGACGAGGCCATCATCTCCGCGTTCTCTGATGGCTTCCGCGACATCAAGATGAAGGAGGAGCTCGCTATCCACGGGGAGCTGTGCACATCTCAGGAGCTGTTCAACCTGGCGACCAAGTGCGCGAGAGCTGAGGAGGGGCGCCTCTCCCTCCTCGAGCTGCCAGCTGCGGGCGCAGAGGAGAAGAAGGCCAAGGCCAAGGACGTGAAGCGCAAGGAAGCAGCCGTGCTCGCCACGGAGCCGGATACCAAGTGAGGCAGGGACCAGCCCGAGTCATCCAAGAATAGCAGGCTATTCTGCGCCTTCCACAACCTGAACACCCACAACACCAGCGACTGTCAAGATGTCATGACCGGATTTTCGGGATAATAATTTCCCAGAAAATGGCCTTTGTGCTCACCAGCCCCAGGATTACTATTAGCTGATGAGGCACCAACTTGATACAAGAATTCCAAGCAAAGTACAAAAATATGTAGTACAAGACCATTGTGGCCTAGGAGTACAACACTTGGTTTCTAGTGGTTGATGGCGGAAGCGGTTCGTGGTTCATCGGCGTCTATGGGACTCCATTTCCCACAAGAACAGCTGACCAGGATAACTCCTATCTTCGCGAGGCTGCTATCACCTTTGCGAGGGTTCCGGGGCTGTCTTCGCAAGGCTCTCTCCACGCAAGAAATCTGGCCAAGACAATAGCCAGGGACAAGCCAGTGAGTACGTTTGAATGTACTCACAAACATTAAGAACACGGGTATAATATAACAAGCGATACTCATGCCCCGAAATATTCATGATCATAATGTCTGCAACGAAATAAACGAAATCCGAGGTGCACGCATGCGGGGTAAAACATGAACTTGCAATACGGGAGTAGAAATAAAATGCGCTGATCGAGTGTCTGAAATGACTCCTCAAAAGGGTGCAAATAAATTAACAATGCCGCAGTCGGGCGTCTGAGCGACACCACATAAAGGGCTTATAAAGGATAAATAAATAACAAAACATGCCGCAGTCGGGCGTCTGAGCGACGCCACATAAAGGGCTTATAAAGGATAAATAAATAACAAACATGCCGCAGTCGGGCGTCTGAGCGACGCCACAAAAAGGGCTTATAGAGGATATATAAATAACAAACATGCCGCAGACGGGCGTCTGAGCGATGCCACATAAAGGGCTTATAAAGGATATATAAATAACAAACATGCCGCAGTCGGGCGTCTGAGCGACGCCACATAAAGGGCTTATAAAGGATATATAAATAACAAACATGCCGCAGTCGGTCGTCTGAGCGACGCGACATAAAGGGCTTATATAAGAATAATCATAGTGAATATGCAGGAGGTAGAACCGTCCCAGGGATACTCAATAATTCAGGAAAAATAACTGGTTAGTCCACAATAATAATAAACAAAATCCTCATGTGTCACAGGTCATAGACAAAATCTAGTCTAGCCGTTTCTCCATCCGAAGACCGTCACTGAGTTCTAGTTAAATCGTTCTCCATCCGAATACCGTTACTATGATCCAGTTAGCCGTGTCTCCATCCGAAAACCGTCACTAGATTAAACTCAGACTGTGGTTCTTACCCATGAACATCGCTATCCAAATGGATATATCCTCTGCAGAGGGTGTACTCTTTACCCACGAGTAACGGATTTATTTAGTCCATCGGGACTAATTCCGCCTACGGCCTTTTAAATGAAAACACGCCTGACCTGCACACACCAGCTTAACTTACCGATGTCTGGAATCACCCACCACACCTGCCAAGCAAAACTCTAAGTGGGGAGGCTACAACCTCGACGTAGCATGGGATCAAATTTATATTCGCGCGCTCTAAGGGGTGCCCCCCTCTCGGTCCCAACCGGAAACACCCATGCCCCCGGACCAGGCGGCATGCCTACCGGATGCACCCGGTATCTTCCACCATGGCCTCTCTGTACGGTGTGTGCTTTGGTAAGGGGTTGACAACTTACTGAACCATACCCTGCCTGCGGTAGGGACAAGTGGTAGTACAAAACAAGTAGTGGAAACTACTAATCAAGGCTCGACCTACGGTCAACTCAGGAGGAGCAAGTATTCTCCGAATGATTAGGACAACCAATATTTCCCATTAACAGATAAACTCACCGCTTATCAAGCCTCACCACGCCATACCGGACATACTCGTCTCGACGAGGAACTAGGGACAAGCTCGTGTCTACCCAAGACCACGACTTTCCCGGCTTCCTTCCGGTATGCATGAGAAGCTCAGGAGGATGATCAAAATCACCAGCGTATCCATTGATAACAGCAAGGAAATTTCCAATATGCATTCATGCATGTGACTTTACCGTTACATAAGAATAACGTATGCTCCAAGTCAAAGTGGTGTTGTAATCGTATCAAAACACCACACAAAAATATTATGCCAGGGTTCAGAATGCTTGCCTTCAAGAGTATGCAAAGGATGCACTTTTTGAAAGCTTTCTCTTCTCTCCATTATCCTATTTTGAGAAATATTCAAATAACAAATATTTCAAACACAGTACAAAAAGTTGTCTCAAATATTTTTGAAATATATCTTAAAATAAACTAGATGAAATTTGAGAGAGGTAGGAAAAAGAATCAACTCATTTGGAGTTTTATTTTAAAAGTTATAGCCAGTCAAACATCAGTGAAACTTCTGTTTTTAAATAAAACCAGAAAAGAAAACGTTTTGGAAGAAATACGCTTTCGCAGCAGAGGAAACGTACTCAGGACGTCTGCGCCTTCACTTAACCAGAGTGGACGGCGCGCGGGTCACTAACAGTGGGTCCAGGGGGCCCACTGGTCAGGTTTGACTGGTCTCCCTCTCCCTCCTTTCTCTCTGCCCGAACGGTGGTGGGCCTCCGGCGATCGCCGTCGACGAACGGCAGCTCCCCACCGGCATCCGAGGGCGGGGATGGATCCGAGGCTCCAGGGCGGTCCACTCGGTGGTGGTTGGGTCGACGGTGGTGGGAGGAGTCGCCGGCGGCGAGCTCCGCGGCGGAGAGGGCTACGGGAGGGAAGTGAGTTTTGGGCTCCGGTGGTCTCCGATCGGGGCTGAGGCGCTGGGCAGCTCCGCAAGGACAAGAGGAAGCTAGTGGTGGCCCTGGATGGGCGGGGGAGTGGCTGGCTGCGACGTATTGAACCGGAGCTCGGCGGCGGCCGAACCGGCCGGAGTTGAGGAAGCTGGCCTCTCCCCGCCAATCCACTGCTAGGGGAGAACTAGGGAAAAAGTCTGAGGTCGCCTGAGGTCTTGTACGGGCTCGGGGATCCCTTAAATAGGCGCTCAGGGTTGGACCGCGGCGGCTGAGGATAAGATCGCCGGCGACAGCCGTGCTGTAGCTCCAGGGCGACGTGGCGGCGACGAGCGCGTGCGGACGGGCTTCAGGATAAGCCCGAGCTGTTCATATGGGCAGCTGGCGCGCTGGTGTGGTTTGGGTGGCGCCGTCCATGGCAGAGGCTCGCTGCCGACGCCGGCATGCCGCCAAAAGCTCTGCCAGCGGCGCTGTAGGGCGCCAGGGGTGGCGTGGAGAGTGGGCGAGCGTAGTGCGCGGTTCAGCAGGTGAGCAGGGGCCAGGGACGGGACGCGACGAGGGCGGCAGTGCGACGCGGCGGCTCAGTGCGCGCGCGTGCAAAACGTGCGCTCTGGGCGCGCCCAGAGCATGCACGGACATGCTTGAGGAAATGCCAGGGCAGTCTAGAGCGCGAGGGTGGAGCTGGCAATTAACAGGACTAGGATAGAGATAGCTAGGAGTTAAGTGGACAAGGTTGCTGGGTCATTGGAGCAAGATCATAGTGCAAACTAGGAGACATGCCCAAGACTGACTGTGCACACCAAGTGTTCGACAGAATGCCAAGTGCCTTTAGGCAACTCTTGGAGTGGCCAAACTCTCCAGATCAGGGTCTCTTTAGATGTAGATGATGATGGCAAGATCACTTGGGCAAAACCAGAAACTTGTTAGTGCAAGCTTTGCAAAACTCCAGTTTTGGACAGAAGGAGAAATGGTCTCATTGCATGCCTTAAAATACTCCAAGGGTCCACTCTCCTGGACTTAAGGGTTTGGTAGGGAGGGCTACAAGCAGGAAAAGGCTCAGGGTCACTAGAGCAAAATAAAATAGGGTTACAGTACAAATCATCAAATTGGACCAGAATGAAAAAGAGGTTGATTCACTCAAATGTTTCAAAGGACAACACTGGGTTTTGGCATGGGGTTGAATTATATGCATCCACTGACATCTCCCAACACTTGGAAGAATTTTTAAAGGATTATTTAAATAGGTGGTAGTGCAAAAATGCCTACTGGACCAGATTTGAAAAATTGATGTAGAGCTCAAAATCTCCAATAACCAAAAGATATTTTTGCATAAAAGTGATCCGGAACCATCACATGACACCCCCAAATTTTGGTGGAAATTTTAAATGCATTTGTCAAATGGTTGCAGTGCAAAACAGGCTCCAAATTTTATGAAAGATCATTTTAAAAGGATAAAGCTCTGAGAAACAATTATGCAAATAAATCCTCTGATAAAGAATTGTTTTTATAAAGAGGGCATATAAGTCCAACAATACCTTTTGAAAGTTTTCCACTTGAGGTAAAAATCCACAATAACAAAGGGTAAATCTTGACAAATGGAAAAGTTTTATTTCCTGGCAAATTTTTTAATTAATAAAACAAGGTCAAAATTTTGGGGTGTCACAACACTACCCCCCTTAAGAAAAATCTCGTCCTCGAGATTTGTTAAAAGCTGTTTTGAACAAACATTGCATTTACCAAAAGAAATCACTCAACTATGCAAAAACAAAACGGCTACAGTGAGAGGGAAATTAGTGGTGTAAAACCACAGTGTGGTAGACTGACGTAGCGTGGAAAAATCCAGGGTCGGGGAAAACGAGATATTTCTACGCAGATACAGTAATTCAGAATAAATTCTAAATTACTAAAATACGCTGGTCGCACCCGAGAGCACAGTGCTCTCTCTGGCTGACAGGTGGGCCTAGGGCCCACTGTCGGCCTCTTCTTCTACCTCCGGCTCTCTCTTCTCTCTCGCGCTCTCCCGCGCTTCCTTCACCGGCGATGCCTAGCTCGTAGGGCATCTAGGCCAGACTGCGGTAGTGCGCGGCGTGCTGGCTGCCGGGGCAGCGTGCACTCACCTCGCGGGCCAGTGCACTGTCGGCACTGCTCGCGGACTCGCCTCCGAACACCGGCGATCGAGCGACGATTGGTGATGGTGGACCTCGCCCACCGTACACCGATCTCAAGCTATAAAACGATCGTGGTGCTCCTCTCTTCTTCCTCACATCTGGCCTCGCTTCTACTCCTCCTTCCTTCTCCTCCATTGCTGTTAGCAGGAGCCCGAGACGAGGCTCTAATGGCGGAGGCGATGCCGGACTGGTATGTGGTCCTAGTGTGTGGAGGGTTGGCGGTGCTGTTGGGGTTCTCCGTGCTCCTGTGCGCGATGATCCTGGATGATCGTCGTGATGCTGCCGCTCGAGTGTTAGCTCTTCGCGGCGGCGGCGATCACGTGTATTAGGTGCGGCATCGAGTGCTAACTGTTGTCGGTGTGCTGAGGCAGCTCGCGCACGAATGATCACTCACAAATCTCTCTTACTGAGACTGTGGTGTCCTCGGGTGTGATCAATTAGGTGCAAAAAGTGTACGAGGATTTGTAACATGTGCACGAGGTCGAGTGGTTGAGGCTGTGCGTCTGCTGTTACGATGCTGCGTGAATAAACATCTATGTCGTAAAGATATATACGTTGTAGCAACTCGGGGAAAGAAATCTCATAAAAAAATTATCGAGGGAGAAACTAAAATTAGTTAAAACCAAAATAATAGCAGTAAAACCGCTCACATAAATGAAACCAAAAATTGGATCTGTCGCACAACTCTGTACAAGTCACAATACATAAATAAATACTGGGATAATAAATACAGTGGTGACATTTACAAAGAAAACGGCAAAAGGACAGGGTCTTGAGAAAACATTTCTGGCACTGGGGCACACTCCTCTTCTTTCGGGGGAAGCGGGTTGACCAGTCGATGAATGGGCCTCTCCTGGTCAGGCCTAAGTGGTCTGCCAATAGCGATCCGAGGATTTAAATCAGCGAGGCTCTGGAGGTAACCCATCACCCGCTGAGTCAAACGCTCTTGAGCGATAACGTACTGGGCAAGTTTGGCCAGTACTGGATCTCTCTCAATTCGTCCACCGGGAAAAGATGCAACTTCTCCGGGTGCTGCACGACTCGGAAAATAATAATATCCTCGCTCGCTGGCATAGGGCACCGCGAATCGAAGACGAGCGAGCGCATCGTACGCAGCAGCTTCTATGGCCATATGCGGAGTCGGCATGGATTTCCCCACGAAGGAAACTTCCGTTGGGTCTTGGTTTGGGTATGCGGGAGGGATGTGCACCACTGCCCAATATTTCGAGGTGGAAGGGGTGATCCTCGATTTGAGCAACTCGTACTTGGGTGGATGGGTGGCACTCATGGTACTGCAGGTAAAGTCCCATAATAATTTGACAAAACTGCCCGGGGTTGCGTCTGGGGTTCTCAGATAAATACTGGGGGTCGGCATGGCAAGGAAAAGGTTGTGAGAGTAGT
Organism: Triticum aestivum; assembly: GCF_018294505.1. Lineage (NCBI taxonomy): Eukaryota > Viridiplantae > Streptophyta > Magnoliopsida > Poales > Poaceae > Triticum > Triticum aestivum. The sequence continues at coordinate 140,057,870 of NC_057805.1, forward strand.
GCACAAGGTGAGGAGTACTTGGCAAGGTCACGAGGTGGCCTTTATATAGCATTGGGGCTGGGTTATCCACCGGGGAGAAGGGTAACTGGTTGTCGACCTGTTCTCGGGTCAAAGCCACAGATATACATATCACATAAATGTGACGCATTACTGTGGGTGCCATCGGGGTTGGTCTTGGTAGCTGCGCCCGAAATTTAAAAATGCAACTGTACGCCAACGTACATATGCATAGTTACTACTCCAAAAATAGGAGCGTTCAAGCAGACAACATTAAATAAAAGCGATACAAGGCCACACCGTTACAAAGCGTAGGAAAACTAAGGCTCGATACAACTCGAGCGACTTAGTCTACTTCGTTAATGTCTAAGTGGGCTGGCCTGGCGGATGCCGAGGTTTCTCCATGGGTTTCTCCGTCGGGGTTTGCCGGCTGAGGCTGAGGGGCTGCAGGGTCGGGGTAGTGGTGATGACCATCGCGGGGGTTGTTGGCCACAATCCCGTTGGAATGGGTTCCCAAAAGGCAACGAAGCGCTTTTGGGGACACCAGAGTACTTTGGTTGATGGCTGGGGCAGACCTCAAGGGATCGATCGGGTGTCCGAATAGCACGACTGGGTTGTCGGTGTCGGGCTCCGTTCCTCCTCTTGCCGGGGCTCGGCGAACCAGCTCTCCACGAGCTGCGATCAGATCAAGGGTGACCTGATCGAACAGTTGCTCTAGTGTGCTTACATAGCGCACCAGATGCAATAGTGCGGGATCCGTCTCGTGATCTCCGTTGGCAACCAGGGGCGGCCTACCATACCCGTCACGACCGGGGTAGTAGTAGAACGAGCGACAGTTAACTCTGGGCGACAAGTGCCGGAGTTGAACTATAGCTTCTCGGGCTGCCAGTTGGATGGCTTGTGGCTCAAAGGAAGTTGTCCTTCCAGTGAACGTATAGGGGCGTTCTGGCGACAGACCCCTACCATAGATGTGCACAGTGGCCCAGTACTGACGGCTCTCACCGTACATGGGTCCTTGGTACACAACATATTTAGGAGGCTCTTCTAACGCATAGGCACGGCGGGTGAGGTTTGCGAGTACGGTCACAAAACCTCCGAGGTTGGTTGCTGTGGTCTCATGGTGAACAATGGGGCCAGGCATCGTGGCTTGGTTTGGTAAAGGGGGCTGTGTTGAGCTGTGCGGAGGCTAGCGTGCCCTTTTTATAGAAAAAGGGGACGGAGTCTTCCTTCGCACGCTTGCGAATGAGACGGGTTGGGTGTCGGTCACTGGCGCGTGATCGACGGGCTAGGCTGATATGTTGGGCACCGTCCGCCGAAAAGGCGTCGGGTCACTGTGGGGCTATCTTACGCGGGAAGCTTGGCCGGGATTAGGCTAAGGTCTGGTAGTTTGGTCAACCTAGGTTTATTGACCTGGCTCAGATAGGATTAGCCAATGGTCAGTCTGGCTCTGATACCAAGTCTGTCACGACCGGATTTTCGGGATAATAATTTCCCAGAAAACGGCCTTTGTGCTCACCAGCCCCAGGATTACTGTTAGCTGATGAGGCACCAACTTGATACAAGAATTCCAAGCAAAGTACAAAAATATGTAGTACAAGACCATTGTGGCCTAGGACTACAACACTTGGTTTCTAGTGGTTGATGGCGGAAGCGGTTCGTGGTTCATCGGCGTCTATGGGACTCCATTTCCCACAAGAACAGCTGACCAGGATAACTCCTATCTTCGCGAGGCTGCTATCACCTTTGCGAGGGTTCCGGGGCTGTCGTCGCAAGGCTCTCTCCACGCAAGAAATCTGGCCAAGACAATAGCCAGGGACAAGCCAGTGAGTACGTTTGAATGTACTCACAAACATTAAGAACACGGGTATAATATAACAAGCGATACTCATGCCCCGAAATATTCATGATCATAATGTCTGCCATGAAACAAACGAAATCCGAGGTGCATGCATGCGGGGTAAAACATGAACTTGCAATACGGGAGTAGAAATAAAATGCGCTGATCGAGTGTCTGAAATGACTCCTCAAAAGGGTGCAAATAAATTAACAATGCCGCAGTCGGGCGTCTGAGCGACACCACATAAAGGGCTTATAAAGGATAAATAAATAACAAAACATGCCGCAGTCGGGCGTCTGAGCGACGCCACATAAAGGGCTTATAAAGGATAAATAAATAACAAACATGCCGCAGTCGGGCGTCTGAGCAACGCCGCAAAAAGGGCTTATAGAGGATATATAAATAACAAACATGCCGTAGTCGGGCGTCTGAGCGACGCCACATAAAGGGCTTATAAAGGATATATAAATAACAAACATGCCGCAGTCGGGCGTCTGAGCGACGCCACATAAAGGGCTTATAAAGGATATATAAATAACAAACATGCCGCAGTCAGTCGTCTGAGCGACGCCACATAAAGGGCTTATATAAGAATAATCACAGTGAATATCCAGGAGGTAGAACCGTCCTAGGGATACTCAATAATTCAGGAAAAATAACTGGTTAGTCCACAATAATAATAAACAAAATCCTCATGTGTCACAGGTCATAGACAAAATCTAGTCTAGCCGTTTCTCCATCCGAAGACCGTCACTAAGGTCTAGTTAAATCGTTCTCCATCCGAATACCGTTACTATGATCCAGTTAGCCGTGTCTCCATCCGAAAACCGTCACTAGATTAAACTCAGACTGTGGTTCTTACCCATGAACATGGCTATCCAAATGGATATATCCTCTGTAGAGGGTGTACTCTTTACCCACGAGTAACGGATTTATTTAGTCCATCGGGACTAATTCCGCCTATGGCCTTTTAATTGAAAACACGCCTGACCTGCACACACCAGCTTAACTTACCGATGTCTGGAATCACCCACGACACCTGCCAAGCAAAACTCTAAGTGGGGAGGCTACAAACTCGATGTAGCATGGGATCAAATTTATATTCGCGCGCTCTAAGGGGTGCCCCCCTCTCGGTCCCAACCGGAAACACCCATGCCCCCGGACCAGGCGGCATGCCTATCGGATGCACCCGGTATCTTCCACCATGGCCTCTCTGTACGGTGTGTGCTTTGGTAAGGGGTTGACAACTTACTGAACCATACCCTGCCTGCAGTAGGGACAAGTGGTAGGACAAAACAAGTAGTGGAAACTACTAATCAAGGCTCGACCTACGGTCAACTCAGGAGGAGCAAGTATTCTCTGAATGATTAGCACAACCAATATTTCCCATTAACAGATAAACTCACCACTTATCAAGCCTCACCACGCCATACCGGACATACTCGTCTCGACGAGGAACTAGGGACAAGCTCGTGTCTACCCAAGACCACGACTTTCCCAGCTTCCTTCCGGTATGCATGAGAAGCTCACGAGGATGATCAAAATCACCAGCGTATCCATTTATAACAGCAAGGAAATTTCCAATATGCATTCATGCATGTGACTTTACCGTTACATAAGAATAACGTATGCTCCAAGTCAAAGTGGTGTTGTAATCGTATCAAAACACCACACAAAAATATTATGCCAGGGTTCAGAATGCTTGCCTTCAAGAGTATGCAAAGGATGCACTTTTTGAAAGCTTTCTCTTCTCTCCATTATCCTATTTTGAGAAATATTCAAATAACAAATATTTCAAACACAGTACAAAAAGTTGTCTCAAATATTTTTGAAATAATCTTAAAATAAACTAGATGAAATTTGAGAGAGGTAGGAAAAGAATCAACTCATTTGGAGTTTTATTTTAAAAGTTATAGCCAGTCAAAGATCAGTCAAACTTCTGTTTTTAAATAAAACCAGAAAAGAAAACGTTTTGGAAGAAATACGCTTTCGCAGCAGAGGAGACGTACTCAGGACGTCTGCGCCTTCACTTAACCAGAGTGGACGACGCGCGGGTCACCGACAGTGGGTCCAGGAGGCCCACTGGTCAGGTTTGACTGGTCTCCCTCTCCCTCCTTTCTCTCTGCCCGAACGGTGGCGGGCCTCCGGCGATCGCCGTCGACGAACGGCAGCTCCCCACGGGCATCCGAGGGCGGGGATGGATCCGAGGCTCCAGGGCGGTCCTCTCGGTGGTCGTTGGGTCGACGGTGGTGGGAGGAGTCGCCGGCGGCGAGCTCCGCGGCGGAGAGGGCTACGGGAGGGAAGTGAGTTTTGGGCTCCAGTGGTCTTCGATCAGGGCTGAGGCGCTGGGCAGCTCCGCAAGGACAAGAGGAAGCTAGTGGTGGCGCTGGATGGGCGGGGGAGTGGCTGGCTGCGACGTATTGCACCGGAGCTCGGCGGCGGCCGAACCGGCCGGAGTTGGGGAAGCTGGCCTCTCCCGGCCAATCCACTGCTAGGGGAGAACTAGGGAAAAAGTCTGAGGTCGCCTGAGGTCTTGTACGGGCTCGGGGATCCCTTAAATAGGCGCTCGGGGTTGGACCGCGGCGGCTGAGGATAAGATCGTCGGCGACAGCCATGCTGTAGCTGCAGGGCGACGTGGCGGCGACGAGCGCGTGCCGACGGGCTTCAGGATAAGCCCGAGCTGTTCATATGGGCAGCTGGCACGCTGGTGTGGTTTGGGCGGCGCCGTCCACGGCAGAGGCTTGCTGCCGACGCCAGCGTGCCGCCAAAAGCTCTGCCAGCGGTGCTGTAGGGCGCCAGGGGTGGCGTGGAGAGTGGGCGAGCGTAGTGCGCGGTTCAGCAGGCGAGCAGGGGCCAGGGACGGGACGCGACGAGGGCGGCAGTGCAACGCGGCGGCTCAGTGCGCGCGCTGCAAAACGTGCTCTCTGGGCGCGCCCAGAGCACGCACGGGACATGCTCGACGAAATGCCAGGGCGGTCTAGAGCGCGAGGGTGGAGCTGGCAATTAACAGGACTAGGATAGAGATAGCTAGGAGTTTAGTGGACAAGGTTGCTGGGTCATTGGAGCAAGATCATAGTGCAAACTAGGAGACATGCCCAAGACTGACTGTGCACACCAAGTGTTCGACAGAATGCCAAGTGCCTTTAGGCAACTCTTGGAGTGGCCAAACTCTCCAGATCAGGGTCTCTTTAGATGTGGATGATGATGGCAAGATCACTTGGGCAAAACCAGAAACTTGTTAGTGCATGCCTTAAAATCCTCCAAGGGTCCACTCTCCTGGACTTAAGGGTTTGGTAGGGAGGGCTAAAAGCAGGAAAAGGCTCAGGGTCACTAGAGCAAAATAAAATAGGGTTGCAGTACAAATCATCAAATTGGACCAGAATGAAAAAGAGGTTGATTCACTCAAATGTTTCAAAGGACAACACTGGGTTTTGGCATGGGGTTGAATTATATGCATCCACTGACATCTCCCAACACTTGGATGAATTTTTAAAGGATTATGTAAATAGGTGGTAGTGCAAAAATGCCTACTGGACCAGATTTGAAAAATTGATGTAGAGCTCAAAATCTCCAATAACCAAAAGATATTTTTGCATAAAAGTGATGTGGAACCATCACACGACACCCCCAAATTTTGGTGGAAATTTTAAATGCATTTGTCAAATGGTTGCAGTGCAAAACAGGCTCCAAATTTTATGAAAGATCATTTTAAAAGGATAAAGCTCTGAGAAACAATTATGCAAATAAATCCTCTGATAAAGAATTGTTTTTATAAAGAGGGCATATAAGTCCAACAATACCTTTTGAAAGTTTTCCACTTGAGGTAAAAATCCAGAATAACAAAGGGTAAATCTTGACAAATGGAAAAGTTTTATTTCCTGGCAAAATTTTTAATTAATAAAACAAGGTCAAAATTTTGGGGTGTCACACAAGAGCTCAAAGCCATTCGTCATGGACGCTATGGTCGACGCCCCGAGCGCAGCGACCGGGGCTACGTCCGAGGAGGAGGACGTGGTGGCGGACGCTGGGACGATCGTGGCCCACGCCAGGACTGGCACGACCGGCCTCGTGAGGACCGCTGCCAGGATCATCCTCGCGAGCGCGCCTGGAGAGACCAGCCTTGCGAGGACTGTCCTCAGGGCAATGCCGGTCTTCCCCCGCTGCCACCACCGCCAAGAAGGAACGACGACCACCATCAGGACGAGGGGGTTGGGGGCTTCCAGGAGCCACGTGCTATCGCCTGCATCTTGGGCGGAGCCCAGGCCCCAGCCTCGCAGTGCATCTTCAAACAGTTCGCTCCTGAGGTGAATGCAGTACTCCCCAAGCTCTAGGCCACGCGCCCGCTCAGGTGGTCCCAGTGCGCCATCACCTTCAACTCGGTAGACCAGCTCAACTGCGTGGCCACCGCTGGCGCCCTCCCGATGCTTTGCGCACCAGTCATCAGCAACGTACAAGTCACCAAGACCCTCATCGATGGCGGCGCAGGGCTCAACGTCCTGTCCGTCGACACGGTCGACAACCTCCAAGTCCCATATGACCAGCTTCATCCTACCAAGCCTTTCTCAGGAGTGACCGACGGTTCCACCACACCGATAGGGCAGGTCCGCCTGCTTGTCACCTTCGGGGAACGCAAGAACTACCGCACCGAGCTCATCGACTTCGACGTTGCGCACATCCGCCTGCCATACAACGCCATCCTCGGGTATCTGGCCCTGGCCAAGTTCATGGCGGTCACCCACCACGGCTACAACATCCTCAAGATGCCGGGAAACGGCGGAATCATCATGGTCCCATGTGAAGAGAGAGATGCGGTGTGCTCCCTCGAGCGCGCCTTCCAAGCTGCGGCAATCGGCGACCCCGACAGCAAAGGCGAGGGCCCTCCTGAGGCCCTCCCTAAGAAGAAGAAGTAGTTGCACCGTGAAGGATCTCAGGAGGATGGCGTCGTAGCTGGAGCCTCGACAGGATCAGCGCCCGCTCCAGGGGCGCCTCCCTCCATCGCATAGGAGGCGCGCCCGGCGCCCTCCTCGGGCAGGGCTCGGTGGCTCTCTTCTGGAGGGCCTCAGACCTTGCCAAACTCACGAGGGAGGCGCTTGGGCACCACTTGGAGGCGTGCTTCGCGGTACGTTTCCCTCAGGAGAACACATGGCAAGGAGTGCCCACCACTCAGGAGTTCATCACCAAGACCACTCAGGAACTGCAAGACGCAAGGGCCACGCGCGGCGACCGCCGCTCACCAGGCGCAGCTCCCCATCCAGGCGAGGATGCCGGGCTATGCGTCTGCATCGACGTTCCAGGGCTCAACAGGGCCGCATCTCAGGAGCTTTTCTGGCCTTCGCGTGTGGGCCGCTGCGAGGGTCCACCACACAGCTACGTTCGCATGCCCTTCAGCTTGCCGAGCGTGGCGTCAGCCTATCAGCGCAACATGCGGCGTGTCCTGGCGGCTCAGGAGGCCAGGTACCACGCCGTCCTGGCAGAGATGGAGACGGTCTTCAGGGAACCACCTGAGCCCCCAGAGCCTCCCGAGGCTCAGGGCCCCCGTGGCTCGTGAGGAGCCATTCCTTCGCCGCGTACCTTCAGCTGCTCCAACTCCCCTTCGTCAACAGAACCAAGTGACATTTCCCAAGTTCGTTTAGCTGGGAGCGCCCCTCGGGCTGCATTATTCCCAGGCTGCGTGGGTCCGTCCCTGTGGCATGTAGCCCTTTTGCTTATGTCTTTAGCTTACCTTGTTGGGGGCGCCCCTCGGGCTGCATCACCCCCAAGCCGCTCGGGCTTGACCCAGTGGCATGTATCTTTCTGCATTTACCCAAGCTGATTTGCCTTCCATGCTTAATCTGCCTATGATTATCACCTGCCCGATTACCACCTGGTCGATCGTCGGCTCCCACGGGGCCTCCTCGCACAGGCACGGTGCTGGTGCATGGGTCCGTCCCTGCCACATCGACAAACCTGAGCGGTCGAGCTCTGGCTCGCGCCACGCCCCGCGCACGTCACCTCACCAGGCCCTCAGTGCCTTCATCTCCTCACGGAGCAACCAGTGGCAGGCTGGCAACCATAACGGCAAAACCGTGTTTCTCCTTGTGCTGGCTCGCAGGAATGTCGTGAGGATAGCACCAGGCGGCACCGCGAGCTCCCACCTCTTCCAAGTAATCCGCTTGCACGTTAAAAGGGGGCACCTGAGCATCGCGACTCAGGAGCTCTTACTGGCTCTCCAGCCCACACCACCTGGCCTTGTCCACGGCATCGTGACCTGGCATACCAGCGGCGGCTGAGCTCGCTCGAGGGCCGGGACCTGAGGACGTAGAGCACGAAGGAAAGCATTGGAAGGGGGAGGACCCGTATGGGCCTAACCTAGCTACGCTGCGGATGTTTGCGCACAGGCCTGGCGCATCGCGAAGAATCGGCCTCGAAATGCCAAGATAAGTCACGAGCTCGGAACAACTAAGTTGTTGGAACCTATGCGTTACGCTTGCCGCATCCCTGTTGCGGCCACGTCAAATCCCTTTCCTGTCTTACCATAGCTGCTTGGGCGCCAAGGGGGACCTCCTGAGCATCGCGCCTCAGGGGCTCTTACTGGACCTCCGGCCGCTCACCTCCTGGCCTTGACCACGGCATGCGACCTGGCATACTAGGGATGGTTGCAGCCTGCCTGGGGACCGGGACCTGTCAGCATAGAGCAACAAGCTATCGCGAGGATGGAAAGGGGAGACCAAGCCTGAGCAGGACATGCGTTCGCAAATTTTCATAACAGGGAATACATACGCAAAAGACATTACAAACCCTTTACACACCCCCACGGTGTACTTCATGATTCTTCGCAGGAAACGAAAACGAGAACTAAGAAGAATCCTATCTACACCCTCCCGTGGCGGACGCCATCATCAACAATGGGCCACGGGAGGCCGGCGCCAACCCCATCCAGATCAGCGGCGGCGGCGGCTGGACACCGCGGCCCTGCTCCGAGCCCGGCGAGAGCTCGGGGGCACGTAGCTATCGTCGCTCGTCTCCGGAGTCTCATAAAGCTCAGGAGAGTCACTAGACTCCCAGGGGCTGCTGCTGCAGGAGTAGCCACAAGCGGAGCGCGCGTCAGCCTGGCGCTTCGCTCTAGGGCAACACTCCAGGTGGCATCCCTCCGCATCGGAGACCTTGAAGAAGAGCGTGGAGGCGCCGTCGGACTCAAAGTGGATCGCGAGGGCGCCTTCCGCACGGCAGACCCACGCAAACTCACCCCAGCCGCGGGTCATGAAGATCTTGCTGGTGGGGACCGCTTTGATCTCTGCTTCGGTCGCCGGAGCGTTGCAGTCGGCGTGCTGCAGCCAGAGCTCGAGAGGCCCCCCTCGGCGGCATCACGTCGGAGAAGAACCGTGGGAAGCGGATCCAAGAGCTTGGGGGCATCGGCTCCTATAGCACCAGCTCGCGCGAGGAGTCCGCGGCGTGGATTCCAGGAGCAACGGCACGCATCGCCATTGCGCGGCGGCCATGGGCGCGGCGCGGGCGGCGCCGCTCGTCGCTCCGCCCTCCCGAGCCCTCGGCTCGGGCGTACAAGGGTAACGGATACCCTGGAGGAGGCCGCTCGCACCAAGGCCTCGTCACAACCTGCATCGCCGCTTCGTCGCGACGATGGACCGACCTCTTCTTCAGCGGGAGCGGCCCCGGTTCATCGCGGGGGGCCTTTCCTTTCTCTTCAGTAGAGAACCTTCAGATGGGTGCCATTTTTGCAAGCAGAGGAGCAAGGAGGAAGAAGCAAGCGAGCAAGGGAGAGATGGGTGACGGTGGCTCCGCCCCACTCCCCATTTATAGCGGAAGAAGGCCAACCGGCGCCTCCCACGATCATAGGTAATGATGGTTTTCCTTGCATGTCGCAGGGACTTGTCAAGTCAGGCAGTTGCTGAGGAAGCACGGGGAAGTGGAGACGCCTATGTCCAATCAACCGCCACGCGTCGACCAAGGCCGCAGGCTTTTGGGGCCCGCGACGCTTTGTACTTGACCTTTGGCTTCGCCCCAAAGCAGAGCCCGAGCGCGCCTTGGGCCCGGGGGCTACTGTCGGTGTTCCGGGAACGGGGGTCCCCAGACTTGCCTGCCTGTGACCCACGGCGTGGCTATGCTAGCAGGCCTATACGGCCCATCTTCATCGATAAGGCATACAAGACCCTCGCGAGGGGCCAAGCCTCGCGAGGCGGACGATGCAAGACCTCCTTGGGAGTGGCCTCACCAGGCTGCCTCGCGAGGAGCCAGATATCAAGGCCGGGCAAACCTGACGAGGCTCTCGTGACGTGAGCCATGAAGATCGACACCAGGCGAGCGCCAGCGCGCGCAGCGTCCTTGTTTCCTCTTTGGTGCTAAGGAGGCAAGCGCAGGCGCGGAGTACCGAGGCATCAGGCAAAGGATTCCATATCGGTGCAATGAGACCAAGACTAGCAGGACGACAAGATGGAGGTCACCATGGATCCCAAGATGGCATCATCACCAGAGCCTTTTGTAGGCGAAGACCACTTTTGTCAGGATAGCTTGTACTAGCTGTCCCCCTTCAAATTTGCCCGCCGTTGTTGGCTCCCTTCCCGCTCAATATTTGGGGAGAGGACCAGGGCCTATATAAGTAGAACTAGCCGCCATGGTAGAGGGCATCTTGATCTGAGAATGCACTCAGGTTGAACTGATCGAGTCCTCACCCCCACAAGTTCACCGAGCACAAGAAGACCTCAACCTCAAGAGGCTGTTCTTCCCCTTGTACTATTCGTCATTAGCCCAAGAGGCAATCCACCACCACACACTGGAGTAGGGTATTACACCACAACGGTGGCCCGAACCAGTAGAAATCTTGTGTCTTTCTGTGTTGCGAGTTCGTCCGCGAGATCTTAGCGAGCTAGGGCGTGGATTGGTAGGAGGGAAAGAACTTCGCGCGCACCCCAGAGTTCGAACCTTAAGGGTTTTGCCAGAACCCCTCATCCGACATTTGGCGCACCAGGTAGGGGTGCGCCGTAGCTTCCCTTCCGTTGATACATCGCTCCGTCGCTCCGTCGTCTCCATGGCGGACGCTCGCCGCGCTCGAGCTGAGCGCCGGGATGCCCTCACCGCCCGCATTGCTCAGACGGCTCCCGTCGGCGGGCCACCTCGTTGTTCCCCGTTGACCGCCGCCTACGCCACCACCGGCCCGGCGGCGAACGAGTAGCAAGCGTCCTCGCTGCACCCATCGGTGCAGCAGGACGGCCGCACCGCCACTCCATCACTAACCCTGGCTGGTTCCTCGTCCCACGCACGTCGCGCTCCCATGGATGCGCATGCCGCGCTCCTCATGGCGAACGAGCTCCTGCGCTATCACCCGGTCGACGACCTCTACGAGGACTGGCTCGACCATGTCGCCGAGCTCGTCCGCGCCGCAGGGGGCTCCCCGGCGCCGTCCCTTTCTCTGCCTCACCCTCCTCCAGTCACGGGCGACGTGGATCATGGAGCGCCTCCACCACCTTCGCCCCAAGACGGTTCCTTGGCACCAAAGCGCGCAGCCCCACGGCGTGATCCACCACGCCCGGTGCCTGCGCGCGAAGAGAGAAGCTGCCAAGAAATTCCTCGGCCGCGAGAAGCTGCACCTGCGCTCCCCGTGCCGCCTAGCCAAGAACGCGCGCTACCTGCGGTGGCGGCACGCGGGCCTCACCAAGACCAAGCTCCACCTCCGAGACGGGCCCCGGCGACCACGGTCGGCTGCCGCGCCTTCACTCCCGAGCTGCGTAGCGTCGCCTGGCCGGGCAAGTTCAAGTCGGATCTGCCTCCTCGCTACGACGGCACCGCCGACCCTGCGGAGTTCCTGCAGCTCTACGAGCTGAGCATCGAGGCGGCCAACGGCGACGAGAAAGTCATGGCGAACTGGTTTCCTATGGCTCTCAAGGATGGTGCCCGCTCCTGGCTCCTGAACCTGCCGCAAGGCTCGATCTCCTCCTGGGACGAGATGCGCGACTGCGTCTTCGCCAACTTCTAGGGCACTCGCGACCGACCGCCGGCCGCGGGTGACCTGCGCCGCATCAAGCAACAACCAGGAGAGACCCTCCAGAAGTACATCCAGCGCTTTAACAACACTTGCCTCAAGATCCCCAAGGTCACGGACGAGGCCATCATCTCCGTGTTCTCTTACAGCGTCCGCGACATCAGGATGAAGGAGGAGCTCGCTATCCACGAGGAGCTGTGCACATCTCAGGAGCTGTTCAACCTGGCGACCAAGTGCGCGAGAGCTGAGGAGGGGCGCCTCTTCCTCCTCGAGCTGCCAGCTGCGGGCGCAGAGGAGAAGAAGGCCAAGGCCAATGACGTGAAGCGCAAGGAAGCAGCCGTGCTCGCCGAGGAGCCGGATACCAAGCGAGGCAGGGACCAGCCCGAGTCATCCAAGAATAGCCGGCTATTCTGCGCCTTCCACAACCTGAACACCCACAACACCAGCGACTGTCAAGAGCTCAAAGCCATTCGTGAAGGACACTATGGTCGACGCCCCGAGCGCAGCGACCGGGGCTACGGCCGAGGAGGAGGACATGGTGGCGGACGCTGGGACGATCGTGGCCCACGCCAGGAGTGGCGCGACCGGCCTCGTGAGGACCGCTGGCAGGATCATCCTCGTGAGCGCGCCTGGAGAGACCAGCCTTGCGAGGACCGTCCTCAGGGCAAAGCCGGGCTTCCCCAGCTACCGCCACCACCAAGAAGGAATGACGACCACCATCAGGACAAGGGGGTTGGGGGCTTCCAGGAGCCACGTGCTATCGCCTGCATCTTGGGCGGAGCCCAGGCCCCAGCCTCGCAGCGCATCTTCAAACAGTTCGCTCGTGAGGTGAATGCAGTCCTCCCCAAGCTCTAGGCCACGCGCCCGCTCAGGTGGTCCCAGTGCGCCATCACCTTCAACTCGGAAGACCAGCTCAAGTGCGTGGCCACCGCTGGCGCCCTCCCGATGCTTTGCTCACCAGTCATAGGCAACGTACAAGTCACCAAGACCCTCATCGATGGCGGCGTAGGACTCAACGTCCTGCCCGTCGACACGGTCGACAACCTCCAAGTCCCATATGACCAGCTTCAGCCTAACAAGCCTTTCTCAGGAGTGACCGACGGTTCCACCACACCGATAGGGCAGGTCCGCCTGCCTGTCACCTTCGGGGAACGCAAGAACTACCGCACCGAGCTCATCGACTTCGACGTCGCGCACATCCGCCTGCCATACAACGCCATCCTCGGGTATCTGGCCCTGGCCAAGTTCATGGCAGTCACCCACCACGGCTACAACATCCTCAAGATGCCGGGAAGCGGCGGAATCATCACGGTCCCATGTGAAGAGAGAGATGCAGTGTGCTCCCTCGAGCGTGCCTTCCAAGTTGCGGCAATCGGCGACCCCGACAGCAAGGCGAGGGCCCTCCTGAGGCCCTCCCCAAGAAGAAGAAGTAGTTGCGCCGTGCAGGATCTCAGGAGGATGGCGTCATAGCTGGAGCCTCGACAGGATCAGCACCCGCTCCAGGGGCGCCTCCCTCCGTCGCATTGGAAGGCGCGCCCGGCGCCCTCCTCGGGTAGGGCTCGGGGACTCTCTTCTGGAGGGCCTTAGACCATGCCAACCTCACGAGGGAGGTGCTTGGGCACCACTTGGAGGCGTGCTTCGCGGCACGTTTCCCTCAGGAGAACACATGGCAAGGAGTGCCCACCACTCAGGAGTTCATCACCAAGACCACTCAGGAACTGCAAGATGCAAGGGCCATGCGCGGCGACCGCCGCTCACCAGGCGCAGCTCCCCATCCAGGCGAGGATGCCGGGCTGCATGTCTGCATCGACGTTCCAGGGCTCAACAGGGCCGCATCTCAGGAGCTTTTCTGGCCTTCGCGTGTGGGCCGCTGCGAGGGTCCCCCACACAGCTACGTTCGCATGCCCTTCGGCTTGCCGAGCGTGGCGACAGCCTATCAGTGCAACATGCGGCGTGTCCTGGCGGCTCAGGAGGCCACGTACCACGCCGTCCTGGCAGAGATGGAGACGGTCTTCAGGGAACCACCTGAGCCCCCAGAGCCTCCCGAGGCTCAGGGCCCCGGTGGCTCTTGAGGAGCCATTTTTTCGCCGCGTACCTTCAGCTGCTCCAACTCCCCTTTGTCAACAGAACCAGGTGACATTTCCCAAGTTCGTTTAGCTGGGAGCGCCCCTCGGGCTGCATTATTCCCAGGCCACGTGGGTCCATCCCTGTGGCATGTATCCCTTTTGCTTATGTCTTTAGCTTACCTTGCCGGGGGCGCCCCTCGGGCTGCATCATCCCCAAGCCGCTCGGGCTTGACCCAGTGGCATGTATCTTTCTGCATTTACCCAAGCTGATTTGCCTTCCATGCTTAATCTGCCTATGATTATCTCCTGCCCGAATACCACCTGGTCGATCGTCGGCTCCCACGGGGCCTCCTCACACAGGCATGGCGCTGGTGCATGGGTCCGTCCCTGCGACGTCGACAAACCTGAGCGGTAGAGCTCTGGCTCACGGCACGCCCCGCGCACGTCACCTCACCAGGCCCTCAGTGCCTTCATCTCCTCACGGAGCAACCAGTGGCAGGCTGGCAACCATAACGGCAAAACCGTGTTTCTCCTTGTGCTGGCTCGCAGGAATGTTGTGAGGATAGCACCAGGCGGCACCGCGAGCTCCCACCTCTTCCAAGTAATCCGCTTGCACATTAAAAGGGGGGCTCCTGAGCATCGCGAATCAGGAGCTCTTACTGGCTCTCCAGCCCTCACCCCCTGGCCTAGTCCACCGCATCGTGACCTGGCATACCAGCGGCGGCTGAGCTCGCTCGAGGGCCGGGACCTGAGGACGTAGAGCACGAAGGAAAGCATTGGAAGGGAGAGGACCCGTATGGGCCTAACCTAGCTACGCTGCCGATGTTTGTGCACAGGCTTGGCGCATCGCGAAGAATCGGCCCCGAACTGCCAAGATAAGTCACGAGCTCGGAACAACTAAGTTGTTGGAACCTAGGCGTTATGCTCGCCGCATCCCTGTTGCGGGCACGTCGCATCCCTTTCCTGCCTTACCATAGCTGCTTGGGCTCTAAGGGGGACCTCCTGAGCATCGCGCCTCAGGGGCTCTTACTGGACCTCGGGCCGCTCACCTCCTAGCCTTGACCACGGCACGCGACCTGGCATACCAGCGATGGCTGCAGCCTGCCTGGGGACTGGGACCTGTCACCGTAGAGCAACAAGCTATCGCGAGGATGGAAAGGGGAGACCGAGCCTGAGCAGGACATGCGTTCGCAAATTTTCATAACAGGGAATACATACGCAAAAGACATTACATACCCTTTACACACCCCCACGGGGTACTTCATGATTCTTCGTAGGAAACGAAAACGAGAACTAAGAAGAATGCTATCTACACCCTCCCGTGGCGGACGCCATCATCAAAAGTGGGCCACGGGAGGCAGGCGCCAACCCCATCCAGATCAGCGGCGGCAGCAGCTGGACACCGCGACCCTGCTCCGAGCCCGGCGAGAGCTCGGGGGCACGTAGCTATCGTTGCTCATCTCTGGAGTCTCGTAAAGCTCAGGAGAGTCACTAGACTCCCAGGGGCTGCTGCTGCAGGAGTAGCCACGAGCGGAGCACGCGTCAGCCTGGCGCTCCCCTCCAGGGCAACACTCCAGGCGGCGGCCCTCCGCGTCGGAGACCTTGAAGAAGAGCATGGAGGCGCCGTCGTACTCAAAGTGGATCGCGAGGGCGCCTTCCGCACGGCAGACTCGCGCAACCTCACCCCAGCCGCGGGTCATGAAGATCTTGCCGGTGGGGACCGCTTTGATCTCTGCTCCGGTCGCCGGAGCGTTGCAGTCGGCGTGCTGCAGCCAGAGCTCGAGAGCCCCCCTCGGCGGCATGACGTCGGAGAAGAACCGCGGGAAGCGGATCCAAGAGCTTGGGGGCATCGGCTCCCATAGCACCAGCTCGCGCGAGGAGTCCACGGCATGGATTCCAGGAGCAACGACACGCATCGCCATTGCGCGGTGACCACGGGCGCGACGCGGGCGGCGCCGCTCGTCGCTCCGCCCTCCTGAGCCCTCGGCTCAGGCGTACAAGGGTAACGGATACCCTGGAGGAGGCCGCTCGCACCAAGGCCTCGTCACCACCTGCATCGCAGCTTCGTCGCGACGATGGACTGACCTCTTCTTCGGCGGGAGCGGCCCCGGATCATCGCGGGGGGCCTTTCCTTTCTCTTCAGCAGAGAACCTTCGGATGGGTGCCATTGTTGCAAGCAGAGGAGCAAGGAGGAAGAAGCAAGCGAGCAAGGGAGAGATGGGCGAAGGGGGCTCCGCCCCACTCCCCATTTATAGTGGAAGAAGGCCAACTGGCGCCTCCCACGATCATAGGTAATGATGGGTTTCCTTGCATGTCGCAGGGACTTGTCAAGTCAGGCAGTTGCCGAGGCAGCACGGGGAAGTGGAGACGCCCACGTCCAATCAACCGCCACGCGTCGACCAAGACCGCAGGCTTTTGGGGCCCGCGGTGCTCTGTACTTGACCTTTGGCTTCGCCCCGAAGCCAAGCCCGAGTGCGCCTTGGGCCCGGGGGCTACTGTCGGCGTTCTGGGAACGGGGGTCCCCAGACTTGCCGGCCTGCGGCCCACGGCGTGGCTATGCTAGCAGGCCTGTACGGCCCATCTTCATCGACAAGGCACACAAGACCCTCGCGAGGGGCCAAGCCTCGCGAGGCGGACGACGCAAGACCTCCTCGAGAGCGGCCTCACCAGGCTGCCTCGCGAGGAGCGGAGATATCAAGGTGGGGAAAACCTGACGAGGCTCTCGTGACGTGAGCCATGACGATCGACACCAGGTGAGCGCCAGCGCGCAGCGTCCTTGTTTCCTCTTTGGTGCTAAGGAGGCAAGCGCAGGCATGGAGTACCGAGGCATCAGGCAAAGGTTTCCATATCGGTGCAACGAGACCAAGACCGGCAGGATGGCAAGACGGAGGTCACCATGGAGCCCAAGACGGCGTCATCACCAGAGCCTTTTGCAGGCGAAGACCTCTTTTGTCAGGATAGCTTGTACTAGCTGTCCCCCTTCAAATTTTCCTGCCGTTGTTGGCTCCCTTCCCGCTAAATATTTGGGGAGAGGACCAAGGCCTATATAAGTAGAACTAGGCGCCACGGTAGAGGGCATCTTGATCTGAGAACGCACTCAGGTTGAACTGATCGAGTCCTCACCCCCACAAGTTCACCGAGCACAAGAACACCTCAACCTCAGGAGGCTGTTCTTCCCCTTGTACTATTCTTCATCAGCCCAAGAGGCAATCTACCACCACACACTTGAGTAGGGTATTACACCACAACGGTGGCCCGAACCAGTATAAATCTTGTGTCTTTCTGTGTTGCCACTTCGTTGAGTTTGTCCGCGAGATCTTAGCGAGCTAGGGGGTGGATCGGTAGGAGGGAAAGAACTTCATGCGCACCCCAGAGTTCGAACCTTAAGGGTTTTGCCAGAACCCCACATCCGACACTCATCTCACCCACTCAGGACAAGCTTTACTACACTGTGGAGCTGTGCTTCCAGCAGGGCGACAAGGTCTCCAACAACATAGCAGAGTACGCAGGCCTCATAGCTGGTCTCAAGGCTACGGTGGCACTAGGAGTGAAGCGCCTCACCATCAAGGGCGACTTACAGCTCCTCGTCAACTTCTCCAACAAGGTATATGAGCCGAAGGACAAACACATGGAGGCGTACCTCGCGGAGGTACGCAAGATGGAGAAGCAGCTCTTGGGCCTGGAATTGCAGCACGTGCCTCGTGGCACCAACAAAGAAGTCGACGACATCGCCAAGAGAGCATCCAAGCGGCTACCCCAAGAGCCTGGCATCTTTGAGGAGCGGCTCTTCAAGCCATCAGCAACACCACCACTTTCAAGAACAGCACTGCCTCGGGAGGAGCTCCCTCAACCACCTGCCTCGGGAGCCCCGGCCTGCGGCCCGACCTCGGGAGCACGCTTACTCTTGGCGCTCGAGCCTCTGGAGGGGTGCTGGACCAAGGAATTCAAGCAATACTTGACGCAAGGGACGCTGCCAGAGAAGGAGGAGGACGCTGAGCGTGTGCCCCAGGACGGTGAGTTATACAGGAAGTGGCCAAATGACGTTTCCCTGCGTTGCAACTCCAGGGAGCAGGGGAAAGAGCTGCTAGCCGACATACACAGCGGGGGCTGCGGGCACCACTCGTCGTCACGGACCCTCGTCGGCAAGGTGTTTCGCAGCGGATTCTACTGGCCTACGACACTCAACGACGTGACTGAGCTGGTGAAGTCTTGTGAGGCCTGTCAGTTCCACGCCAAGCAGATCCATCAGCCAGCTCAGGTTCTCTAGACCATCCCACTCTCGTGGCCATTCACGGTCTAGGGGCTGGATATCCTGGGCCCATTACCTCGAGCGTCTGAGGGCTACCGCTACCTCTACGTCGCCATTGACAAGTTCACCAAGTGGGCGGAGGTAGAAGCCGTCCGCACCATCCCGGCCGGCTCCGCGGTCAAGTTCGTCAAAGGTCTCGTGAGCCGGTTTGGGGTCCCCAACCGCATCATCACCGATAACGGCTCGCAGTTTACTAGAAATCTCTTCAAGACATATTGTGCTAACCTTGGAACGCAGATCTGCTACGCCTTGGTGGCGCACACCCGGAGCAATGGTCAGGCCGAACACGCCAACGCGGAGGTCCTGTGAGGCCTCAAGACCAGGACCTTCAAGAAGAAGCTCGAGGCATGAGGCAGGGGCTGGCACGACGAGCTCCAGTCCGTGCTGTGGTCCATCCGCACCACCGACACCAAGCCAATGGGCGAGTGTGACACCCCAAAATTTTGACCTTGTTTTATTATTTAAAATTTTGCCAGGAAATTAAACTTTTCCATTTGTCTAGATTTACCTCTTGATATTGTGGGTTTTACCTCAAGTGGAAACTTTCCGAAAGTATTATTGGACTTGTATACTCTCTCTATGAAACAATTCTTTATCAGTGGATTTAATTGCAAGATTTGCTTTTCCCTGAGTTTTATTCTTTTAAAATGATATTTCATGAATTTGGAGTCTCTGTTGCACTGCAACCATTTGATTAATGCATTTAAAAATTTCACCAAAATTTGGGCATGTCATGTGATGTTTCCACATCACTTTTATGCAAAAATATCTTTTGATTATTGGAGATTTTGAGCTCTACATCAACTTGTCAAATCTGGTCCAGTAGGTATTTTTGCACTACAACCTATTTAAATATTCCTTTAAAAATTCTTCCAAGTGTTTGGGGATGTCAGTAGATGCATATAATTCAACTTTATACTAAAACCCAGTGATGTTCTTTGAATTTTTTTGAGTGAATCAACCTCTTTTTCATTCTGTCCAGTTTTGTGATTTGTACTGCAACCCTATTTTATTTTGCTCTAGTGCCCCTGAGCTTTTTCCTGCCTATAGCCCTCCCTACAAAACCCTTAAGTCCAGGAGAGTGGACCCATTGGAGGATTTTGAATGCATGCAATGAGACCTTTTTCTTTCTGTCCAAAACTGAAGTTTTGCAAAACCTGCAGTAGCAAGTTTCTGGTTTTGCCCAAATGATCTTGCCATCATCACCTACATCCAGGGAGACCCTGACCTGGAGGTTTTGGCCACTCCAAGAGTTGCCTAGGTACACTTAGCATTCTGTCGAACACTTGGTGTGCACAGTCAGTTTTGACATGAGTTTTAGTTTGCACTGTGTACTTGATGCTCTGACCCAGCAACCTTGTCCACTAAGATCCTAGCTACTCCTAACCTAGTCCTGTTAATTGCCAGCCTCCCTCTAGCACTCTAGGCTGCCCTGGCATTTCGTCGAACACGTCCCGTGCGTGCTCTGGGCGCGCCCAGAGCGCACGTTTTGCACGCTCGCGCACCGAGTCGCCGCGTCGCATTGCCGCCCTCGCCGCGTCCCGCCCCTGGCCCTTGCTCGCTTGCAGAGCCACGCAGTACCCTCGCCCACTCGCCAGAACTCTCCAAGCCACCCCTGGCGCCCTACAGCGCCGCCGTCAAAGCCTTTGGCGGCACGCCGGCGTCGGCAGTGAGCTCCTGCCATGGACGGCGCTGCCCAAGCCACACCAGCGTGCCAGCTGCCCCCTGGAGCAGCTCGAGCTTATCCTGAAACCCGTCGGCACGCGCTCGTCGCCGCCACGTCGCCCTGCAGCTACAGCACAGCGGTCGCCGGCGTTCTTATCCACGGCCGCCACGAGACCAGCCTCGAACGCCTATTTAAGGAGGCCCCCGAGCTCCTCCAAGCACCCACGCGACCCCAGGCCACCCCCATAGCACCCCCACGGCCAGCATTCGACGGATGGTAGCCGTCTTCCTCGACTCCGCCCGGTTCGGCCGCCGCCAGCTTCCGGTGCCATTCATCGCAACCAGGGCCTCCCCCACCCATCCAACGCCACCACCCGTTTCCCCTCGACCTCACGGAGTCGCCCATCCTCTTAGCTTCGATCGAGAGCCACCACAGCCCAAAACCCCAATCTTGCCCGAAACCTCCTCCGCCGCGGAGCTCGCCGCCGGCGACTCCCTTCACCCCCACAGCCCCCTCGACCACCGGGAGGACCGCCCTGGAGCCACGGATCCATGCCTGCCCTCCAGAGCCTGCGAGGAGCTGCCAATCGCCAGCGGCGATCGCCAGAGTTCCGCCTCCGTTCGGGGAGAGGAAGAGGAGGGAGGAGAGACTAGTCAAACCGGACCAGTGGACCCGCTGGACCCACTGTCAGTAACCCAGCCCCGCCACCACGTGTTTAAGTGGTCACGTAAACGCCTGAGTACGTTTCCTCTGCTTTGAAAGTGTATTTTCCCCCGAAACGTTTTCTTTTTCTGGTTTTATTAAAAACAGAACTTTGACCAAACTTTGACTGGCTATATCTTTTAAAATAAAACCCCAAATGAGTTGATTCTTTTTCCTACCTCCCTAAAATTTCACCTAGTTTATTTTAAGATTTATTCCAAAAATATTTGGAACAACTTTTTGTACTGTTTTTGAAATATTTGTTATTTGAATATTTAAAAAAAAAGGGAAATGGAGAGAGAAGAAAACTTTCAAAAAGTGCACCCCTTGCATACTCTTGAAGGCAAGCATTCTGAACTCTGGCATAATGTTTTCGTGAGGTGTTTTGATACAGTTACAACACCACCTTGACTTGGAGCATGCGTTATTTCTATGTAACGATACAGTCACATGCATGAGTGCATATTGGAGATGCTTTACTGTTAGAAATGGATATGCTGGTGATAGTGATCATCCACGCGAGCTTTTCATGCATACCGGCAGGAAGCCGGGAAAGTCGTGGTCTTGGGTAGACACGAGCTTGTCCCTAATTCCTCGTCGAGACGAGTGTGTCCGGTATGGCATGATGAGGTTTGATGAGCGGTGATTATGTCTGTTAATGGAAATATATTGGTTGTGCTAATCATTCGGAGAATACTTGGACCTCCTGAGTCGGCCGTAGGTTGAGTCTTGTTCGGTAACTTCCCCTACTTGTTTTGTACTACCACTTGTCCCTGCCACAGGTAGGGTATGGTTCAATAAGTTGTCAACCCCTTACAAAGGCACACACCGTACAGAGAGGCCATGGTGGAAGATACCGGATGCATCCGGTAGGCATGCCACCTGGTCCGGGGGCATGGGTGTTTCCGGTTGGGACCGAGAGGGGGGCACGCCTTAGAGCGCGCGATATAAATTTGATCCCATGCTACGTCGAGGTTGTAGCCTCCCCACTTAGAGTTTTGCTTGACAGGTGTCGTGGGTGATTCCAGACACCGGTAAGTTAAGCTGGTGTGTGCAGGTCAGGCATGTTTTCAATTTAAAGGCCGTAGGCGGAATTAGTCCCGATGGACTAAATAAATCCGTTACTCGTGGGTAAAGAGTACACCCTCTGCAGAGGTTATATCTATTCGGATAGCCATGTTCATGGTTAAGGACTTCAGTCCGAGATGGGTCTAGTGACGGTCTTCGGATGGAGAAACGGCTAAATTGGATCATAGTAACGGTGTTCGGATGGAGAAACGGCTAAACTAGAGTCTAGTGACGGTCTTCGGATGGAGAAACGGCTAGACTAGAACTTTGCTTATGACCTATGACATATGAGGATTATGTTTAATATTATTATGGACTAACCATTTACATTACTTGAATTATTGAGTATCCCTGGGACGGTTCTACCTCCGGGATATTCACTGTGATTATTCTTATATAAGCCCTCTCTGTGGTGTCGCTCAGACGCCCGACTGCGGCATGCTTGTTATTTAATTATTCTTTATAAGCCCTTTATGTGGTGTCGCTCAGACGCCCGACTGCGGCATGCTTGTTATTTAAATTATTCTTTATAAGCCCTTTATGTGGTGTCGCTCAGACGCCCGACTGCGGCATGCTTGTTATTTAATTATTCCTTATAAGCCCTTTATGTGGTGTCGCTCAGACGCCCGACTGCGGCATGCTTGTTATTTAATTATTCTTTATAAGCCCATTATGTGGTGTCGCTCAGACGCCCGACTGCGGCATTGTTAATTCATTTGCACCCTTTCGAGGAGTCATTTCAGACACTCGATCAGTGCATTCTATTTCTACTCCCATATTGCATGTTCATACTTTACCTGCATGCGTGCATCACGGATTTCGTTTATTTCGTGACAGACGTTATCATCATAAAATATTTCGGAGCATGATTACCCCTTTGTTATATTATACCCATGTTCTTGATGTTTGCGGGTACATTCAAACGTACTCACTGGCTTGTCCCTGGCTATTGTCTTGGCCAGATTACTTGCGTGGAGGAGAGCGTTACGACGACAGCCCCGGAACCCATGTAAAGGTGATAGCAGCCTCGCGAAGATAGGAGTTATCCTGGTCAGCTGTTCTTGTGGGAAATGGAGTCCCATAGACGCATATGTACCACAAATCGCTTCCGCCATCAACCACTAGAAACCAAGTGTTGTAGTCATAGGCCACAATGGTCTTGTACCACATATTTTGTACTTTGCTTGGAATTCTTGTATCAAGTTGGTACCTCATCAGTTAACAGTAATCCTGGGGCTGGTGAGTACAAAGGCCATTTTCTGGGAAATTAATATCCCGAAAATCCAGTCCTGACAGACTTGGTATCAGAGCCAGGCTGACCATTGGCTAATCCTATCTTAGCCAGGTCAATAAACCTAGGTTAACCAAACCACCAGACCTTAACCTGACCCCGGGCAAGCTTCTCGCGTAAGATAGCCCCACAGTGACCCGACGCCTTTCGGCAGACGGTGCCCAACCTATCAGCCTAGCCCGTCGATCGCGCGCCAGTGACCAACACCTAACATGTCTCATTCGCAAGCGTGCGAAGGAAGAATCCGTCCCCTTTTTCCTATAAAAAGGGCACGCTAGCCTCAACCCAGCACAACACAGCCTCTTTCCCAAACCAAGCCACGATGCCTGGCCCCATGGTTCACAATGAGACCACAGCAACCAACCTTGGAGGTTTTGTGACCGTGCTTGCAAACCTCACCCACCGTGCCTATGCATTAGAAGAGCCGCCAGAATATGTTGTGTACCAAGGACTCATGAGCGGTGAGAGCCGTCAATTCTGGGCCACTGTACACATCTATGGTAGGGGTCTATCGCCAGAACGCCCCTACAGGTTCACTGGAAGGACAACTTCCTTTGAGCCACAAGCCATCCAGCTAGCAGCTCGGGAAGCTATAGTTCAACTCCGGCACTTGTCGCCCAGAGTTAACTGTCGCTCGTTCTACTACTACCCCAGTTGTGACGGGTATGGTAGGCCGCCCCAGGTTGCCAACGGAGATCACGAGACAGATCCTGCACTATTGCATCTGGTGCGCTATGTAAGGGCACTAGAGCAACTGTTCGATCAAATCACTCTTGATCTGATCGCAGCTCGTGGAGAACTGGTTCGCCGAGCCCCAGCGAGAGGAGAAGTGGAGCCCGACGCCGACAACCCAGTCGTGCTGTTCGGACACCCGATCGAGCCCTTGAGGTCCGCCCCAGCCATCAACCAGAGTGCTCTGGTGTCCCCAGAAGCGCTTCGTTGCCTTTTGGGAACCCGTTCCAACGAGATTGTGGCCAGCAACCCCCGCGATGGTCATCACCACTACCCCGACCCTGCAGCCCCTTAACCTCATCCAGCAAATCCCGACGGTGAAACCCGTGGAGAAACCTCGGCGTCCACAAGGCCAGCCCACTTAGACATTAACGAAGTAGACTAAGTCGCTCAAGTAGTATCGAGCCTTAGTATTCCTACGCTTTGTAACTGTGTGGTCCTGTATCACTATTATTAAATGCTATCTGCTTGAGCGCCCCTACTTTTGGAGTAGTAGCTATGCATATGTACGTTGGCGTACAGTTGCATTTTTAAATTTCGGGCGCAGCTACCAAAACCACCCCGACGACACCCACAGCAATGCGTCACATTTATGAGATATGTGTATCTGTGGGATTGACCCGACCCCAAACTAGTTACCCTTCACCACAGTAAATAACCCAGCCCCAATGCTATATAAGAGGCCACCTCGTGACCTTGCCAAGTACCCCTTGCCTTGCGCACAACACTCACAACCTTTTTCCTTGCCATGCCGACCCCCAGTATTTATCTGAGAACTCCAGACGCAACCCCGGGTAGTTTTGTTAAATTATTGTGGGACTTTACTTGCAGTACCATGAGTGCCATCCATCCACCCCAGTACGAGTTGCTCAAATCGAGGATCACCCCATCCACCTCGAAATATTGGGCAGTGGTGCACATCCCTCCCGCAAACCCAAACCAAGACCCAACGGAAGTCTCCTTCATGGGGAAATCCATGCCGACTCCGCATATGGCCATAGAAGCTGCTGCGTACGAAGCGCTCGCTCGTCTTCGATTCGCGGTACCCTATGCCAGCGAACGAGGATATTATTATTTTCCGAGTCGTGCAGCACCCGGAGAAGTTGCATCTTCTCCCGGTGGACTAATTGAGAGGGATCCAGTACTGGCCAACCTTGCCCAGTATGTGATCGCTCAGGAGCGTTTGACTCAGCGGTAATGGGTTATCTCCAGAGCCTCGCTGATTTAAATCCTCAGATCGCTATTGGCAGACCACTGAGGCCTGACCAGGAGAGACGCGTTCATCGGCTGGTCAACCCGCTTCCCCCGATAGAAGAAGAGTGCGCCCCAGTACCAGAGACGTTTTCTCAGGATCCTGTCCGTTTACCGTTTTTATTGTAGACGTCACCGCTGTGTTTATTATCCCGGTATTTATTTATGGGTTGTAACTTGTGCATGGTATCCAGAAATTTGTGCGACGGATCAGATTTGGTTTCAATTATGTGAGCAATTTTACTGCTGTTATTCTTTATTTAACTAATTTTCACTCACGATAGATTTTGTAGAGAGATCTCTTTCCCTGAGTTGCTGCAGCATATGCCTCTTCACGACATAGATTTTTATTCGCGCAGCACCATAACAGCAGACTCACAACTGCCATCACTCGACCTCGTGCGCTAATTACAAATCCTCGTACACATTTTGCGCCTAACTGATCACACCCGAGGACACAACAGTCTCAGTAAGAGAGATTTGTGAGTAATCATTCGGGCGCGAGTTGCCCCAGCACACCAACAGCAGTTAGCACTTGATGCCGCACCTAATCCTCGTGATTGCTGCCGCCGCGAAGAGCTAACACTCGAGCGGCAGCATCACGACGATCGTCAAGGATCATTGCGCACAAGAGCACGGAGAACCCCAGCAACGTCGCCAAACCTCCACACACCAGGACCACGTACCAGTCCGGCATCGCCTCCGCCATTAGACCCTCGTCTCAAGCTCCTGCTAATAACAATGGAGGAGAAGGGAGAAGAAGTAGAAGCGAGGCCAGGTGTGAGGAAGAAGAGAGGAACACCACGATCATTTTATAGCTCGAGATCGGTGTACGGTGGGTGAGGTCCACCAGCGCCACTCGTCGCTCGATCGCCGGTGTTCGGAGGTGAGTCCGCGAGCAGTGCCGACAGTGCACTGGCCCGCGAGGTGAGTGCACGCTGCACCGGCAGCTAGCACGCCGCGCACTACCGCAGCCCTACGCGCTAGGCGTCGCCGGTGGAGGAAGCGCGGGAGAGCACGCGAGAGAGAAGAGAGAGCCAGAGGTAGAAGAAGAGGCCGACAGTGGGCCCCGGGTCCACCTGTTAGCTAGAGAGAGCACTGTGCTCTCGGGTTGGACCACCGTGTTTTAGTAATTTAGAATTTATTCTAAATTACTGTATCCAACGTAGAAATATCTCGTTTTCCCCGACCATGGATTTTTCCGCGCAACGCCAGTATACCACACTGTGGTTTTACACCACTTATTGCCCTCTCACTGTAGCTACATTGGTATTACATAGTATAATATTGATTTCTTTTTTTTTGGTAAATGCAATGTTTGTTCAAAACAGCTTTTAACAAATCTCGAGGACGAGATTTTTTTTAAGGGGGTTAGTGTTGTGACACCCCAAAATTTTGACCTTGTTTTATTATTTAAAATTTTGCCAGGAAATTCAACTTTTCCATTTGTCTAGATTTACCTCTTGATATTGTGGGTTTTACCTCAAGTGGAAACTTTCCAAAAGTATTATTGGACTTGTATACTCTCTCTATGAAACAATTCTTTATCAGTGGATTTAATTGCACGATTTGCTTTTCCCTGAGCTTTATTCTTTTAAAATGATTTTTCATGAATTTGGAGTCTCTGTTGCACTGCAACCATTTGATTAATGCATTTAAAAATTTCACCAAAATTTGGGGATGTCATGTGATGTTTCCACATCACTTTTATGCAAAAATATCTTTTGGTTATTGGAGATTTTGAGCTCTACATCAACTTGTCAAATCTGGTCCAGTAGGTATTTTTGCACTACAACCTATTTAAATATTCCTTTAAAAATTCTTCCAAGTGTTTGGGATGTCAGTAGATGCATATAATTCAACTTTATACTAAAACCCAGTGATGTTCTTTGAAAAAATTTGAGTGAATCAACCTCTTTTTCATTCTGGTCCAGTTTTGTGATTTGTACTGCAACCCTATTTTATTTTGCTCTAGTGCCCCTGAGCTTTTTCCTGCCTATAGCCCTTCCTACAAAACCCTTAAGTCCAGGAGAGTGGACCCATTGGAGGATTTTGAATGCATGCAATGAGACCTTTTTCTTTCTCTCCAAAACTGAAGTTTTGCAAAACTTGCACTAGCAAGTTTCTGGTTTTGCCCAAATGATCTTGCCATCATCACCTACATCCAGGGAGACCCTGACCTGGAGTTTTTGGCCACTCCAAGAGTTGCCTAGGTACACTTAGCATTCTGTCGAACACTTGGTGTGCACAGTCAGTTTTGACATGAGTTTTAGTTTGCACTGTGTACTTGATCCTCTGACCCAGCAACCTTGTCCACTAAGATCCTAGCTACTCCTAACCTAGTCCTGTTAATTGCCAGCCTCCCTCTAGCACTCTAGGCTGCCCTGGCATTTCGTCGAACACGTCCCGTGCATGCTCTAGGCGCGCCTAGAGCGCACGTTTTGCACGCGCGTGCACCGAGTCGCCGCGTCGCACTGCCGCCCTCGCCGCGTCCCGCCCCTGGCCCTTGCTCGCCTGCAGAGCCACGCAGTACCCTCGCCCACTCGCCAGAACTCTCCAAGCCACCCCTGGCGCCCTACAGCGCCGCCGTCAGAGCCTTTGGCGGCACGCCGGCATCGGCAGTGAGCTCCTGCCACAGACGGCGCCGCCCAAGCCACACCAGCGCGCCAGCTGCCCCCTGGAGCAGCTCGAGCTTATCCTGAAACCCGTCGGCACGCGCTCATCGCTGCCACGTCGCCCTACAGCTACAGTACAGTGGTGGCCGGCGTTCTTATCCACGGCCGCCACGGGACCAGCCTCGAAACCTTATTTAAGGAGGCCCCCGAGCTCCTCCAAGCACCCATGCGACCCCAGGCCACCCCCATAGCACCCCCACGGCCAGCATTCGACGGATGGTAGCCGTCTTCCTCGACTCCGACCGGTTCGGCCGCCGCCACCTTCCGGTGCCATTCATCGCAACCAGGGCCTCCCCCACCCATCCAACGCCACCACCCGTTTCCCCTCGACCTCACGGAGTCGCCCATCCTCTTAGCTTCGATCGAGAGCCACCACAGCCCAAAACCCCAATCTTGCTCGAAACCTCCTCCGCCGCGGAGCTCGCCGCCGGCGAGTCCCTTCACCCCCACGGCCCTCTCGACCACCGGGAGGACCGCCCTGGAGCCATGGATCCATCCCTGTCCTCCGGAGCCCGCTAGGAGCCGCCAATCGCCGGCGGCGATCGCCGGAGTTCCGCCTCCGTTCGGGCAGAGGAAGAGGAGGGAGGAGAGACTAGTCAAACCGGACCAGTGGGCCCGCTGGACCCACTGTCAGTGACCCAGCCCCGCCACCACGTGTTTAAGTGGTCACGTAAACGCCTGAGTACGTTTCCTCTGCTTCAAAAGCGTATTTTCCCCCGAAACGTTTTCTTTTTCTGGTTTTATTAAAAACAGAACTTTGACTGGCTATATCTTTTAAAATAAAACCCCAAATGAGTTGATTCTTTTTCCTACCTCCCTCAAATTTAATCTAGTTTATTTTAAGAGTTATTTGAAAAATATTTGGGACAACTTTTTGTACTGTTTTTGAAATATTTGTTATTTGAATTTTTTAAAAAAAATAGGAAATGGAGAGAGAAGAAAACTTTCAAAAAGTGCACCCCCTTGCATACTCTTGAAGGCAAGCATTCTGAACTCTGGCATAATGTTTTCGTGAGGTGTTTTGATACAGTTACAACACCACCTTGACTTGGAGCATGCATTATTTCTATCTAACAATACAGTCACACGCATGAGTGCATATTGGAGATGCTTTACTGTTAGAAATGGATTTGCTGGTGATAGTGATCATCCTCGCGAGCTTTTCATGCATACCGGCAGGAAGCTGGGAAAGTCGTGGTCTTGGGTAGACACGAGCTTGTCCCTAATTCCTCGTCGAGACGAGTGTGTCCGGTATGGCATGATGAGGTTTGATGAGCGGTGATTCTGTCTGTTAATGGAAATATATTGGTTGTGCTAATCATTCGGAGAATACTTGGACCTCCTGAGTCGGCCGTAGGTCGAGTCTTGTTCGGTAACTTCCCCTACTTGTTTTGTACTACCACTTGTCCCTGCCACAGGTAGGGTACGGTTAAATAAGTTGTCAAGCCCTTAACAAGGCACACACTGTACAGAGAGGCCATGGTGGAAGATACCGGATGCATCCGGTAGGCATGCCACCTGGTCCGGGGGCATGGGTGTTTCCGGTTGGGACCGAGAGGGGGGCACCCCTTAGAGCGCGCGATATAAATTTGATCCCATGCTACGTCGAGGTTGTAGCCTCCCCACTTAGAGTTTTGCTTGACAGGTGTCATGGGTGATTCCAGACACCGATAAGTTAAGCTGGTGTGTGCAGGTCAGGCGTGTTTTCAATTAAAAGGCCGTAGGCGGAATTAGTCCCGATGGACTAACTAAATCCGTTACTCGTGGGTAAAGAGTACACCCTCTCCAGAGGTTATATCTATTCGGATAGCCCTGTTCATGGGTAAGGACTTCAGTCCGAGATGGGTCTAGTGACGGTCTTCGGATGGAGAAACGGCTAAACTGGATCATAGTAACAGTGTTCGGATGGAGAAACGGCTAAACTAGAGTCTAGTGACGGTCTTCGGATGGAGAAACGGCTAGACTAGAACTTTGATTATGACCTATGACATATGAGGATTATGTTTATTATTATTATGGACTAACCATTTACATTACTTGAATTATTGAGTATCCCTGGGACGGTTCTACCTCCTGGATATTCACTGTGATTATTCTTATATAAGCCCTCTCTGTGGTGTCGCTCAGACGCCCGACTGCGGCATGCTTGTTATTTAATTATTCTTTATAAGCCCTTTATGTGGTGTCGCTCAGACGCCCGACTGCGGCATGCTTGTTATTTAAATTATTCTTTATAAGCCCTTTATGTGGTGTCGCTCAGATGCCCGACTGCGGCATGCTTGTTATTTAATTATTCCTTATAAGCCCTTTATGTGGTGTCGCTCAGACGCCCGACTGCGGCATGCTTGTTATTTAATTATTCTTTATAAGCCCATTATGTGGTGTCGCTCAGACGCCCGACTGCGGCATTGTTAATTCATTTGCACCCTTTCGAGGAGTCATTTCAGACACTCGATCAGTGCATTCTATTTCTACTCCCATATTGCATGTTCATATTTTACCTGCATGCGTGCATCAGGATTTCGTTTATTTCGTGACAGACGTTATCATCATAAAATATTTCGGAGCATGATTACCCCTTGTTATATTATACCCGTGTTCTTGATGTTTGCGCGTACATTCAAACATACTCACTGGCTTGTCCCTGGCTTTTGTCTTGGCCAGATTCCTTGCGTGGAGGAGAGCGTTACGACGACAGCCCCGGAACCCATGTAAAGGTGATAGCAGCCTCGCGAAGATAGGAGTTATCCTGGTCAGCTGTTCTTGTGGGAAATGGAGTCCCATAGACGCAGATGTACCACAAATCGCTTCCGCCATCAACCACTAGAAACCAAGTGTTGTACTCATAGGCCACAATGGTCTTGTACCACATATTTTGTACTTTGCTTGGAAATCTTGTATCAAGTTGGTGCCTCATCAGCTAACAGTAATCCTGGGGCTGGTGAGTACAAAGGCCATTTTCTAGGAAATTAATATCCCAAAAATCCAGTCCTGACAGCGAGACCCCATTCTTCTTTGTCTACGAAGAAGAGGCGATTCTCCCTCACGAGGTCAAGCATCGCTCGGCGCGGGTCCTGGCGTTTGATGAGGCGCAGCAGGGTGCCATGCGTGGGATGGACCTCGTGCTGGCGGAGGAACGCCACCGTGAAACCATGATACGGGTGGCAAGATATCAGCAGGCGTTGCGACGGTACCACTATCGCAACATCCGCTCCAGGACGCTCAAGGTGGGTGACCTCGTCCTAAGGCGGGTGCTCTCCAGGGAGGGGCTGCATAAGCTCTCACCCATGTGGGAGGGCCCGTTTAGGGTCGCCCACATCTCCAGGCCTGGCGCCGCGCGCCTGGAGACGCAAGACGGGGTACCCATCCAGAACGCCTGGAACATCCAGCACCTCTGGAAGTTCTACCCATGTAGAAAGGCCTAGCGCCTGTGGAGAAGGCCCAGTGCCTGTGAAGGTCTCCGCTCATGATGCTCTCACGTAATAATGAGTGGGGCTGTACATGCCCCGGAGTCTCAGGAGTGCCGCCCTTGGGCCTCTGGGGCTCCCTCCCATGTCCTAGTGGCAGCACTTAGCTCTGCGCTAGTGAGAAGACAAGAAGACTAGACTAGGTGCCGGACGCGGATTTTCATTTGCTTTCCGTAGTTGGCTTGCCCATCTTTAATCGAAATTTTCTTTCTGGTGTTCCTTGCTGGTCTTGTTCCATTGCCTTATGCCTCTGTTTCTGCCTTCGGTTCTCTGTGTGACCTGTACTCTCTCTCGCGTCCCTCGCGAGGGGGCTGGACAGGTGCCCTCGTGAGCGTCTTGTCTGTTATTTCGCGAGGCACTCTTGTTCGAGCCGCAAGCTGGCGCTCCTTTCTCAATCCGTGCCCCTCGGGTACCGTGATGCGAGGCGCTGGGTCATGGCCAGCGGCGCCTGCGACCAGGGCTCTGAATCTCCTAACAAATTTTTGCAGTTCCTAGACGCCTCGCCAGGTACTGATAAATGCGTGCCTCATGAGGCGGAAACTACTTCAATCGCGTCAAGCTAAGTCATTCCTACGTGCCTATATAAGACATTGATATTGCGACGCGACACAGGAACAATAAACACAGCATTACAACTTGGAAATCATAGTTTGTTGCACGCCCCCGCGGGGCCCCATACTTGTCTCTCTCTTAATGCAGGAAGAAAAGGAAGAACAAAACAAAAGCGGCGCATGCCCCTGCGGAAGCTCACGAAGGTGGACCCATGGCACTCTCACGGGCTCAGCCGGACCCCTCCTTGCGCTTTACCGGGGCGCGGTGATGAGACGACCCGCTACAGCCCTCGAAGCGGGCGCGATAGCGTGGGGGCTGATCGTAGCCGCCGCTGCTGGAGCTGTCGCCAGAGGGGGAGTTGACGTAGCTGGGCGAGCGGTGGCCAGCACCGAAGGCAGAGCCATCCTCACCCTCGTCTCGACTGTCGCCAAGGCCAAGAACCCCGTCGCCGTCGTTGTCCTTGGGGCAGTACCCGACACGGCGGCCGTCTTCCGCAAACACCCGCACGTAGAGGGTCGCGTTGCCGTCATACTTGAAGTGGAGGGTGCACCGCCTGCCCAGGTTGCGCGCGGGGGCAAACGTCTGCCACCCGTAGGCCAGGGCTGCATTGCCTACGACGGAGACCTCAACTGCGACCCACGAACCATTGCTGCAGCAGCCGTCCACCTGCAGCCTGAGCCTGCCTGGACCTGTGGCCGGCAGCTCGCCAAAGAAGAAGCGCGGAAGCTGAAGCCAGGTGCCGACCGGGTTCTCCGACCACACGACGAACTCCAGTAGCACCTCCACCGAGTGGAAGCACGGCCGGGGAGGCCGTGCGACCATGGCGCGTCTCCCCTCATTGACGGGGCTTCCATGACATGGGCGACTCTCGCCACGCGAAGGGCGGCGCCGCGAATGCGGGCGGCCACGGCGAGGGTCTCGGTATGCTTACGGGGACGGCCGCGCCCGCGCTTGGGCGGCGGGGAGCCGGGCCCCTCTTGGTGAGCCTTCCCCTTCTCCGCCGCCGAGAACCTCTTCGCAGGCGCCATGGGGGTCGCTACTAGCAGTAGAGCTAGGAAGGAGAAGAGAGCAGGAAGGGATGAGCAACGGGGTCTCCACCCCCCTCCTCATTTATAGCAGGAGAAGGCCAACCGGCGATCCCCACGATCACATGTAATGATGATATTTCTCTGCATGCAGCAGGGACTCGTCAAGTTGGGCAGTTGCCGAGCCAGCGTGGGGAAGCGGAGACGCCCACGTCCAATCAATCGCCACGCGTCGACCAAGGCCGCAGGCTATTGGGGCCCATGGCTCTCCGCACTTGCACTTTGGCTTCGCCTCGAAGCCAAGTCCGAGTGCGCCTTGGGCCCGGGGGCTACTCTAGGCATCCTGGGAACGGGGGTCCCCAGGCTTGCCTGCCTGCGGCCCACGGCGTGGCTCCGCCAGCAGCCCTGTACGGCCCATCTTTACCAGCGAACACTCAAGACCCGCGCGAGGGGCCAAGCCTCGCGAGGGGGATGACACAAGACCTCCTCGGGAGTGCCCTCACCAGGATGGCTCGCGAGGGGCGGAGAGATCAAGGCAAGGGACACCTCACGAGGTTCCTGTGATGCAAGCCATGACGACTGGCGCCAGGCGGGCGCCAGCGCGCGCAGTGTCCTCGTTTCCTCTTTGGTGCTAAAGGGGCAAGCACAGGCGAGGAGTCCCGAGGCATCAGGCAAAGGTTTCCTTATCGGTGCAACGAGACCAAGACCAGCAGGACGGCATGACGGAGGTCACCGTGTAGCCCAAGACAGTGTCACCACCAGAGCCTTTGGCAGGCGAAGACCACCTTTAGTCAGGATAACTTGTACTAGTTGTCCCCCTTCGAATTTGTCCGTTGTTGGCTCCCTTCCCGCTTAATATTATGGGAGAAGACCAGGGCCTCTATAAATAGGACTAGCCACCAGAGTAGGAGGTGACTCATCTCGAACGAACTGATTCAGATCACCCTCACCCACACAGGTTCACCAAGCACAAGAACACCTCCCCTCAGGAGGCTGTTATTCCCCTTGTACTGTACTTCCTCAGCCCAAGAGGCAATCCACCACACCACCCTGGAGTAGGGTATTACACCAGAATGGTGGCCCGAACCAGTATAAATCTCGTGTCTCTTGTGTTGCGAGTTTGTTGAGCTAGGCCTTGAGATCGCGATGAGGCTAAGGGCGTGATTAGGCAGGAGGAGATCTTCATGCGCACCCCAGTATTCGAACCTCAAGGGTTTTGCCGGAACCCGAAATCCGACACTCCTCATCGCAAACAGTTAATTGAACTGAACTGTATGCCCTTCATCGCACACGCAACTAAAACCTGAACCATGTTTGAGGCATCCGTGATCACAAACGTTTTATACATTTCTGACAGCTTTCATACACCACCGTTTGCGATTATGGCATCGCACATAGTTTCTCGAAGGGTCTCTGATTGTAGTGTCGCGTTAGCAGCATCCTGTAGTAGTGACGGTTCAGATTTTAGTTGTGTGTGCAATGCAGGGCATATAGTTCAGTTCAATTAACTGTTTGCGATGAGGAGGAACAAAAGAAATGGGCAGCCAAATGAAGGTGTGTGCGATATACAACATACGGTTCACTCGGATGAACTGTTTGTGATTAGGCAACACAAAAGAAATGGTCAGCCGGATCAAGGTGTGTGCGATATACGGCATGTGGTTCACTCGGATGAACTGTTTGCGTTGAGACAAGAGAACAGAAACGGTTTAACTTAACATGATGTGTGTGATATACGGCAAACATGTCTGTAATCGGAAACGTGTGCGAAGACTGATAACAACACAGGCGATTGCTGCTAACAAGCCGTGTGTGTTGTGAGCAAACAATTGCTGGTATACAATTGTGAGTGATTGATGAAAACATCACTGACGGGTTCCATTGTTTAGTCCATGTGCAATGTGATTTTCTTTGTCCGCGCAACATCTACGCTCTGTCTACACAACATCAACATATATACTTAAAAAGACAGCATTGCATAACCAAATTAAGCATACAATTACACAAGTGACTACACACATAACATTTCCACACACCAAAGTAAGCAATTACATGCATACTAAACTAGGAGAAATGAGGATCTAATCATCTACTTATTGTTGCGATGATGCTTGCCATTTCTCTGCTCCCGGCTGGATCCCTGGCCGTTTTGGGGAAGGAAGCACTTCCTCATGTCAACGATCCGCCTGTACATGTCGTAGCTTGTGTACGCCTCCTTGGCCACGTACACGACGTGAGCTTTGTCGAGTTTCTCCATCTAGGCCGAGTGCGAGGCACGCTTATCCTTGTTGCACGAATCCTTCATGTCTCTGTAGTAGGGGTCGATGATGGCCTCGGCGAGGTGAACTAGTGAGTCCTTCTCATGCTCCTTGCTGCCCCAGAACTTGTATTGGCCCTGGATTTCGACAAGACTCTGGCAGGCGATGCGTGAATTCTCGAGCGCCTTTACATCATTGGTGATGTCCACCATAGCGAACATGTAGTGGGGGCTGTTGACAAACCTGTCGAAAGGCTCACAAGGCCTTCTGGCCAGGCAGTAGTGGTAGACGAGGACGTGGTGGCGCACGCAGATGTGGGCAACGACGACATTGGCACGAGACCCGGCACGAGCACGGGTGTACTCGAGATCGAACCCGACCACCTTGTACTTCTCCTCGGCAGGCAACAGCTACATGATGTGGATGGAGTGCTTCACCCAGACCGGTTCATTGGTGTACACCACCGAGAGGTCCATGGACCTTCTGTGGGTGTCCACCACGACACGCATGGCAAACTGCAGCTCGTCGTCGGCAGCCGGTCGGAGCGCCATTGGAGCCACGCAGGATACCCTCTAAGAATTTCTCGTGGTGGGTGTGCTTCTTTCAATGGTGGGGCGCGATAGAAAGGTTGAAGAGACACAAGGGTTAAATGGCCGTTGTAATAAATGGGGGCCGGCCGGCCTGTAGTCGTCACGTCTTGTCACGGCGTTCATAGAGGAGGATTCCAGTGCATGCTTGACAACACCGCACCACACGCGTGTGCTCAAAGAGGCGCCAAATATATCG